>NW_019174365.1:7525844-7587572 GCF_002260705.1 Seriola dumerili | reverse complement strand
CACACACACACACACCCTTGACTGATTGACATACACCCAGTTCGACTAACGTGTCAGTCTTTCCTCTCTTTTCCTGATTTTTTTTATTATTTTTTTTCTTCCTCAAAGACCAGAGCTGGCACCTGGACGGACGGAGGGGAGAGAAACACTACAACAGCAGTTTGGACTCATCTCCACCACCCGAGTGAGTTACAGCGCAAGAAGAGGAGCTCCGTTTCCTTCACGTCTGCTGTGAACAGAGGTATGAAATAGTCCGGTGAGGGGGTGTAAACCTCTTTTGATGGGAACGCGGCGAGGGGCTCAGGCAGCTGTCCATATCCCTGCTCGATAAGACTGAGATCCGCACGGAGCTTCTTTCAGCCAGTTTCTCACCCGACTCAGCCGGCGATGAGTTTATGTGATCGGCAGAAGTTAATGGACGAGCCCGTTTAGCTCCAGATCGTTTCTAGTCTTCATTTTTCTCACCGGACATACCGATTATAAAATGACCAGAGACGCGTAGAGATTAAACCTCCACTTGCATCGCCTGATTAAAAAAAAGAGAGAGACTTCTTCACCCTGCGAGGGATCTACACTGTAATTCTATCATCCCGCTGAAGAACTGAGGAAACGCTACTGGCTTTGATTTCCTCCCGTTGCACCGGTTTCCTCTCCAGCTTGTCCGCTATTTTGATCTCTGCATGAAAAGTCAAGCGGAAAGTCTTGCAGCAGCATGCCGAGGAGAAAGCAGCAAGCACCGCGGCGGTCAGCAGGTAAGCCCCGGCTCTGCAAACAAACACCCCCTCCATTAGAAACACACACACTTTATTCTCCCCCCCTCTCAGTAGACAAACAGCCAGGGATCTGCACTCACGCAGACAAGTTTACACAGCAGCGTATAGGCCTGATGCAGGACACAATACAAGGACAACAGGACCTCTCATAGACAGTAGACTTCTCTTATCGCTGTACCCATAAGTCTGTTCAGTATGTGCGTTCAGTTTAGTTACGAAGCTGACTCCTGCAACATCTCAGCGGCCCGTAATGAGTTTATTTCTACTAATCTAGTAAGGCATGTTTGACTGGCAACAGTATTGTTTCATTTACGCAGGCATACGCTTCAGTGCCAAATCTGCCTGTGAGAAATGAATGCGCTCAGCTGCACTTCAGTTTCAACGCTTTAAAGCTGATCCTCCACTAGGTTGCCAGCATCCAAGTTCTCCAAACAAAGCTCATCTTATCTCATTTTTACAGGCTAACGCGTTTGATGTGTTAGTGCCAGTAAAAAAAAAAAAAAAGAGAAAAGAAAAGGGGGAGAAAAAAAAAGAAAAGTGGCATATTTTCAGCTTGTGTTCCGCTCTGGGATTGCCATCCTTGATTTGATGCTTGATTGATCGCCTGTCATGCGACTTCCTTTGATCTATTCATTCCTGATAAACATCAGTAAATCATTCACCATAGAGACACGCATGCGCCCGGCAGCTGGACTCCCTCAAAGGATAACTTTTTGCCCCCACCGAGGAGCAAAGAAAAGACAAATTGAAAGAAAAGTTCTCAAGCGGGATAAATACTTTGCGATTAATACCCAAGGGGGAGGGAACAAGGAAGGAGGGGAGGAGGGGTGCTGGGGCGTAGCGAGATCACAGAGAAGCATCTCATACAGAAATAACCCTAAAACACTGCAGGGTGAAGTAGGGAGGTTACTTTTAATGGTCACTGTTGACCTGACCTTTGTGCTCATTTCTTAGAAACAGGAAGTGTTGTTAAAGTTGTCATAAATGTTGGTAACCATAACACCAACCATGAATATAACGGTGATAAGTAAGGAGACAAAGTATGTAAAATCACTACTGGGTACCACAAATCTGTTCTGTAAGTCACTAAAGAAATATTATCCATCACCATGTGATGTGAAAATCAAGTTTCAGATTGTGAAGTTGCTAATAATTAACTTCCTGGTATGAAAAACCTATTAATTATGTTTCCAAATATTTAATAGCAAATGTAATACCATAATATTAAAGTATTAAGGTGTCTTTCAAATGAGAGTTTTTAATAATCCTTCCATAAAGTGTTAAAAGTTCACATTTAACAAGCATTTTTCTTCAGAGAAAGTACTTCAGCAAAAGTAAATAATAACATATAAAGTCGTATTTTGAGAGAAATTCTGTGCCACAACATTTTGCATTTTGACAGTCGGGCCTCCCCGTTATCGTTTAGTTGACCAGACATGAGCTGCTGTGCGAGAGAATCGCATGTTTGCCTGAATTCATTTGATGTCCCTGGGAGATGTGTGTGATTGACATGCATTTCCAAATGACGGGAAAAGAGGAACCTTTGAAGTTCATGCAGTAATGACCAAAGCTGAATAAAACAGCTGTAGAATGTTAAGCAGGCGGTGGAAATGTGAGGTTAAGCAGACTTAATCAAGGTTGTGACGGAAAGACTTTGAACTCGGTGGGGCTGTAATTTCTAATTGACGCGAGGCTTTAGTGATGGATAGAGAGAAATGTGTTTGAAGAACAAGCCTGCACAGTGAAAATGAATAGTGTCTGTTTCTACCTCTGCCACAAATGCTGGTGAAATCCCCAAAAGACAGCAAAAAGTGTTGTTTTCTCTGTTTTCCAGCCTCTTCTGGTCGTTCAGCAGAGCTCTGAAGTGGCCCCATTCCGGCTCAGCTTTTGAATATTGATTTAATTGTCTGTTTTTGTGACAGACACATACATCACACGCAGTGATGGTCAATCCCAACTTGGCAGACTTTGTCTGCGCATCATTTCCGGTGCTTTAACTTTAACTTTAACACCTCTACTGATGTGTGTGTGTGTGTGTGTGTGTGTGTGTGTGTGTGTGTGTGTGTGTGTGTGTGTGTGTGTGTGTCTGCTTCCTCAGTTAAATGGTGTACACACCTATAAACACAGGCTATTTTTATAATGCATTACCAGATATTTCCACAACCCAGATTTGTCACTTTGGAGTTGCACTAAAACAAAATGTTGCATATGCTCCTCAGAGAGAGAGAGAGAGAGAGAGAGAGAGAGAGTGTCAATGGCTCTTTGTATGCCATTTCAAATGGGCTCTGTTTCATCAGTCACAGTGATGATTTTAGACCCTGTAATGGCGCTGTACCCTATCTAGATTATGACCAGTGACAATACATCAGTGTTCTTTCATTTGGAACCACATTACTGCATCTGTTAGTTTTGGCAGTTGAGTTCAGTGCAGTGCTATTTGAGCAGCAGAGACTTTTGCTGCAGTCATTTGTCGTCATTTTCCTTTTTTTTTTTTTTTTTTTTTTTGTCTTTCACTGAAGTGCAGTAGTTTTGAGGTATTTCTCATAGGAGCTCAGGTAAGTAATGAAATATAAATAATGCAGTAATATCCAATAACAACAATCAAGACAAGAATAAAATGAAGTAGGAGTTCAAATTATAAAACAGTATTGGGACAATGACTTAAAGCTTCTCCTTTGCTAGTATAGATTTCATATTTTACATTTAACTCATGTCGTGTGCAAGTGTTACTTTTGATTGTGTGTAACTGAAGTTAGTGTTGTCAATTGATTAGTCAACTATTAGTCAATTGATTGATTAGTTGTGCAACAGAAAAATTATCTGCAACAACTTTTACAACCGATTAGTCGTTCAAGCCATTTAACAAGCAAAAAAAGCCAAACATTGTCTGGTTCTAGGTTCACACACGTGAATATTTGCTGTTTTTCTCTGTTTAATATCACTGTAAACTGAATATATGTTGATCTGACAAAACAAGCAATTTGAAGATATCAACTTTGGCTCTGAAAACTTTCTAGTATTTCCTCTTTTTTTTATAGATTCATCTTTTAATTAAAAAATATTTTCTAGATAATAATAGTTTGTTGCAGCCCTAGTTGAAGTGCTGTGATAACAGCACAACATCACCTTTATATCTAGAGAAAAGGGGACATGAAAGAGTTTGATAGTAACTGCAGTAATCACAGACTTTCAGGAAGTGACCTTTGACACTTACGCCCCCTTTTTTTTTATCACTGTTTGAAGAAAACTGTGCATGATATCAGATTGTTTGCATCAGTGGCATTATCATGTTTAGATATGACAACATATTCTTCACATTATAGCAAGATAACCAGGAATTGGTTTAATCAGTGGATGCGAAATATACAAAGAAGCCATAATTCTATATTACTGAGGTCACAGTTTTGATTGCTGTTGGAAAATTAATGGTATTGCTGCACGTCTACCCTCGCTTTTAGTTTGCCAGCCACAATATCTTAAATCAAACACTGTCACTCTAAGTAATGAATCTGTCAACTAATCACTCAACATGTCAACGTGATTACAGTGTGACACTGTGTTAAATTTATTCCACGGGAGTTAAAAAGGTCTAGCCTCAAAAAATATATTAATTTTTTTTTTTTTACTACCTTTCCTGCATAACATCCAGTTTTACTGACTGAGACAGCATAAGAGGAAGAGGTGGAGCAGTCCACAGTGGGATGGACCAGGATACGGGTCCATAAGCAGTTTCTGTACTGACAGAATTAGTGCAAGTCATGAGGGGAGATATAGTGACGTGCTGTGATACTGTCAAACGTGACCGTGTGGAAATGTGTCCCTTTATACCTGAAGATCGTAATTAGTTTCCTTTTGTCTGCTCTCTTGATAGAAATGTTAGGCACCTGGCTGCTTTTTGCCACTCACACACCGATGCCACTAATTAAGAAGTTTAAACATAAATCAAGTATTCAGGTTCCAATCAGAGACTGAGGGTGCTGGTAATTTCTTTGATATACATTGCTTAGTGACTCCTATAACTTCAGTGCTACATTTTAATGATCTGTCTTTAGCTTAGCTCAACACATGTTTAATTAAAGCACTCTGCAACATTTGTCCGGCTTGAAGCCACAATGAGCTACACACTGATTCAACAGAATGCACAGACAGTAGTGCCTTGCCTTGTGAGCTTCTCCACTGACATCAGTAGCTGCTTTCTTTTTCCCTAAACACATCCCACGTTACTGCCACTATCACTACCTCAATGCAAAAGGAGCCTCTTAATTATGACTTGAGGGTTGTGGTGGTAGGTGGAGGGGTGGGGTGGCGGTGGTGGGGGTTGAGCTTTCCTTCTTCCCGACGGCATCGTTAGCCGCGGTCCCTAATTATCCAGGTAGCTGACGGATCAGTGACAGGGCCCCACCGATTAATGCTGACAAATTCAGCAAGGTGTCAAGTCTGCAAGCTGCCTTGATATAATCAACTCGGTGTTAGCCACTTCTCATATGCCCACCCCCAGTTGTTCCGGTGTAAACACAACAGCAGAGGTTGCTCGCAGTGTGACGCGACAAATCGAAGTGTGTGACTTGTAAAGCCAACACACTGCTGGACACCAACAGTCCTGTAACAAGGTTAGGGATGGTTGTAGTATCAAGTTTGGATGATTAGTGCGTGAACCAGTACATACCAGTAATAGAAGTAGTTTTGGATAGTTTTAAGAATGTGAATGTGGCTTCCTGTGAATGTGAGAGATTTTTCTTAATACTTTACTTTTCCCTCTGATCTCTCTGGTAACAGCTTTTTGGTTTGTTTGACAGAACAGGAACAAAGTTCTAAGACGAGCAGCATTAATACATTTTGTTGTTACTTTGCATTGTATTTCCTCTGCAGAAATTTAGCTCACGGCACCTGTCAACTAAGCAGCCAGCACCAAAAGATGACTATTAGAGCCTTGTGTTGGTTTTATCGGGACGCTTCTGATAAAGTATTTAATGACATTTGTCAGGAGTTGAAGCTGAGTTGTGAGAAAAAAAAATAGAGAACAGAGCATGTCGGTGTGTTTATGTGTGTGTATATGACTCTGCATCACTGAGCAAGATGAGGCGTTTGCCCTGCGTGTTTATGTGTGTGTGTGTGTGTGTGTGTGTGTGTGTGTGTGTGTGTGTGTGTGTGTGTGTGTGTGTGTGTGTGTGTGTGTGAATATGAAATATTCTGATCTGGTGATAAGGCAGTGTATGTAAAGTGTCATTAACAGGTGACATTGACTGAAGGAGTCAGTGGATGTATTTGCTATGCCACACTCCGCTACACCCGTAGTTTCATTTGCATGTGTTGTCAGAGCCGGTAGGCCTCCAGGAAATCAAAGACACACACTAATACGCTCACTCGCACAACTGCGCTCTCTGTCCTCATCTTCGTGGAGGTTAAGTGACAAATGAAGATCGATGACTGCTCTTATGGAAAAGAGAGGGTCGAATTGAAAATATGTGGGAATTAGGCTCGCCAGCAGGGTGACGATGTAAAGGCATTCAGAGCTGCAGTCGCAGGGTAAAACTATCCCCGCGCTTAATGAGGTTCAGAGGAAGCAGGAAAACCTGGATTTTCACTCAAGCACGACGCACGGAGATTTGACAAAGAAATAAAGAGAACAAGGTCATTTTCACAGGAATGAAATTCACTAGCATCCTCAGTCTTAAATACATCCTGCTCTTATTTATTGTCCCTGATTTTCACTGTGCCTGTTTTCCATTCACAAAGATATCCTGGCTACAATTCAAAACAGCTGCAAAACAAAAGCCACAATGTACAGTCGGGGATGTAAGATAATAACAGGAATAATAACAAGAATGAAATCATCCACATGGATGTCCTTAAGGGGTTTAGGGCACCGGTTGCTAATTACAGTGAAGCGTACACACTGACCTGGCAAAGTTTTCCTTGAGTAAAATAGCCATTTTGGTGAAAGGTAGAAGAGAGTAAAAGCAAAAGCAGGGATTATGAATTAGATTCTATTGGTTACATTTCACCCTTGAGTCCAACACAAACACATGGATTTCACACAGCATATGTGGTTGTGTGCGTATATGCTCAGCGATCAGGATTTAGGGATTTATGAGGGTCAATTCTTTATTTTTCACATTAAGAAACTGAGAGTTCCAGTTCCAGTTATTAGACACGATTTCAGGCAAGTGAAACTACGCTTGCAGCTGCACATTTGGAATATGCTCACTGTGTCTATAGGCTGTGGCAAAGCAGCAAAGAATTGTGGGCAATCAGACACCCAAAGTGGGCCAGCTGCATTTGCTTCTTTACACACAAACATTGGACAGAGTTTGTCTAATAACTGCAGCAATTTCAGATGCAGACAAAGGGAATTGGCGTGTGGAAGTGTGGAGAAAGGAAAGAAAGATGCAGAGAAGAAAGAGAAAAATGGCAAGTTGTGATTTAAGGCAAGAAGAAGGGAGGTCCAGGGTACACTCAGAGGCCAGTGTGTACTCAGGGGAGCCCCTGTCTCGACTACTTCCACTGTAGTATACACACTGTATTTAGTGTGTGTGTTTTGCTGTTTTCCCATACTTTTTCATTTGCTGTACAGCTGTCTTGTGTGTTTTTGTCATCTAAGTATAAATGCTCATGTTTCGAATTATCAATTCCAGTGTGATGTCACATGAGTGTATCTGTATGTATTGTGTGTGTCCTTGTGTGAGTGATTGATGCACTGTACACCAGACAGATGCTGTTATTGGAGAGACAGAGTAAGCCAGTGTTGGCTGCTGTGATCGAATTTGTCCAAAGCCAGAAGGACTCTTTCAGATATTGGTTTCTGCATTTTGCTCCAGTGATCTAAGATATTACTGAGCTTCTTCTTTTTTTTATTCTAGTTCTGCACTTGATGTATTAGAAATTGCCACTGAGGCGGTGCCTGTTGCGGTAATCATGGTGATCAAGCTAGAGATAAGACTGGAGATACATGACCACCAGAGCAAGCACAGTGAGGTTTAAATTATTCTCAGTACTCTCTTTTTATTGAATCTCTTGCTCGCTCTCATTGCCGATACTTGAGTCAAGTGCTAAGTCAGTTAAGCTAAGACTGAAAAACTGCCTTTGATCCACAAACTAAGCATTAAAAAACAGTGGTGAAGCGAGTGAGTTGCTGCTGGAGGCCCTGCGCTACCCGGCCTTGAAGTTGTGTTGCTTCTGTTAACCAGCCTTGAACATCTGGGTTGAAGCAGGGAGGGTAAGAGAGGGTGTGGGTGAGGGAGACAGAGGGGAAAAAGACAACAGAGGGAGAGAAAGCGGGGCTGTGAAGAAAAGGTATTAAAAGTGACAGATGAACAGGACTTGGGTAGACGTTTTCCTGCAGCAGCTGTGACTGCTGCCATCGCTCTGACAGGTGTCAATTAAGAATTACTGCCGGGGCCCTGTAGTCATTTTTTCCTGCCCAGCTGTCTGCCTGTGTGCCTTTCTGAGAAATAACACTTTACCCTTGTCACTGCGTTAGCGCTTAGCTACAGTCGCCCCAGAAAATGAGTGCATGGCGGGCACACTAATCGATAACCAGTGTATTAGCAATTATTTTGCCCATTGATTTACGGTGGGGCAGCGACTCCCACTGCGTTGTTATTAGCCACTGATTATATGTGCCTGTGCTGTAGTGCAGACACGCAAGCCAACACATACACTTGATCTGCTGTTGCCAGGTAGGTATATTTTATCTTTAGAGCCAAGTACACATGTAGGGACAAAAAGATAATGACGAACAGTGCAATGTCACCAATATTTCACTCTCTACTAAAATAAATAATAAAATAATCTTTTTCTGAATTAGGCCAAGTCAGGTTATAGAATCTCTTTTGCCGCTAAACGTTCATTTGACTTTGGAAAAGTAATATATTGATGATGATTTTATTTTCAGACAATTTTCTCTGAAATAGAGCTCTGGTACTGAATGTATGTATTTCATGTTCTTTAGTTAAAAAAAAAAAAGAAAAAACATGTACCACTTTGCTCTTGTGTGCTAGACTTCCCCTTTGGCCTCCCATAATTCCAGAAGGACTCAGCCACCACATCTTGAATTTCAGTAAATCCTTATGTGTCAGCTTGTTGGGTTAAAGATTGCTATACTGGCCCCTTCAGTCAAATGATATATGTGTTGCCATGCCAGATGGAGCTGATGTGAATGGTTGATTAATTCATGTTTTCTGGTTCCAGTTTCTACAATGTAAGAGTGTGTTACTTTCCTCTTCAGTTCCTCTCAGTTCTGACAATTAATAATTGTATTAATAAATATGACCAATTCTAGATGTTTACAAATGAAATTATTAATTGATTAATTAAAAATATATACCTGATTGATTAATCAATAATCAAAATGATCGTTAGTTACAGGCCTAATACCAGCTTTCCATATACTTCTCAGCTCTTTAGCTTACAGCTAACAATTTCTATTGATGTCAGGGTGAAATGCTAACATGCTAACAGTAGGTACCATTTTCAAAAAAACAGCTCATAGAGGACTGAGTGCTCTTACTTTGAAAAGCGGAAATAGCGTCGTCAGCAGGCGATCACTTGTTTTCAGAAAGTGGTCTAGCAATACAAGAGGTTTTTCATTCAGATTGGTTGAAAGTTTGTCTCTGTGTGTTTAAAATGCAAATCCACAAGCGTAGAACTGAGAGCCACAAATTTCTTTTCACAATTCACAAAAAGAAAATTGATTCCCAAATGCATGTCCAAAAGTTGTGTGATCTGTTTTATATTTGCAAGATATTTCTGTCAGTAGTCAAATTCATTTTTTGTATTTGTGGAAGGTTTTTTATATTTTCAGATTACATATTTACACATGGATTGTTGATCTGTTCACACAAATAATATTGAGACAAATCTAGACAGACAGTGACAGTACTAACTACTGCACAACTGTTAAGCTGAGTGTTGTACCTCAGGAGAAATTCCATTTAAGTTTAGAACAGGAAAATGAAAACTTTATAATGGAAAGTTGCATCAATTTTTCACGCCAAACTATAAAGCAACCCTGAAAAAGGCTGGAGGCTTACAAACAGAATTAGTATATTTTGTTTATGTGTTTTTTTTGTTTTTTTTGTGGTTGCCTTGGTAATGGTTGGATTTGGACTTAATACGTATACACATGATAAGTGTACCCTGTTGGTGTTTTGAATATAATCCCCCTGTAAACACTGGGAGAACATTAACATTAATTAAACACATGCAAACTAAGCAAGCAGCTAGTTTCGTTTTGCCTTCACTGCCCTAAAGAGAGCTTTGGTTGTACTGTATGTACAGCATGTGGTGCTAAATCTGGCCAACCCCGACACTGTATATCATGACAGTTACTCGTTTCTAGTACATAGCACTGAGAAAAGCTGGCCTCAGCATATCCAAACAGCAGCCGGTGCAAGTGGACAAAAGTCAGGGGGCGGAAATTTTTATCCCCCAAGGAGTGTTTATTTAACTGATAAGGTGTGGGTTGAGAAGCAATGAATATCATTTTTTTTGGACACTAGTTTACTGCAGATAAGCCATCTGGGAATGGGTACAGTTAACAGATGACACTTTGTCCTTGAGAGGGGACGCTGGGGAAGGTCATGCTGCAGCCTGGTGTAGTTCCACTGCCTTCGCTCTCTCCTCCCCTTACCTCTTCATCTTTATATCAGCCCACAAACCTACAGCCTTTCTCTCTCATTCTCTTGGCTCGTTTTTTTTTTTCTGGGATTACTGGCCCTCTCCTCTCTTTCTCTCTCTCTCTCTCTCTCTCTCTCTCTCTCTCTCTCTGTCTCTCTCTCTCTGTAAGCCTTTTCTCATCTTCCTATCAGTCATCAATCTCTATCTTACTGACTCAATTCTCCTCTACCCTGCTCATATTTTCTTTCATCTTCTCCCTGTCTCTCGCCCTCATCTATCGCTCTCTCACCGGATGCTCAAGAGTCAGTGAACTGGTTACAAGAACATGAACTCGACATCTGAAAAGGAGAGCTTAATACGCTCCTCTTTCAGGCCCGCTGGCCTTGTTCTCATATATCAAGAACCTCTTTTTTTGAATAGTCTGATTTCAGCGACATTCTGCAGTCACACTTCTGACTTGTAAAAATCCAAAAGGTCACAGGGCAGTAAAGTCTTGTGTCATCTTCTTTGAAGTCTGAGCACATGACTGTCACATATTTTCCAAGAGCCATTCCCATTAAGCAGATAGTTATCCATAAAGCATGTTGCACAGGAAAAGAATGAAAGCATATTTTGTTGATGTGGCACTATTCAGTTTTGTTTGACGCTTTCATTAAAAAGAAACCCATAGACCACAATTTCCTCAGGGTTACACACAGTAATCACTTAACAGTCGTCGGCTTCAGTGCGCCACTTGATGGGCAGTTGAAAGGGGATATAATGTCTCGTGATCCCAGTCAATTCAACAACACCACATGCTACCCCCCAAAAATTCCTCCCAAATCTTTCCTGAGCCGGCGTGTTGTCTCAGACAGTGACAGTCACAGGGGGTATAAGCTCAGCTCTGTCCCTCTAAGTCGTCTGTCTCAGAGAGAACAGCAGGAGGCCTCTTGTATACCCAAATGTCTCCTCTGTCAGTGTGTCTCTCTCATCACTCAGTCCCTCACACACCGAACCAGCTGTCTGTCTGTCTAACTTGCTGGCTGGATGTCCACCTGAGCATCTGTTTCTGATTACCTGTCTCTGTTTGTGTCTCAGTTTGTCTGATGCCCCAACTGTTGGCCTGTTTACTTGTCTATCTCTAGTCCATCTGCCTCTGGTCTCTCTCATCACCATCGACACTTTGAATAATGTCACCAATAACATTGAACTTTGACGTAAATACAACAAAAAGTGCCGTGATCTGTTGTAGCTGCTTGTGGAGTGTAACTAAGTACATTTACTTAAGTACTGGACTTACATGCAAATTTGAGGTACTTCTTTAGTATTTCCACTTTATACTGTTACTTAGAAAGGTATTATAATTTTTACCTCACAACATTTATCTGACAGCTAGAGTTACAAGATACCATGAGTTTGGCAGGCAACCAGCAGTGACTGCGTTAATGCGCCTGGTGAAGAAATTGTCGTAACATAACCCCCTTTAAAACCACAAATTTTCATTTTTACACAAGATATAGTATAATACTTACTGTGCTATAGAGGCATTGGAAGAAGGATTTTGTTACCTTTTGAGCAGAGCCAGGCTAGCTGTTCCCCCCTGTTTCCAGTTTTTATGCTAAGCTAAGCTAACCGGCTGCTGGCTATTGCTACTGAGTCAACAAATGTAAGAAATGCATCAATTTTCTCTTGTAACTCCTGGCAAGACAAAAAAACAAGTTTTTCCCAAAATGTAGAACTATTCCTTTAAGATTTGCTCATAAAATATGATACATTGTTAGAGGATGAAGATCCCAACAGTAAGTAAAGTAGTTAAAATGACTTCTACCCCAACCAGCTACAATATTAAACAACTACAATTCACAGTAATCATCTCCATAATAATCCAGTGGAATAATGTATTATAACACACTGACTGAAGGGCCAGTGAGTACTTTATAATGAGTACTTTTACATACTTAAAGTACATATTCCATGACCTTGACTGAAGTAACCTCTTGAATTAAAGAGTTTGACTTTACATTGTAGTATTACAGGTTTAACTTCTTCTACAACTGGTTGTAGCCCATAGCTACTACTTGCATCTTTTTCTGTGAAATCTGAATGAAAAATGTCTGTTATCCATTCAGACTGTGAAAAGTTTGTTCCTGTTGATTATCATGGCTACCTTCTACAAATCGTGATTCATTAAAGGCTTCTGAATCCTGTCTATCTGCTCCATTAATTTCCATTTCATAGCATTTGCCTCTGCCTTCTCCCTTACTTTCTAATTTGGGTACTGCTTGCTGTTTCACCTTTGTGAAGGTCTGTGTAATATATCTGTCATCTTGCTGAATACGTACGGTATATTTGGAATTTTTATGGTCTTACAGTTAAAGTCCAAGAATGGCCACATTCCCAGTTTCACTGTGTCTGTGCATGTGAGTCATTTTTAGGTGAGTGTGACGTACTTTTTTTAGTTAACCAATCTGTTTTTCCTCTCCATCTTTTCAGTTTGTCATTTCATTAATTTCCTGACTTGCCTCATAGTTGGAGCTTTGTTCGCAAACTTCTCTGGTTTAGCAATAACTGCTGTCTCACTTTAGAAAACAGACAATGAAGCTATAAAGTTATGCCATACACATTGATCTGGAAGTCTGAAGTGATGACGCAACAGTATACTTTACAATATAAAGTAGTACAATATACTTTATTTACCAAAAATATACTTTACTCACTGATAATGTATAGGAGGGCAAATATCTTGGTAAATAATACATTTTTGTAGTAGTCTCAAAGTTCGAGAGATGAAAAATTTGGATTCAGGGTGATACAATTTGGTTTAGGGCTGCAATTAAACATTATTTTCATTACTGATTAATTTGCCTATTATTTTCTTGACTTTATTTGTTCTATAAATTGTCAGAACGTAATGAAAAATGACCATCACAACTTACTAAAGCTATAATGTGATGTAATCAAATTACCTGCAGTACGTATTGTTGTTCAATCAACAGTCCACAAGCCAAACAATTCAGTTTGCTATCAGAAAACATCAAGAAAAGCAGCAAATCCTCCCACTTAGGAAGAAAGAACAAGAGAATGTACTTGAAATACTTATAACACATACATAAAAATGTATTACATTTCATTGGCTTGACACGTCATAGTGCTCTTTCGGTTTCCATACGAACCCAACATACATTTTACTCCCTCTATTGTGGTCCGTTGAGGTAATGGTTACACGAGGGAGCAAGTCAATATAGTATCCATCATTTATGATTTCCAGCAAGAGGAAAAATGTGTGCTGGTTTGAACTAGCTTGAGGCTTCTCTGGTATCAATAACAACAGGTTGCTTTGTTGTATCTCAGTCAGAAAAAAAGCAGCTGTTGTTTATATTGTTCTGGACCCTGTTTTAATACAAAAAACTTTTGATATCAACTTATCACTGTGAGAAACTGGAGTATCAGAGATTAGAGTCCACTGTGTGAGGCTCTCACTCAGAGCTGGAGAGGTTTGGACTGACTGTAACAGGACAACAACCCGGATGATGTAACAGTTATGCCGAACAAACGTTAATTTATCCAGATATCGTCAGCAGAATCAGCAGAGTATATTACACAATCGGGAGTTTTGTGCTTCGATACTGAATCTTTCAATAGAGAATGATGAATCTGAGAAGTGCTTTTCTTTGAAGAGCTTTGTAGAGAAAGGTTTGGTGCATTTTGCTCTGAGCAACCAAGTGAGTTCTGGTTTTTTCAAGGGCATTTGATTGCAACTAAAGCTGCAGGTAGCACGCATCTTTTACAAAGGGACCCACTGTTAAAGCATCACTGGTTGTTGGTAGCAGCTGATAGGGTGCATGAAAGTTCGAATACGTTCAGAGCATCCAAGTGTGGGTCGGAGTTCTCTTCTTGAGACAGAAACTTAACCACATAGCTGGAAAAGGTCTGTCTGAAGAGAAGTTGGTTAAAGAGACACTTTCACATATCCTTACAACTATTTTAAAACTACTGTTGGACGTTTTTAGCCTTGCAGTGCCAGACAGTGGAGCTTTTATGGAAGCAGCACTGATGGCACAATCCTGAGAGGGTGGAAATGTGCACCCCTCCTCTCGATATTTGGGATCTATTATGTATGGAGGAGCTGAATGTCTACATGACCAGGGCCAGAGAGCTAGACAGGACTGAGTGAGACACTATTGTGTGTGTGAGAGAGAGAGAGAGAGAGAGAGAGAGAGGAGGTGCAGAAAAGAAGCAATAGAAGGAGGGGCATCACGGGGTGAAAAAAAGAGTGACAGCGGACAAAAAAGAACCAGGGAGGAAAGGGGGGGGGGTGAGGGAGTGGAAAAAGAGGAGGCTGAGCAACAGAGGAGTGAAAGAGAAATGACTTGAGGGGTTGAGGGATGGAGAGAGAGGTGGATAAAGCGAGAGGGAAAAGTATCAAGGCAGCGGAGAAGAAAAAAGAAAGAGAGGGAGAGGCAGTGAAAGCATTTGGATAGTGGAAGAGAGAGAAAGAGAGAGGGGAGGATGTCACCCATGGCTGCCACTCATCACTCACAACTTAATGACGCTGTTTCCCCCCCTTTCTCTCGCTTCTTTTCCGTGGGAGAGGGGGAGGGAGTTCGTCCCGTGCCCAATCAAACAGGGTCATTCAGAGTTCACAACCTCCAGGTGGGACTGTCCTCCACCAGGGGAAATGTTTGTGGATGTGGGTGGTGTGTAGCTGTAAGGATCCTCTGCAGCAGGAGATAGTTAAGTGAGGGTGAGGTTTGTGGATGACATGAAAATTAGAATAAAGATTAATCAAGTTGTGGTGAAGGTTTTGTTCATATACAAAAAGCAGAATGGGTGAAAAAAACATATTCGTATAAGAGCTAACACTGGGTTCCAAGTCTGACAGTTCTGTAAACATGATTAAGACTTTGTTTTTCCTGCCTGTCAGCCTTTCATTTTGGTCAAGGTGCAAATGCCTGGTCCAAAGTTTGTGCTCATGTGTTTACATATGTGTATGTTTGAAGCATGTGTGTTTATGTGTGTGTGTGCGTGTTTGTTTGCAAGAAAACCACTCCGGCTGTCTGTTGCGTCCTTCTGGGATTGGCCTGATTCCTATTCCAGCGTTGGAGTTTTGATTCAGTTTGTGTTTGTGTGTGTTTGTGCATGTGGGAGTGTGTTGTGTGTGTGTGTGTGTGTGTGTGTGTGTGTGTGTGTGTGTGTGTGTGTGTGCGCGTTTGCATGCACGTGCGCACGCTTAGCTCCATTTGTCCTCTCACTCATTCCTGTTTCTGGGAAGCATCAGCCGTTTAAAACTCAAACGGCAGGATTTTTTTCCCTCGCTCTCCTCCTCGCACCAAATTTGGGGAACAGCTGGGGCGGCCATGACGATGATTTGTCTCCCTCTGCCCGTCCGCCTGACAGGTTGAGATCATGCACACACATACACACACACGTACTACTCAGGGAGACACAGACACTCACTAATAGGCACATATACACACAATTAAACATGCTCTCAGTATCACAGACAGACAGGCACAAACACACATACACACACTCTCACGCAGACACAACCGTAGACACATACCCCTTATAAGAGGCCGTGTTCTCAGGGTGCTGCCAAAACACTCTGATTTCCTTTAGCCTGGGCGGCCATACATCAGCTCGGGGCCTCCCAGCCCGGATGGCAGGGGCTGACAGAATGACATGTGTCATTTATCAAACGAGGGGCGCCAGGCCTCAGGAAAAGAACAGACTGCGCGTGACAAAGCCCCCCGAGAGCTCTCCTCCACTCACAACGAGGGGAGTGTGTCATGGGATAGACACTGACAAATCTACGGAGATAGAACACACATGGATACACTCTGACACCAACACACAAGCAGAAGAGAAACACACTGAGAGCCACTTCCAGCACATATACAAACCCAACACATTATATTCAAGCTGCACTGTGGCTGTAAAAGCAGCTCTTTGTTTTTTTGCCTCTGTTTAAATAAAGAGAAGATGTGTAAAACGCAAGGCAAAAAAAATATATTTTCTCGATTTTAATATGCTGGCAGTGGATCTACAAACACACATACCCACATATACACCCACATGTATGTTTCCCTTGCAGCCAGAGAAGCCGCAGCCAAAGCTTCTCCTGTTGCCAGCAGCAGGCCTGTCTGTGTGCCCGTCCTTCTTAATGAACGGTCACTGGCTGCCGAAAGGAACTCTCTTAGCTGGCAACGGCGCTCCATCTCCTTCCTTTCATATCCATGCCACCACACACGCACAATATCCCTCTTTTTTCCTTCATTATGTCTCCCCTCTCTTCATTCCTTCCCTTTCCTCTTCCCTTTCTGTGTCGTGATCCCCCTCCAACCCCTTTTACTCTTTCCATAGCCCGTTCATTTGTCTTCATAAGGCTAATTTATTTTCTCTGCCAGATGCAAGCTGACAGCCATCAGTCTCCCTCTCCCACACACACTGACGTGCACACACCTGACCTCCTGACATCCAGATAAATACACTAAAATGTACACACAAACGCACACAGCTCTTTTCTCGTTTTTTTACTCCTTTACTCCGTCTCTATTACTCTCACACACACACACACACACACACACACACACACACACACAGCCTATATTACCTCACACGCTGCTCTGAGGTCAGCTTTACGGTCACATACCCTCTGTTTTACCCCTGTCCTCCACCCCCTCCAACCCCCAAAACCCTCCCATTAACATTACAGAAGATGGATGTGTCTTCATAGCGGAGATTGATTGCGGATATAGAGTTATGGTGCCATTTATGTGTGTGTGTGTGCGAGTGTGTGTTAGTGTTAGATGGAGGGCACTTTGGGAGGCGGCGTTGGGAGCTGAAATGTGAGGGAGGCAGGCTTTTCTCTCCTTTCCAGAACCTTCCAGCCGTTCGTTGTCTGTCCACAGCCTGATATTGTGCTCTGTTGAAGGATTGCTTCCTCTCTTCCTGCCTCTCTCTCTCTGACTGTGAAGCTGTTCATAGCCATTGTATGCTCAGACACACACACACACACACATACACACACAGGCATGCATAGTCGCACACAGACACAATTAGGGTGAGATGGCTACTGATACAAGTCCACTTTGAGAGCTCAGTACATAATTTACTGACTTACTCCAGAGACCCTTTTTCTACCACTAATCCCTCCTCCCTCGTATCATTTCTTCTTTTGTCACTTTATTGCCATGGTCATCAGGAAGAGGAAAAAAAAAAAGTCCACACAAGCACACATACAAAGTGCTGAGTGGTTCATCTTATGCTTTTGTTATAATTTTTTTTACGCCCCTGTGCTCTTCATCACGCTTTAAATCCTAAACTAGTGTTGAAACAAAACAGCAGAACTTTGTTTAATGGAGCACCAGACTTCGGCAGTAGCTCGTCACTTGAGCTGGCAGGATAAAAAAGAAAATGTGGCGATGCATAAAGGATAGCGGTTTTGATGGTGCACAATTGCCGGAATTTCCCTGGTGTCACATGCAGTTAAAAGCACTAAAATGTTTGGGGACGTTCGGTCGTCCTGAGCAGCCTCCTGCCCGGAAGGTTTGCGGTTCTAATTAATTTCCCTGAAGTGACTTTATGGTTTTTAAAGTTATGATTTCTTTGTCTGTCTTTGTGCGCGTTGGGAAGGTGATGTAAGTCAGGTCCCTGAAGTCCTGTTCTCACAGCGTCCTCTGCATTCTTGTGTGCTGGCTTGTGTTGCGTATCTGGTGTTTGGGTTGTTTTCGAATGCCTTACTGAGAAGTAGATAGAGTACAGAGGAGCTGATGAAAAGTTTTGATCCTGAAAACAAAATGTCATGTGTTTGTGGTACCCCGGCCTTTTAAATCAGTTCCACAGTTTTATGGCCCGGTCACACCAGAATTTTAAACAGCAATATTTAGCAACAATTCCAATTGAATCACTGTCACCAGTAAATTTGCTTGTATCAAGTTCAAATTTAATTAACTTTGGCTTGCAAATTTGCACTGTTGGTGAATAGCAAGTGGTCTTGACAGTGCTAACGGACTGAGAGTCAGAGAGTCCAAAATGGAGGAAGAAATCATAGCTTGTTAGCTGCGTCACACCTTCCACTTTCATTGTACCTCCTCTGTTGGAGTATGTACTGCTCGGAAAAAAAGAGGAATGTTTTTTTAGGGGGTTAAGAGCAGGAGTTGATGTTACATGTACTTGTTGTACAAGTAAGGGATCAAGCTAACAAGCTTTCTCTATCACACATCCCTAGCTCAGGTAGCTTTTTCCCCCTCTTCATTAACTTGAATATATATTGAATGAAATAATGCTAAATCTCAAGAACAAATCCGAGGACAAGAACTAAACATCCCAGTACAGAGAGAGAAAAAGGAAAAAGCTCTGAGAATTATTATTAAAATGAATTATATTCCCTGCTGACTAGCTTGTTAGCACCAGTCTAATCTTCTAGAACCAAATAGTTTTTGCAAAGACGAGCGCATGAATTTCACTGTGCTACTTCACCGGCATCTAGGGTGCTTCCTTCCCACAGAGTAAAGGATCAGATTCATGGAAGTGTGTGTGTGTGTGTGTGTGTGTGTGTGTGTGTGTGTGTGTGTGTGTGTGTGTGTGTGTGTGTGTGTGTGTGTGTGTGTGTGTGTGTGTGTGTGTGTGTACATATTTTTTTCTCTCCTTGTGTCGCTCTTTTTTTTCTTCGCTATGTTGTTCCTCAGCAGTGTACAAAGTGGATGGCCTCTATGAATTGAGGGGAGGGTTGACAGCAGAGAGAAGGTTGATTGATGGCTTATTGTGCAACCGGACTCGGCTAGACTGAACTGGTTAGGTTGTGACCCTGTTTTGGCCCTGTGCCCTCTAATTTTCTTCTTTTTTTTATTCTAGCCTTTTTTTTCTCTCCCCCCTCGCCTGTATCTCACCATTTACCTCTGTCACTCTCACACACATTCAGACATGCACAGTGCATAAATATACATGTACGTGCAGACTATACAGACGCTTCCTCTTCGTGCTTCTTCTCCTCCACCCCCCTTCGTCTTCTTTTGCTGCACTAAACTCATCATTGTTGCCATCATTCATTCTTGGCTGTTTCCTTTCTTCCTTCCTCTGCCCACTTTGTTTTCTTTGTCATCGCTCCTTCAGGACAGGTTTTGTCCCATGAGTCATTTCATCAGGTTTCATTTTACAGCCCCTATTCATTCAGGTCCGAAACACTGGCCACTTTCAGGAAATGCACCGAAAGGGATTCTAATGTACAAATCTAGTGCCGCTTTTGATTTTACTTAACTTCCTAGTCACCAACCAATTCTTGCGTGCAGTGGAATCTACCAACAACCTCGTCTGACAGAGACAAAGTTAGCCTAAACACCAGGCACACTAGTTTAAACTGTGGTTCAGCCTGTTCTTTTTTTCCTGCAATGATTTTCTGCTTCTATTCTCCACACAACCATAGTGATTTATGGTAATTATCCATCTTTGGGGTCATCCATCAACTGGTTGTTGCTAGGCGATGGGAGCAGCTGTTGTTTAGTCGGGGGAAGCTCTACTGTCAGGGGCAATGCAGGTGAATTCAAAAGATGGCATCTATGAAAAAAGAATGAAACTGTGTTATCTTGTTAGTTTTGTGATGAATTCTTTTCAGATTTAAACAGAACTCCTTCCTGTCAAGTAACGGCCATCCCTGATGCATCCAAAATAGAATTTAGTTAACCTGCATGTTAGACAATTAAAGATGTGTAAACTCTCCTCACATGTAAAGTATATAATATAAGAAGGAAACTGTAATCCAAACACTACAGCTTGTCCATGACAAAAACCTTATAGATGGTAAAGAAACTGACAATATTTGCTCTAAAAGAAATCTGTTTAACAAATGACATCTGTCTGATAAAGCCTACGTTGAATCAGTGCTGGCACTGGTTGAGTAAATCTCACTCACATCATCTTTAATTAGCATTAGTAATGCTTTATCTGTACTTTGCCTGAAAACAAACCAGATGGTTTGAAATGTGTGTGCAGCACCAGAGCAACGTTCGATTGTTAGGCGTGGGGGGTTTGGCAGAAAAGTCGAGCAGAAAGGGCTGGAATCTGCAGTACCGATGATCTAATGGCTGTTGTTTCATCTCAGA
The DNA here is from genome assembly GCF_002260705.1 of Seriola dumerili. Taxonomy (NCBI): domain Eukaryota; kingdom Metazoa; phylum Chordata; class Actinopteri; order Carangiformes; family Carangidae; genus Seriola; species Seriola dumerili. Next base: position 7,567,102 of record NW_019174365.1, on the reverse strand, counting down.
ACAAGCAGGCACTGACAGTTCAGGGAAAAGGTGATTTATAGACCACAGTCACTGTCATGGCGTGTCAAAACTGGCTCACGGGAGATCTGAACACAAGGGAAACAAAAATGAATGAAAGAAATTGAAGAAAAGAATCACAAAAGAAATTTGCAGAGCAATTCAAGAAAGAACTAGAAATGGTTTTCTTTAGAAATAGCTGCAGTTCTCCAGATTTGTTGCTTTACAGATCTATTTTGTGCGCAGCCATTGTTGGGTCTTTTTCTGTCACAGTTTTTGTCTTTCTTTCTTTCATTCACATATACACTTCTACGGGTCTAATGAAGCTAAGCCAGAGGTAAAATGCACTGTCTGTATGACCTATTTAAAAAGGCTATTAGCATAATATGTGTTCAAGTAAGTGCAAATTACTTGAAACGTACGTGAAAGCCCTCAGGACAGTCCCAAGTTTTGGAAAAAGTAATTTATCTTTCATTTCATTTAAATTTATTAGACTGCTGTGTTTGATAAGAAACATCAAAGGATCTTGTAACCTTTATGACGGAATCCAGAGCAGCAGCCATAAGTATCAAGAAAGTCAAAAAAGTCAAATTTAAAACGTTGTCTGCACATTATAGCTCCCAGCATAATGAGCAGACTGCACTGGTTGTTTTGTTTTCCCCAACCAGAAGAATTGAGGAAGATGAGAAGGTGGATTTGTACGACACACAAGCTATTAGAAGCCCCGGAGCTATTGTGCCATATGGTGGTCTATTCCATGTGGGTTGCAGAGGGTGGGGCCAGGGGGCTGTTAGGTAGGCTTTTATATGTCTGGTCAAGCAGGCTGCAGGTGAAATTATGGCTAATACATTATGGCTAATACATGGTATCCGTGGCAACACTCATCTGTGAAGCTTTGTAGTGTTTTGGGATGCAGTGGCGATGCAAAACACGCACTTTGAATTTAACCCCTAAAAAGTTTCTCTGCTCAATTTGAGCAACAAAATAAAATGGTTTTAGAGGAGGTAGAAACTGTGGGAGGGATCTTGGCAGATTTTCAGTCACAGAAGAAATCCAGATTGAAGGAAAGAGTTTTATGTTTAACTAACTTACTTAATTTTGTAATGTTTTGGATTTCTCTAACTCTTAATGTGGAATTGTATGAGAAGCTCTTTTAGTCCTTAGTTGTCTTCAGACTGTGAGGAGACTGTTGGTCTGTGCCAGTATTTCTCAGTGTGTGTCGTCCAAACAACAGTCCAACGAGAGTGTCAGGTCCTATGAAACCACAGCCACAACTATCCCAGAGTGAAAGAAAAAGAGCAAGAATGAAGACGACGGGGGGAGAGCAGAGAGAGACAGAGATTGCCTGACATACTAAGCATTACCATAATTGGCTTTTCTACATGATAGGACAGAGGAAATAATAATGTCATTTTATTTACAGCCTTCTCTCTGCTGAAACACACACACACTCATGCACGCCGTACAGGTCAATGACACACACTGATCAGGCCTGTCCAAAGCCATCAGAGGTGAGTGGCAGGGAATAGAGGGGCCAGTGACAAAGCGAAACGGGAGAGAGAAATAAGACTGCCACGCCAGAGCTCCCATTTTGAAGGGTCGCTAAACGGTGTGAGGGAGCCTCGCCGGCCGCCCCGCTCCCAATGCAGCGCTCGGCCACGCAGGGTAAATCAGCAGGGTGAAAGCTGGCGGAATTGGACATTAGCACTGCAAATGAGAGCCGGGATTGCCCTCTTCTCAGAGACAACATGAATAAATGAAGAAGGTTTAGAGGGGAAAGTGTGTGTTTTGTGTGTGCGGGCGTGTACGAAAGAGAGAGAGGGGTGTAGGAGGATAGGTGTGTTGATTGCGACAGTGCCATGTCATACTCGAGTTGTCTCACCCTGTCTCAGGTTATTGCTTCGAACTGGTCAGTAGGTCTGACACCAACCAGGTGTCGCTGGATTTGTCACTATAATAAAGACATACAGGAATATTTTTTGCTTGTTGGCAGTCAAGTTCTACTTAATGTAAGTTTGAATTGAAAAATAATTTACAATTCTCTGTTTCAATTTTTTTTTCCACTGATTTGCTCACTGAGGCACAGTTGTAATACATATGTGTGTGTCCAGGCTAAGATAGGGAAGGGGAGTGCAGTGTATTATTAAATCAGCAAATAAGAAAATAAGACTATGAATGTGAGCAGGCTTTCAATACCAGCTTTTACACTTGATAGTGTCCAATACTCAGTGCCACAGACACATTTCTACTGCAGTCTAAACAGCATTGAGGTTCAGTATGCAGGCATGTGTACATGTTTGTGTTATCAATGCATGTGTGTTGCTTTTTTTTTTCTAGTGGCAAGATTTTTCTTCAGAATTTTCTCACTTCTCACCTCAGTCACATTTGATAATTCAAACCTGTATAAAAAGTGTTGTGCGAGTGTTTGCATGTATGGACCTCACACAGCTTCCTGCCTTGGGGGAGGGATGTTTGTGTGTGTGTGTGTGTGTGTGTGTGTGTGTGTGGTGTGTGTGTGTGTGATGTGTGTGTGTGTATGTGTATGTGTATGTGTGTGTATTAGTTATGTGTGTGTATGGTGTCGTGGCGTGCGTGCGTGCGTGCCATGCTACTTGTGTTTGTTCGTGTGTGGACTGGGGGATGTCCTACTGTGGTGTCACCTGTCTGCAGCAGGAAATCCTGGACTCTGGGCACAACAATAGTGACAGGCTCCTCTCCAGACGCAGATGGCTTCGCTTTCCCCCCACCAGCCACAGTGCATATCTGCTTGCACCTGACACACTGTGACACTTGACACACACACACACACAGACACACACACAACTGATCAGCCACACCTAGCTTACACACACACATACAAACTTGCACACACGTGGTAGAAATTTAACTGATTTCTTTCTCCCATTATCTCATACTTAGTTTGTTGCATACTGGTTAACTTGTTTCCCTATCATGTTTTTTTCTATCAGATATGCACACGTACACACACACGCACACACACACACACACACACACACACACACCTCTTGTTCACTGGCCTAAACACATCTTTTCTCCTCTCTTTTCAAAACTTCCCCTCTTTTCCCTATCCTCCCTGACAGCACAAAGTGGGCTTACGTTTTTGACTGACAACCACAACAGACACCTCTCCCCCCCACTCCTTCCCTCCACCCTCGTTTTAATCCCCTCCCTATCCCTCTCTCCCTCCCTCTCCTCTCCCTCTTTTGTTCTGAGTGACGCTCGAAAGCCGCCGTGTCAGCATCTTTTCCATCTCTGATTGCCTTATTAGCCGGCGGTGGCACCCGCAGCTTTTCTGACACAGATGGTGAAGGAGGAGGCTCGAGCAGGGGGGGAAAAATGGCTGACTTGTGTTTGTTGTTGTTACTTTCCCCTCCCACCTCCTCTCAGGCTTGTTTGCGTGGACACTGACACCTCAAGCTGACACTGACACACTCCTGACACTGATGCCTGTCAAGGCAGCATACGGAGGATGGCAGGGAAAAGCTAGAATTTAGTGTTAGTGCGCTTCTTGTGTGTGAATGTGTGTGTGTTTGTACTGCTGTCAGGTTTCTCTCACTTTGTCAGCTCAGCTGCTTTGTCTTTAACTACTCTCACCACATTGACTTTGAATAGGTTCAGTTTTGCATTTATTTCAATACAGTGGGCTGCATCTTGATTGGGAGGAGGAAGACAGGTTGAAAGAAAGCTTTACAGCTGCTTTGGCAAAAGGTTAAAATCTCCTAATTTACTGACTAACTCAAGTGAATGATTTCAGTGTAGCCTGTGTATAATTAAGAGCATGCACTTAAGAGCAAAACTAGCACAGGAATAGTTTAATTAACTAGAGGAAGGTTGTACATTCACTCTCTCTCTCTCATGCACACACGCACACACACACACATACATTCACACACATATAAGGCAGAGAGTTGCAGCTGTTGGACCTCCAGCTTTTTCAAGGCAGCAGTAACCGGCACCTCACAAACATCAGGTATTATGTCCATTCCTATTATGGGATAGAGAGCTACATGCTGTTTGAAGCTGACAGCACATCTGCCTCCTCACTGGAGACTGATTCTGGCACCTCAGACAAGCATCTTACGAGGGATGGATTGGGGGAGCTGCCTTAGCATATTTAACCCTCTATTTTTCCCTCTTGCTGCTTCTCTGTAATATTCCCATTTTAATCTGTTTCCAAGATCGAAGCATTCTCTTCTTTTTACTATTTTCAGGCTCCAGTTCATTGTTATTTTTCATCATTTTTAATCTTTGACATCTCTGAATTTTAAATTAATTTCAGTACAGAATTTGGCCTGAAATGATTTGTGAAAATCTTCGACTGTTTCATAGAGAGAGAAGGCAGCCATTTTCCAGTGATACTATAAACCTCTCTCTCTTCTGTTAAAATGGCACACTTGACGCTGTGAGTACTCAGGGAGCACAGGCAGTAACAACACGGCTTGTCATGTCCACTGGCCGTTTCCTAGCATCACGCTGTGAGGACTTCTACAGCCGATGCCAAGTTGACTCCAGCCAACCATGGCTTGGCAAGGCTGATGCAGCTGGCATTTTCCTCCACTATCTCTTACTTGTGAATCTATAGTATGTGTGGCATGTTGGAAGAATAGAGCAAATCAAAGTAAGGAACAGATCTATAGTCTCACTTCAGCTGCAATATAAACTGCGAAATACTGACTACTGACTATATGGCTGTAGGCTGTTCTAGCATTTCAAATTGCTGATGAGGAAAAAGGATTTATATTTGATGTACTGAAATGCTTGCACATATGTAGCTAGTAAATTCATCTTATTAATTCAGTGTTACCACTCTGTATGTGTTGAGAAGGAAACATCAAAGTGAGTCTTTAACAGATCAATCAATGAGGCATACTTTTCCTTTTTTCTGTTATTTTTTTTTGTAATTGAAAAGAAAAAATGTCTTCATTTGTACTGGGAAGTAACAGATCTTACCACATGATTAATAAGTATCATCAACGCTGAAGATTTGCTCTCTGTGTAATTTGAAAATTTGCTTGTTTTTAAACGAAGCAGAAACATTTCTGTTGCTCATCTCTGTTCTCTACCCTTGCTGAGCTGTAGTCTTCAATAGCTTCATTATGCAGTGCGGTGAAGAGGACTATCTGTCATTGTCAAGATATGGATGTTTGCCACTTTATTATTGCAAACCTGTGTCCTCTGCTGGGACTATTGACAAAAATCTCTTCAGGATTATTGCACATACCATCTTCATATAGTAATGGCTGGTAGATACATAAGTTGTGTCATTCTAATATGTAAAAAAAAAATATGTATGTAGAAAAATGTCTAATGTCACATTTCTCCTCTGTTTTGTTTTCCAGCTTATGGACCTGAGGACGAATTTAAATTGGACAAGATTGATGAAGAGGAACATCTGCAGGATGATGGCCTCTCTCTGGACGGTCAAGACGCAGACTATTTGTTCAATGAGGACGAGGACGGAAGAGATCGCTTTAGCTGCCAAAACTCTCCACTCAGCAATGGCACTAACCCAGACGCTGGGTATGCCTCTCCACTCAGCACCACCAGTGACCAACTGGTGGACCTTAAGACCACATCCTCCTTTAGTGATGGTCAAGACAAGGTAGAGGAGAAGCTAGGGGAGAGCACAGAGTCCATTAATGGCCTCTCACTACAGGACAGTCTGGCAAAAATGAAAGCCGTCTATGCAAACCTGATCTCGGATGCCTCCTGGTCCAGCATTGCTCTGGACATGCTTAAAAGTAAGCAAGGGAACAATTTTGCAGCTAGCAATGGCAATGGGAGCAATCACAAAGGGAGCAATGGGTTCATGAACAGTCATAGCCCAGGTAACATCCATGTGAAGAGCAGATGTAGCAGTAGCAACGCCTCAGCCACTACTAATATTACCACCAGCAGTACCACCACAAAAACAGTGTCAAGCAGCAACAACACTGGCACTAGTGTAAGCTCTGGCAGCACAGGAGGTTTAGCGTATGACTGGCACCAGGCAGCGTTGGCCAAAACCCTACAGCATACTCCATACCAACTCCTTCCTGAGCCTAGCCTTTTCAGCACCGTACAGCTTTACAGACAAAACAATAAGCTCTATGGGCCGGTGTTTACTGGTGCTAGCAAGTTCAGGTGCAAGGACTGTAGTGCAGCCTATGACACTTTGGTTGGCCTGACGGTACATATGAACGAGACAGGCCACTACCGTGATGACAATAAGGATACCGAGGATGATCGAAGCAAGAAGTGGTCAAAGCCACGCAAGCGTTCCCTGTTGGAGATGGAAGGCAAGGAAGATGCCCAGAAAGTTCTTAAATGCATGTACTGTGGCCACTCTTTTGAATCTTTGCAAGATCTTAGTGTTCACATGATCAAAACAAAACACTATCAGAAAGTGCCTCTAAAAGAACCAATGCCAGCCCTCGCCTCAAAGCTGGTACCCCCAACCAAAAAAAGAGCATTTCAAGACTTGATTTCCCCAAGCTCACCAGAGTCGGTCTCATCTGGCATCGTCCTGGGAGAGTCTCCTAAAGACCAAAAACTGACCAATCCCTATGTCACTCCTAACAATCGATATGGTTACCAAAACGGTGCAAGCTATACTTGGCAGTTTGAGGCACGCAAGGCACAAATTCTTAAATGCATGGAATGTGGCAGTTCACATGATACCTTGCAACAACTGACAGCCCACATGATGGTCACAGGACACTTTCTTAAAGTCACAAATTCTGCCTCTAAAAAGGGTAAGCAGTTAGTTTTTGATCCTGTCATTGAGGAGAAAATTCAGTCGATTCCTCTGCCACCAACTACCACACGACTCCCAGCACCCAATGGGAAGTCACAACCTGACTCCCCATTGCAGCCGTCTAGCCCTGAGGAGAAAAATGAAGAAAGGAAAGATGAAGAGATGGAAGAAGAGAGAATGGATCTAATGGAACCAGAGAAAAAAATTAAAGAGGAGAAAGAAGATCCCCCTGAAAAAGCTGATAAACCTGGAAAGGCCAAATCTTACCAATATCTGAGAGAAGAAGACTTGGAAGAGACACCTAAAGGTGGCTTGGACATCCTAAAGTCTTTAGAAAATACAGTTTCAAGTGCAATCAGCAAGGCCCAAACAGGCACGCCAACCTGGGGTGGATACCCCAGCATTCACGCTGCCTATCAGCTCCATGGATCTTTGAAGTCTACCTTGCCCTCATGTGCACAGGTTCAGCCTTTGTTCAGCAGCAACAGTTTGAAGGTGCTGCCCTCTGATTTAGGTACTCTGATCCATTCACCAAATAGCCCCTCTCCCCCTCCAAGTCACAAGAGCAATGTGCTGGCCATGGAGGAGCTAGTGGAAAAAGTAACAGGGAAAAGTTCAGTAAAGACTGAAAAAGAAGAAAAACCTGTAGAGAATAAGTGCAGGTCCGCAAAGTCACCGCTGCCAAATCCTAAGGACAAGCGAGGTTCACCCAATCCAGAAAATCTCTCAAAAGCAGTAAAAAATAATGCAGCAGAGGACCAGACTGAGTCAAGAGACAGAGAGGGAGAGCAGGCAGAGAGTAAAGTAGAGACACAGATTAAGAGTGAAGTTGATTCACCACAAAAGCCTGTAAGCAATGGCTGCAATAACCTGAGCATCATCACTGATCACTCGCCTGAACAACCACTTGTCAACCCTCTCAGTGCTTTGCAGTCTATCATGAACAACCACTTGGGGAAAGCTGCAAAAGTGGCCACCCCCTTCATAGACCCCTTTGCAATGCTATATAAAATCAACAGCAGCTCTGCCCAGATTAAGTCGCCAGAGCCTGTAAGTCAGTACCACGATGACGATGATGATCAGCCCATGGACTTGACGAAATCCAAAAACACTAATGGAGGTGCAGCTAAGGGTACTTCTGCCACACCAAACAACAGTAACAACATTACCAACAGCAAACCAGTTTTCAGAGCGTTCTCTCAGTCTTCATCTCCACCCCTGCGGGAGAATGCTTTGATGGATATTTCAGACATGGTGAAAAACCTGACTGGCCGTTTGACACCAAAGTCTACAACCCCATCTTCCATCTCTGAGAAGTCAGACATCGATAGCTGTACTTTTGAGGATGGCTTGGAGGAGTTGTCTCCCATCCAAAGACGGAAAGGCAGACAGTCAAACTGGAATCCTCAGCACCTCCTGATTCTCCAGGCCCAGTTTGCCTCCAGTCTTAGGGAGACTCCTGAGGGAAAGTTTGTAATTAGTGACTTGGGACCCCAGGAGCGGGTCCACATCTGTAAATTCACTGGTCTCTCCATGACTACTATCTCTCATTGGCTGGCTAATGTAAAATACCAGTTAAAGCGGACAGGGGGCACAAAGTTCCTAAAAAATATTGACTCTGGCCAGCCTCTGTTTTTGTGCAGTGACTGTGCATCCCAGTTCAGGACTCCGTCTTCCTACATTCACCATTTGGAGTCCCATCTTGGGTTTACCCTGAAGGACCTGTCAAAGCTATCCATAGACTTAATAGAGCAGCAAGCAGTCAGCAGAATAGAGGACAAGACTTTCAGTTCCTCTGGACTCACAGAAGAAGACACAGGCTCGATGTATCAGTGCAAACTGTGCAATCGGACATTTGTGAGCAAACATGCAATTAAATTGCACCTTTGCAAAACACATGGAAAGTCCCCAGAGGACCATCTCATCTTTGTGAAAGAGTTGGAAAAGTTTGACAAACAATGAAGTCAGATAAAGCTGACAGCATGACGGATTACTGTTGCACTATAACTCTTAAGCTACAATCTGTCATTACAGATAGTGCCACAACTGTATTGTCCATTGCTGCGACGTATATTATAATGAAAACATGGTAGCTTTAATACCACATTAATTATTCAATTATCTATAAATGGCAGGAGCTTGCAATGCAGACGCTCAAAGCTGTGTTGTAAAAGTCGATCTTTTGGTGACATAAATGTACCAAAATGGTGCAGCAGCCATGGCACTATGTAGTCACTGACTGATTGTTGCTTTCATAATGCACTGCATCTTATCTGAGCCTTTGGTTGTTTTAAAACTGGACCATGCTCTTATTTTGATCACTGTTTTTAAGATGAATATATTTCAACACAACTTGCATATTATTTATGAGACAGTTTGTGCATGTTTTTTTTTTATGTAAAGCAGTGAACATATTATGTCTAATGAAATTTAAACCATGATGACAAAACTAATATCCCTGGTTAGCAAATTTCGGATACAGACATTTATATGAAGGTACATGGTTATGAAGTTAGCCATGTGAAAGAAGGTGTTCTAAAATGTTAAGATGATTTCAGCACTTTAAGGAAGTGTAAATTGATGAAGACATGTATGGGGAAAAAAATACAGCACATCACCATTTTGAGTTTTAATTTCCTTGATCAACATGGCAATTTGAGGACTAACGATGATATTGTTTTGTATATGCCATTAAATTACAAAAATTCTCACAAAATGTCAAGAATCTTTGTTTCTCTAGTAAAATATAATTTCCTGGTTGTTTCAACATGTACAGTATTTGCGTTAGTAGGCTACCAGTTTTATTATTGTGAAGCTACAGTTGTAAAATTAATGAAGTTTAAAACTTATTGTATGAATAATCAGCAAGTATGTATACATGTATGTCAGCATATCTTGCTCTTTACAGTTCAACATTATTTGTACTGTGTGCATTTTTATAATGTTATTTTCTAGACAAATATGGGGGAAAATGTATATAGCTACAGAATATTGTTGGACCGCAATGCCCTTTTTCAGTGAAAAGTAGGTCCTTCAATGTGGTTTACATAAAATGACAGAATTTTACTGGCATCTGCTCTGATGCATGGTATTGTACATAACATTGAAAAAAAAAAAATCTCACGCAATGATAGATTTCCAGGTTTTGTCATCGACCCAGTTATTCAAAATGGCATTCTTTTATCCTCAGTTGTAAAATAAACTCCATGTCCTGGATTAACTGTAGTGTTGTTTGAGTGATTTTGAGAGAATGAGAAAGTCCAGATTGCACTTGAAACACAATATCATACTATAAACTCGTGCCAATATTTTTTCATTAATTTTTGTTCTGTTGTCTTTTTATGGATGTTCATTTTGAGGTTTACAAACATTTTCTAACTTTAGAAGATTTTTAACACAGTCCAAAATATCAAAACAAGTTTAGTAAGTTGTAAAATGCAGCTCGATAATTCACATCAAAATCATTTCAAACTTATATTTTCTGTATGGAAAGGGGTTTAAGCACCATCTGGGAGCACAGCTGGTTGGTTGGTAAACTTAAATTTTGGTTACAATATAGAGGTTGGAGAAAATTGGGGAAATACCCTCTACTTTATCAAGGATGTGTGGAGCACTGGTGCTTCTTAGATTTGTTGGAAACTGACATAGCTCTGACTTTAGGGTGCCAGCTGTAGCACAAACAGCAAATGAAGTAAATCCCAGTTTAAGCATCCCATTTAAGTGATCACCATACTGAAGGTAGAGAGCTCCCCTGTCCTGAAATGTCCATCCAGCCATCTGCTGTCGGGACCATGAATATCATCCAGTTTGACAGCCTGGATTTTGACAGCACTCTGACAGGCAACATGGTACTCCAGCTTAAGGCAGACAAACAGCTGCTCTGACTTCTGCTGAATTTGTGTAAAATAAATGAACTCCTTCTCATCCTCCCAGGGGCACTGGGGGCTCAAAGGGGCCCAGTTTGAACAACTCAGATAGCAACACTTTCTCCCTTTCCTAACAGATACATTCAGTCTGGATTCTTGTGCACCAACAGAGCCATCGTCTTGGCTGACGTTACTGGGACAAACACGGTGGCAGCCACATCAAATCCTCTAAATTTTGGTCCTGAAAGGGGACTTGCTGTAGCACACTCTGGAGCATTTCCAGGTCCCACTGAAGGAGCAGCAGCTTTCCCACTGTGAGCCACCACTCTTCTAACTCTGAGCAACGGCCATAAGAACCAGAGTCTGTATGAAACACTGTCCCCTGCAACAGGTTTCAAGGATCCTCCATTGTCAATCACCCTGCAGGGTCAAGATCTCTGACCGTGATGTGGCTACAGGCTCACTGTCCTCAGGTGCCAGACAGAGCTTGAGTCCCCTGGGTGAGGATGACAGCAGTTCTATCCAGAATGGACTCTCTCATTGCTTTGTTAATGATAGGAGGCTGAATGGGGGAAGCAGACTGCAGGTTTTGTGTCCACTGCTGTGCTATTGAATCAGAGCTGTGGAGGGAGGGTGGTGAGCCAGCTCAGACCTCAAAAGAATGAAATGAAAGTCTCTCGGATGACAAATACAATTAACATTATCTAACTAGCAAAGGCCTTATATGTACATGCATATTGTCAATTTAAACCCAGAAACAACATTGTCACTAAAAGTTGTCATGTGCATCACAGTCAGTTTATTGCATGACTACTTTTTCAGTCGTAATTATTATTTAGTATCATGCCTTCTCTTTTTATTTAAAATTCTTAAAAATTTGCATTGCTCCTCTGCATTACACTTTTTCTTTCTCCTGTTGCTCAGAAGCGATGTGTTTCACTGAGACTTAGTTGTGCTTAAATCAGCGATAAAGCATTGTCTTTCCATAAATTTGGGGCACAAAAAGTTGTCAAAAGTGAAGTAGCAGAGGCTGACATATCCTGACTTTTAAGTCCCTAATAAGAGTCAAGCTCCAAAAACACTAATCCTACATTTCTCACAATGCCACTAAATAGCACCTTTGATTAGACTGTTCCTACTCCTAAATGCCTACGTCTTTCATAGCCAGCATGTCCAGTCTCTAAGTATTCAGACTTTATGTTGAAAACTTTGTCTCAAGCCCAAACTGAGATAACTCTGATGACATCACTATGATGTCATCAACGTTTGACTCAAGTGTCACTAAAACACTACACAAATGTTGTCAGTTGTACTCCTTGTGACAAGTAAACTGATTTTATGTGTAAAATAGGTGAAATGGCCTTTTAAGTATAACCTCTTCAGTCTAAGTCTTTATGTCAATGTGGTCCTGACACGGTAATCCACTGTGAAAGACACCTGTGAAGTTTATACAGCAGACAGGGCCTGCTGGATTAATGAATAGGCCATTTACTGGTGTGTCATTTTTCACTGAGGTCTAACTGTCCAACTGGCTGGTAGCAAGACGGTCAAAATAACATCCCCCTGAATAAAAACTCAGCACATATTTTCTAATGAAACCTGGAAGCTTGTGAGTACAACTTTGAGCATCTTTTGCATATTCCTTTTGCAACATTGCACCTTGTTAGTATGACACATTTGAATATATTGTTAAATGAATGTGAGTTTTTTTCAATTCAGAGCCCATGATGAACACCACATCAGTGAATGTGTATGAGCAATTTCAAATAGAGTCATAATCCCTTTTAGAAAAAAAAAAGTGAATACAACATTGTCATAAAAAATCGGGATTTGACTTTATGGTTTAACGTAGAGCTAAGCTTTATAGTTCAGCTAGTGAGACACCTGATAAAAGAGGCCATGGCATGTCTCCACTGAAGGTATTTAAGTCGACATGCACCCACCCCACGCAGCTCTTGAACACTAGCCTGAGGCATTTTCCCCAAGAAACAATAGAGTCCCAGTGCCTTGCAGCATGCTCTGTGTGGAGGGGAAACATAAGAAGTACTTGTGAGAAATACAGAGAAGAGTCACATACAATAAAAGTCACATATAAAGCATGACAACGTGCAGGAGCATACTGCATACAAAGTTAACTAATGTCTAAAACCAGGAAGACGATGCATTCCACTTTTCCAGTTTACTTTTTTGCATGTAGCGTTTAATAAGTCACTAATGCAATTGATGTGGTGTTTGGATTTTGCAGTAAAACCAGTTAGTGAAGCAAATGACGTGATCCAGATTTGACCTTGGAATTTGTCTGTTTGGAAATTATGTTTATTCTTATTTAATTTTTTAAATCAATCATTTAGTTTTCTGGTCAAAATGTCGAGGCTTTCATTTAAATAAAATAGGTTTGATAATTTTCTAATGTCTTCTATTCAATAAAGTAAGATTCAATACACCTTACCAGCTACTGCATATGTTCAGAGTAATATTGAACTTGTCTGTGAATTAATATCAATACTAGATTTGTGAATTAATTCCAAGCCTCTTTTACAACTTCTTTTTTTTTTACCTTAATAATCAGGCAGTGGAGACCATTGCTTCAATACCTCTAATCTATGCTGCCTGAGTAGACTAACTGCTGTGAGATGTCCCATTCAGATCATTCAGTCAATACATTTATTAAGAAGTTGTAAACATGGAGCACCGATGTTTTCATACATGATCTCTACAACAAACCATCTTTGGCTTGTCACAACAGATACAAAAGCTCCACATATGACTTTGTCAGGCAGTCAATGTTCTGTTTGTTCTTTCATGACTCTTGTTTGCTTTAAAGCAAACACATAATAAATTGGCTCCATGTCATCACCATTACCAGGCGAACAGAGGCTCACAAGACAGCAGCACGAATCTGGTGTTAAACAAAAGGGTGTTTATGACAAGAGGCATCGTGATGTAGCCTGTTACCCATTTATAATAATCAAAATGGAAGGCTGGGAGTCGCAGTAAGCTGTTCTGCTACTGAGTAGAAACATCTGTACATCCATGAAGTATTACGTGTCAGCGAGATGCACACGACGGCGCGGGCAGTGTTTGAATCCTTGTGACATGCATATCATGTGTACTCATGCCGACAGCAAGGACTCGGTGAATTAACCTCGTCCTCTCTTGTCCCCCCTCGCTGCTTTCTGGGTAACCTTCTGTTGATGACAGCTCTGTATGACAAGACCTCGCTTTCAGAACACATGTGCACACCTGATGGACGAAGAGTATCTAGAAAAATCCAGACAGTGCTGAACTGGACAGTGTGCTGTTGCTTTGATGTAAGCCATTGCAGAAAGTTGGTTCATTTTACAGCTGTAAGCAAGAACATGTGTTTGTTTTCAGAAGTTAGTGGTTGGGGGTTCAGTGGGTGTGAAAGAAAGAAATAAAAAACAATAACAATGTAAATAATATTTCAACAAAAAACACAATTAATATGTAAATTGTAGTTTAAACACTTCCAGAGAAGTTTATTAAAAATAATAAACTCAGTGTTATATTTTTTATTAGTATAAACGATCATTTCAAACCAGATGATGTCTCTACCTTGATGTTGTAAGGCATCGATCAGAACTGACACCACAAGTTTCTCCCATAAATAAATCTACCTGAGGTGGCAGATTCATTCATTTCTGCTGCAGCCACTCTGACAGCAAAACAATATAGCACCTTAAATTTTTGTAAAAACATTGAGCCTCAATAGTGGATTTGAAGAGAAGCTGAAGGTTTAAAATCACCCGAGACACCTCATCATGGACAGAGTTCAATCCGATTGCTTGTTGACACGTTTGTCCCCGCTGAGATCTGCAGGCAGTCAAAACCATCTTGTAAAGTGTTGTGTACCTGTCAGGAATGAGCCTTGTTTTGGAAGATACAGACAACATAATTCATCAGGCCGAGGGAGAGGCTCTTGAAGAATGGAGAAGTGACAAAGTCGATTCTTTCGAGAATAATGACGGCTGCCAGCGTGCTGAATGGATGGAGTGTCTTTTAGGATCTATCAAAGCGTTTTTCCATGGCTGGAAAGCCCACAGGTGTGATGTGCCTCACCGTCACTGTTGTGTCAAACTATCTGAAAAGACCGAGACATTTATATATAAATCTCTCATTTTTGGTGGATTCTGTAATTTGGCCATCCTACAATTTCATTTTTTTATTTGAAAAAGTAGAGCACACAAAAAGAAAGCACTTTAGTTTTCTATTTTCAGGATTCTTCCATGACCAGAAAATGGGTTTCTAATGGGTGGTTCTATCTTTCTCACAGCATATGTCATATACCTTTTCACATGGGCTACTCAACTATAAAATGCCATTTACTTTATGTATTTAACATTCTGAATCTGAATCAGAGTGAATGGGAAATTTGTCAAAACTGGAAAAAAAAGAGGTTTTCACAGGAAAATCTCAGGGCAGCAGGGTGTGTGTGTATGTGTTTAATAAAGGACTCCACGTGTTCCTATTGGAGTGTGGGTATGTGCTATTTAGGACCTAAGAAAAGGTAAATAGGTTACACTCGTGGTGCTGTGGCAAATTCCTCATTATTTTGAACTATTCCTGGTTTTGGTTGCCAGGTTTGAATGTCAAATGTCGTATTTATTTTATCTTGAGCTGAACGAGAAACCACTGTCATGCGGTTGGGTTTAGACCCTTGGACAGTGTGACGAGTCTCATTCACATTCTGTCCAAACCTGACATCATTTGCATGAGAATAAGCCCAAACTCTGCAAACGTGACACGTCCCAGACAAGGGATCACAACTTGGCTGTCATATTAGGCCGGTAAATTCAGGTGACACGGATCCTGTGTCCTCATCTGGGCCAACCTGACACTGGTTCATGTTCCCTGCTGTCTTTTTCTGAGGGGCTTTGTGTGTGTGTGGGGGGGGGTTGCTTTTAATCAGCATGACGAACCCTGCCACCCCCTGCGCACACACACACACATACACATACACATACACATACACACACATTCTCACACTCGCACACATAATGTGAGAGTGGGCATATGCTGAGGGGCAGTGGGCTGGCCGTTGTGCCATCATTAGTCCAAGCCTACACGGCAAGCTCCTGACACATGTCGAAGGAGCTTCATTCGACCTACAGAAGGTGCATCCACATTATGCAAAGGTAGCAGTGTCTTTATGTGCAGCACTACTGTCAGAGGCTTGAAGGAAGAACTGAGGAAGGAAGTGCTGGGGCCTGGGGGGAGAGAGAGAGGGGAGGAACAGACATGGAGAGAGAAGCTTCAAATCAATAAGAGAAGTGGAGGAATCTGTTTTAATTAATGATTATGTGCTGGGAATGTAGGCCTATACATTTTTTCTGAATAAATGAAAAGATTAGATGAGATTATTTCACTTGGTTTCGATGCAAAGAAATTTAACAAAGTTCTTGAATCCAAAAAGAAAATGGTACTTTATTTGAATGTATTGCAGTTATTTAAAGAAAATATATAAATGAAGTGACAGCTGCATGTGAAATTATCTATCCTCATTGTGTTTTCTTGTTTTAAAGGCGCACGATTTCTTGACTCAGAGCAAGAACTCTGAGAGGCTTCTTGGTGGTAAAGTGGCTTTTTTTTATCAAGGCAGTAGTGCTTTGCTTTTTTCACCTGTGCCCTCTGGCATTTTGATGACTCACTCTGAATTGGGCTGTGTTCAAGTTAGAGGCACATGTGTCATTAATGATCAAGTGCTGCAGTTCTGCAGTGTTAGAGTCATGGGCTACATGACACCTGCCTGCACAGACCACTAAAAGGAGCACAGTGTTGTGTTTATGTGGTATTTTTTGTTGCTTTAGTGTGTGGTACATGTACGAAGGAATCACATTCAACTGCTTCCAGACAGTGTTTCTCTTTGTGTATCTCTTTAGCCCAAAAATTTAAATTTATACATACGATGTGAATATTTATCAGTCCTTATATCAATTAATCTATCATGCGTATCAGTGTCAGTTTTCTGCTACCAGAAAAATGCAGTACAAGCTATTCACTTCTCATGGCCTCGAGCATCGTGTGCACCCATGAACTGCACTTTGCACCATTCCCAACCAATTTACATCATATAGAATTCATTTTTCTGAAGCTCAATCATGTTTTGTAGTTTGAAAATGTCACTACAAAACATGCAAGTTCTGTCTAAAAACTCCATTCTGTTTTAACATATAGGCCTACTTTAAATTCAACTGCTATATTTGATCATTTTTCTAATGTTCTGTTTACTTTGGACAAATGAATTATGTTTTTCACAAAGAACATTGCTTATTGAAATGTCATCTTACCAAAAAGTACATTTCTAAAACAGCATAAATAACTGCTCAGTGTTACAGGAGTGAGGCTGCATTTTTGTGCAGGAGACACTGATAAAAGTCTCTTTAATTTTGCTGTGTTTTTAAAATTACTGGCTGACTTAAAGGTTAACTGTCATCCCATCTGATGCATATGCACTCTGCTCTCAGGCCAGAATGCTCTTGTCTGTAGAGACACGGAGGTAAAAGTCTGAAAGAGTCATGAAGCAAGGAAGTTGTAAATTATCACGTCATCTGTGTTCCTCTCCTCTGGCTTCAAACAGTCGGCCAAAGACTTACACGTCTTTAAGAGATGTGTTAATAGAAGAACCAACAATCCACTTAATGCCCAAAGTGAAGGGTAGAGTCATTTTTACAAGTCGAGAGATGAGATTCTGCTTTCATTGCCCACGTCAGCATAATGATTTAGTACCAAGCCCTGCCAGTCCTTTGTCACTTGGGCATTGCAATCTTTCTCTGTCAGTTGCCAGGGGGGAGGACTGAGATTCAGTTTTTCCAATAACGCTAAATGCATCGCCAACAGCACATGGTCCAATAGCTCATGAATATGAATATACATATAAATAGACAAGTTGAGGAGGCGGATGGATGTTGGCCTGTCACTTTTGCCTTGCCTAACATCTCCACTGAGGGTAAGTCGTGTCCTGGATCTGCAGCACAACCAACTTCCCTCAAAGTCAAACCAGTCAAACCTCTTTCTCTCTTTTACTATGTTTAAGCCACTGCATGTATCACTGTTTTATTTTCTAGCCTCAAATTAAGTCGCTGTCACTAACATGAGTTTAGTATCCCTTTAATTAACATCTTTGTGACAATCAGGATGACATTCAGAATAGAGTGACAGAGAAGTGACAGCAGGGCGGTGGAGGAGTTGCAGCATGGTGACAAGTGTGAACTTTGTGCTAAACTGTAACTTAATATGATAAGTTAGTTTGATGAGCCAAGCACACCCAAACAGCTGTTTCACACAGAAGTCCACCTACAGCTGGATAAATCTAATCTGAGGCTGTTACAACTCCACTAAGGAACTAAATCTCAGATGTTTATCTTGTGACATGATAAATAACTACACTTCATTGCATTGGATTGTATTTATTTATTAAATTTTCTCATGGTCATGATAAAATACTGATCTTGGAGCACTGTGATTGTAAATGACACTAGTGTTGTTAATCTAACTGTTTGCGTGTTAAACATGGAAGCACATGATAATCCAAAACATAGTCGAATGGAACAAGAAACACATGTTGTCATACAATTGTACTGGGCCTCAACAAACCCCCAGGTCATCTTACCTTTTAGAAGAGAAAACAAAGGTAAACAGTGAAATTGTTACCCAAATTGTCTATTGTAATTTCCATCACAGTTTACAGACCTGGTTCATATTTGACCAACTTTACTTGGTCAACTCTGTCCTCTAGATTTTTTTATATATATTACTTTATTGTCTTCCTAATTTCGTAGTGGTGAAAACAGAAACCACAGTAGCTGGGGTTCATACCATGAGTCCCATCTGTGGTTCGGTTAGGGCAAAAAATTTAACTTGGTTAATGTTAGGGAAAGATTGCTCTTCTGGTTACACGTTAATTAATACATTGTGTCTCATGCTTTATGTCAGTGTGGAATTTTTAGTCACTATGTGCAAATATTATATTGCAAGATCGGATATTTTTGCAGAAACTAATTAACATTAATATTTTGTCAGTGAGCATTTCACTGATAGATTCAGTATCATTGCGACTGGCAAACCGTCAATTAACAGCATTTTCTCATTCTTTTTACATTAACAGAAAAATTATTCTAGGTAGCATTGAGTTTCCTGCAGAGCACATTTGCTAATGCAAATTAGTTGTATATACTGTAAAAGTAATTTCTAGGTTGACTTAGTGTGGTTGTGTACCGAGCTGACCTGAAGAAGTTGATGAATTTACGAAGTTAAATGAATGCCTTACTGATTGAAGAAAAATATCCACTCTAGGTAAAGATCACCTGTTAACTCTTTTAAAATTTTTCATTGAATTGGAGCCGGCCCACCAGTCTTGAAACCTCTCAATCCTCTAAATAAAAGGACAACTTTATTCTGAATGTATCTGTTGGTGCACCATTCGAAGCATATGGTTTGAGCATTCTTCTAGGGAAACTCCACATATTGCTCTTGTCATACCTGTCCAGCACACAATGCAAGAGGCAGCTCTGCTTTGTTTGTCACACTCACCAAACTCAGCTCTCCAACTCCTGGTTTAACTCCCACACTGTCACTATCTGGCTCGCTTCTCCACCGCCGTGGGAGTATTAACGCGTGACATCTACAATGGCCTTAACACAACACGCCGAGATTGAGTTCCTCATCATGTTGCCTGTGCGCATCTCTTCTTACCTTCACTCTGAGTTAAGCCAACCCCACTGCTGGGAAAGAGATGTGACAAAACCAGGGGGAAGGGAAGTGGAAAATAAGGCAGAGCCGAAGCCGAGCTGCCACTCAGCGACAGGCGTTTTGACAATCATAGGCTGTCATCACTTTCTGATCAGACCTGTCAGCAAGAAATGCAGCAACAAGACAGTGCTGCAGAAGGAACATCCACAGGCCCCCCTTTTACTACACACACACACACACACACACACACACAGATATTCAGAGTTGTGTTATTTATGCTCACTCACATCACACCGAGACGTGCAAACACATCAAACATGTCAGAAAGTGCTACGTACCGACCCTAAGAATAAAACAGGTTGGTTACACAGTATACAGTGAATTGGCTGTGCTCCCTGCGAGTGCTGCAGGGATATCCCAAAAAACAAAAAGGCAGCATGCAGTGGCATTTCACACTGACAGCTGATGGAGCAAAACTATTTAAGAAGGAACTAGTTAAATAATTTAAATATTGAGCCTGATGTATGTGCAGTTGTGGCTAGCAGTCCAGTCCTATCAATCAATCAAGTGTAGTTTTTTCACTATAGAAATATTCAGTTGAGAATAAATCCTATTAAAACACTTAATTCTCTTGTCATAGTCGCTTGCTCTCTGTCAATGGCAGTGTTTAATGCTAAAAAAAAAAAAAAAAATCAAAATCTGCTGCAGTTTGAAAACAAAACTGAGCTGAGACAGACTATGAGGAAAACTGAGAAATTGGTAGGAAATTCCATTCAATAGATCCAATTATTATTCTCTGTCCAAACAGAGAAAAACAAGAAACAGAGAAATGAAATAACATCTGTCATGTCATCTGAGTCTAACTGCCAGTCAGAGGAGCCAAGCTGCCATCTGCGTGAATGATGGAAATGAAAGCGAATCTCAAAAGCGATTTTGATTGATATTATTTTAAGACACAAAGCGGTGGGAGGACACTGCATTACTTGCTTCAACATTTCTTAAGAAATGTTATTTGATTATTATTTTACGTCTGTTTCTGACCAGATTTTAAGATTAATTTGACTTTGTTTTATCTAACGTTACCCTGCTGGTGCTGGTAAAGTCTAATGGAACCTAGATGTTGTGTTTCAGGCTGAAAGATTTAATATATTTTTGTATGTACAAAATTAGAGAAGATCCAAAAGAGAATCTAACCTGATTGTTACGTCTCCCACAACTGATACTAAGGTTAAAAATACACAGGCTGAACTGAGGAATGACACATGAATGAAATTCAAAATGCAACCACACTCAGATTCATGACAAAAACAGCAACATGGGACCAACGTGTTTTCATATTTCTTACAACCTTAAATACATCGATCTTGCTAGCTTGTGGAAAATATATTTATATTATATTTCAAAGCAGAAAAAGTTTTATTGGATTTGTTGCATTTAAGACAAAAGCTTGAGCTCTAATAAGAATTTGAAGCCTTGAAAATACATTTTTTTATATGCAAACGGTGTCTTTATGTAATTTCTTGCCTTTGTGTAGCTGTGGTACCAACATCACCACGCAGTGTTTTATTCAAACCAATGATGACATCAAGAGAGACCATGGTGTGCTGCAGACTGTATGTTTATGCGTGTGCTGCTGCTGTTTCGGTTCCACTGCTCTGTTCATTAGCTGCTCATCTGTCACTACTGCTGATCATTATCACACTAAACTGCCACTAGAGCTCCACAATTACTCTGCAGCTCTGAGACACATCAGAGGTTTGACTGGCAGCTGTCAACTCACGCTAATGATGTCTGTAATGAAACAATACTGGATGGCCTTAACCCTCTGGTCGTATCATTAATGAAATGTATTTATAATATAATAATTAAGAACTGTTTTTTATCATCATTATTATTACTATTCAGAGGAATGTCTTAATCTTTCATCTCAGCTTTCATTTTTTTTATGGTTGAAATAACTAATTAAATTAAACTTGAACTTTCATGATTAGCTTATTTAACTTATCATAATGCTGTGTTATGATTGCGTTTTTTAAACCAGTGTTACAAAATCAAGAGCAGGTCAAGATTCAGTCTTTTATTAAATCTAATCTACATACAACCTCAAACAACTCGATGACTTTTTTTTCTAAATCAAACATCAATGAAGAGATTTTATCTACCTAACATTTTGCACAATAAAAAAGTAGATTGTGGATTTCTGTGTAACCACCTGCCATGAAAAACACAAGACCATTTACCTATTACACTCATGTTACATTATGGATGAGATTATACAAAATGTCAGCTCCAAAATAGTGTTTACTCTTAGATATATTTTCTTATTTGTTGTCTCGTTCTGGCTCCCGGGGATTCATGGTGGAAAAATTTACTTACTCACTTGAAATCAAGGCGAATTCCTCCTGCCAAACTTCACATAATTAGAAACATCTTTTCCGGGGGGCCATGGGCCTGCCTCGGCCCAGAGCTCCACACGCCCAGCAGTGTCCTGAATCACATCTCTGACCGACACACAGCCCCCCACCCCACACAAAGTGTAATGATGCAGGATAATTATGACAAGAGAAAGGGAAACATGGAAACAGGGAGGGGATGGTCCGGTGCTGTGGCAGGCGAGGACGCATAAAGAAGTCCTCCTTGTCACCCTCTGACGCCACAGTCTGGTAGGAAATAAACAAAAGGCAAAAAACAAGACAAACACACTAGGATGATCTAAATCAGTGCTGTTGCATCAGATTCCTGTCTCGAAGCTTTTGTCTTGTTTTTTGTTCCTCACACAAACAACAAAACAAACAAACAAACACTGCTCCCACAACCTCGTGCGTGACTGTTAGCCTTCATCAGTTTTTTTTTTTTTCTCCTCTTTTTCAGCTCCTGTCCTCCCACTCAGACATCACTCCGACACACATCAGCATTGTGTAACTTGCCCGCTGTTTGATGATCCCATGTTAAGTGTGCGGCAGCTGAGGACATGTTTGTGGCGGCTCTCGGTGTCAAGGTGTTTGCAGATATTAAGTGATTGTTACACGCAGACTAATTAAAAAGGTGAATTTCAAAAGCAGGAAATGAATATGCAAATGGTCTGTGTCTGCGCCTCGTTTTCTGAAGTGGTGATAACAATGTGGCTCTAAGCTCTTCTCTTAACTGTAATTTTCTTGATCCACCGTGACAAACAAACAGAAACGATAATCCTATTATGTTTTTAATGGCACGGTTTTGTTTTCTCAAGGCAGTTGGTGAGAGATGTTGTTTTTTTGTGTGTGTGCACTGTTTTCTTCACCATCGCTGACAGAACTTGAAATCAATTTTCAGCCACTTCTGTTTCAGTCTGCACAGTTTTACAGCTAATTCCTGCTTCTTTTTGTCTTCATTGTTGTCACATGTGTATGTCCTTGTACTGGTCAACTAAAGAGAGCACACTTTTCCTCTCCAGGGCAGAATTTACATTAAGTAGCTTAGCATCACTCCGGGTTATTGTATACTGCCATTTTTCATTACTGTGGGAAAGATACGTCCATTTGTCTTTGGGAGGTTTTCTAAAACCTTGACGTTTGGAATATTCTGTTGTCTTTCTCATTGAAGTATTTGAATTAATGTCTCTTCAGTGAAATGTTGTGGTGTTTTATCCACATGGTGCACTCTGCTTTATAAACCTCAAACTGAACAGGAATGTGTTTGTACTTCTGGTTGACAAGAAAGTCAAACTAAATATAATTCAGCTGCTTCCAAGTGCTGTACATTAAAAGCAGAAATGAACTATCTGCAAAGTGGTCCAGTGATAATTAACATTTTTTAACCTGTACAAATTGTAAATGTTCTATTTCTATTTCTGTGTCTCAAAATGTGCATAATTCCTTAAAGCAAAATGCAAAGTTTATTCCTGTATGTGTGCAAAGTATTCAAACTCTAAGATATGGTTTGGCATTCAGTATTTTCCTTGTACTTTCCCAATAATTCCCTTGGAAGCATCCTGGAAAGATTTATGGTAATACATTGGCAATAATTACAAGAAAAATAGAATTTCCTTTAAAAAAATGCTCGACTAAACCCCCCAAATAAATATGAATTCATTAATCATTCATAAATTAAAACTATTCTTTATATATGTTGAAATATTTATTTGTCTGTAGACAATATCAATGTTTAGCTGACTCTCTAGGTAACATGAGGAATTAATTTGGATTAATTAACTGGTTGTGTACTAATTGAACCCTGTCTTTATTGTCCCTTTGATTAATGCCAAATTACATATTTCGTTCCTGGGAATCTCTGAGGAAATTACTGGGAAATTATTAGGAAAACACTGACCTGTAAAATAATATGTTGTCTTGAATTTTTATGTGATAACGGCATCTTATAAGTTTGAAAAATATAGCAGTGAAAATTTGTGTTGCCTGCACAAGGCCACTAGGGGGTGTCATAGTCAGAAATTTTTCTAATTCTTCACATAGTAAGAAATTATGGACAAATTGGTTGATCATTGCTAATGCTATTGCAAGTGACTCTATCACTGTACTGTTAAAAATACCAGACCAGTGCAGAAATTAGATCCATGTTGGACGATTCAGCACCTTACAGTTTACGCCCAATGCCAACTTTGAGTGCCAATGCAAGAAGTAGTGTGACCTAAATATAGAAAGGTAGTAAATTAGGGTAGTGAATAAGCATATATAATTTTGACCTTTATGCAGGGGACTGGAGTTCACCTCCTGTCACAAACCTGCAATTAACATTCGTATTAAGACTAACTACAGTACAAGCTAGTAAGTGGACCTTGAGTTGAGATTGTTTTGTCACTGTTTTGTGCTGTTTCAAAGGTTAACATACTGTCAAAATACCATGAAATGCCATCACTGTTTGTCAGTATTTTCCCCCTAAAGAACTTTTGCTCACTACCAGGACAGGTACCGTATGTGCGTCTCTCTCCTCAAACCAGGTTTTGACAGTCACCTCTCAGCCTGCCAAGTTCACACAAATGGCCACTCATGTTTGCATTCAGCAGCACCGGTCACAGCTGCTTGGACGTCTGACAGGCCCGTCTAGAGTTCAGCAACCCTGTCTGTGTTGACAGCTTCTGCTATTAAGGACACCAGCAGTCCACGGCTTCCCACTGAGCTACTGACTGGTTTAGAGAACAGAGTGAGTGTGTGTTTCCTTCTAAGCTCTCCGGCTTTTAAAGTCTTGGACATGAAACTTGAGTGCACTAGTAATGATATTTTATTCTATTGATTTGCTTAGGGTCATTTTCTAACTGCAGGGAAGTCAAAGGTCATGGCTGGATGAAGGATTTTGTTTCAGTGCTTTGCTGAAAGGTACTTCAAAAAGATTAGGAAGAAAAGAGCAAACACCAGTATGACAGTTACCTCAGGTATTGTAGAGTATAAGTAACTTTAAGTGTATCTGTGTGTGTATTAAGCCCTGAAAGAGGAAAAACTGCAATATGAGCACAAACGTCAACACTCTAAGCAGGATACCTTCAAGGAACCACTTTGGCATGGCTGCCTATTTCTTGATGACTACCAATGGCACATTCATTTCCAAACTAATACCTGAACTAAATACCTTATTCCTGTTGAACTCCAAAGGCTTGTAAATGTGCGAGCATTATGTTTTCTATGCCATGTGCCCTAATCAGAGAATAATAGTCTCAAAAATTTTCAACTTGAATAAACACCACAGAGTACTTATGCTGACAATGTAGGAGTTTCATTTGAAAATGTTTTACCTTCTCCTCTAGCAATGAAGAAAAGTCAACATGTAATTATTGTGGAAGTGTTTGTTTGAATCTTAGTCGACAGAGGTATTTAAGAGTCTGAGCCAAATCCTCATGCAGTCTCCCTTGAACCCGACAGAAGACACCGAGACCCCTTTAATCTTGGCGGTAATGCACTGACAAGCTCTTCTGACGCACCTTTCATTTGAAATGTTTTAATGTCTCTTCACATTCTGCTCCTGTCGTCTCCTGCTCCTTTGCTTCTTCAGTCTCCTCACTCCTCTTTCTGGAGGTAGGCGTTGTCAAACGTATTAAAAAAGAGAGCTTGAACTAACTTCTGAGGAACATCAGTCCAACTTTAATCAGAATTTTAGTGCGGCTTTTTGGAGAAGTTCATTTATTAAAGCGATGGCATTTGTAACGTCCTGCTCTGCACCTGTTCTCGCATTCCCAAGGGAGGACAAACCCAATCATTCCCACTTCTCATCCACTAAGAGCTGTTATACAGTATTGTATGCATCCAACTAACATCCATTCAGTCAGGCAGGGGACTGAGGATGGGGACGGATTAAGAGACAACGGGCCCCTGGGCACAGATTATGTAGGAGAGGCCCCCAACCTCTCACGACACCAAGACCGGAAGAGACACAAAATGGTTTGTAGTTGTTTTTCTTATCTTTGTGGTCATTTTACATCTGTAGTTGTTTTGTGTCTCTTTGTGGTCACTTTATGAGTCTTTGTAGTCGTTTTGCATCTATTTATGGTCGTTTTGCTGCTTTATGTTGTCACTTTGCATCTCTTTGTAGTCCTGTTATACCTGTTTGTGATTGTTTCACACCCTTTGTAGTCATTTTATGTCTCGTTGGCCATTTCATTATGTTTTTGTAGTTGGTATGTGTTTGTTTTCAGTGACATTTTGCAGGTGAAGCCCAGTGGGGGCCCTGACCCTTTGGGCCCCTGGGCCTGTGTCTGGTAGTACTGTTTAGTAATCCATTCATATAGCTGAGGGTCAGGTAACTGGAGGTTTTGTGATACACAACCTGATTTCTAGATGAAGGCCTGGTTTTCCTTTGATGCAAGATTTTTCACAATTTTTCATTTTCACCATGTATCTATCCAAGAGGCTAATCATGTAGGGGTGTGATAATGGCTTTTGTTTGTTCATTACAATCTTCTGTCTGTTTCTAGTAATACTTTTATGAAAGACTCAGCACTGTAAGAGGCTTTGATGAGGATTAGATTGTTCTATCGTGAAACTACAAGCAAAAGAAAAGTTTCAAGGTTTCATTTTCTCATGTTTAAAATAGACCTATAACATTATTTACCTATCTCTGTTTCCTCCTCATGGCAGCATAATGGACTTCACCACCAGATCCCTAATCTCATGCACTTTGTTAATTGTCTGTTTCTTTTCAGACATCAGACTTGTAAGAGGATTGAAATGTTTCACAGTTTCACAGTACTTTTGAGACTGATTTGTCTTAATACCAAACTAGACAGGAGATAAGATTTTGAGGGTTGTTTAGTTGAAGGTATGAGGGGTGATGGGGCCGAAACTGTCCAGCGTCCCACTGTGTCCACCGCAGGGGTCCACAATTTACCATATGGAGAGGAATTCAGATGTTTTAACGTGCGCATCACAGCATTCTCCTGTTAAATGGAGTGTATTTACAGTATGCATACCTGCAGTTAGAACTGAAATGGAGGTGTGTAGATTGTAGCTGCAACATCCTGAGTTCATTCAGCTTTTACTCACTACTGTATGAGAATTTTCATATCGAGCCATTCTTGTAAGCCTCTCTAGTAATTTCATAACACTTTGTTTTACAGGCTCTTGATTTCTGAATACTCTCTTACTAATTTCCATGAATTAAAGAAGAAGAGATTAGAATGAATTAATATTTACTTGAGTTTAAAGTGGAGCTTCTCATTAAAGGGCATTGCTACTTTCCCTACTATTAGTGCCAAATTACACAGTTCTTTCCAGGAAACTACAGAGAAGTTTATGCAACCACGTCTCCTAGAAATAATGTTTGTATACTAAATTGTTTTCCTACTTTATACCTAGTGGATACTTATGTGTATGTGTATCTTATGTGTATACTGAAGATAAACAAGACACAACTGATTTTGAGCTACTAACCCTGGACGATAAACCTTGTTCAAACGGGGTTTTTACAACACTCCCTGCCTTGAGAAGTATAAAATGTTAAATTCTTTTTCCTGAAGACAAACAATGATTGTAAAATGTGGATGCAGTTTAGTGGCCATCACAGGCCATAACCTCTTGCCCTCCTCTGCAAATATACACGTACACACACACACACACACACACACACACACACACACACACACGCACGGATCATTAATGTATTTCACTTCAAAGTCTTATCAATTTTGTGATGACATTCACACTCCTCCAGGGTCAAACAACATCTCACTGCCTTCGTATCAATTATTAAATATTTTAAGCAGCATCCCGCCTCCACCTCCGTCATCCCCTCGAGATCGATGCCGTTATCATTTTTGTCAGAGTCAGTTTCCATCTGCATTTGTCATCCCCACACACATTTACAAGTTATCAATCGCTGTGTCAGGATGCAAAATAACTGATGTTCTTTGGGGCGGGATTGGATGGGACTATCTAGGGCTTTCAATCAATGCATATTCTCTCTCTCTCTCGCCCTCTCCTGTGCCACTACACCCTCATAAATCCCAAAGCATTGTGGGGCTGTAATGTATTTGTGGGGGGTGGAGGCTCGGCTGTGGGTGCAGATGAGGTGGGGGGTCTGGGTGACAGAAGCAGTAGTTATATTATCAAACATTACACCTTAGGGCGAACACGGTATCAAGGGCTTTCAGACTGTGTAAGCTCGGCGCGGTGGCAAAGGAGAAGGCACGACTACAGCACGCAGGACAAGAAGGGATTACTTTCTGTCGTCCATAAATCAACTCTCCAGCTAAACTAATCTTTCTGGCTGGATGGCAGAGTAAATACTCAGGGTATTGGGATGTAATGTGTGCTTGATGCATCTGGTTATGGCTGCCTGGCTGCACACAGGAAGGGTGAGAGGCACTCCGGCAGCAGTTACAAGTTTGTTAATGTATAGTTTCCTGCCTGCCATATCCTTCTCTATCTTGTTTCTGATGATTGTGGTGAGTTGGCCAGCTGCACAGTTGTGATAGCATGTGTGTACAGAGGAGTGTATGTGTTGTCTCCTGTTGCTGAATACTGGGAATAGGTAATAATTAACAGAGACAAATAAAGTGTTTAAACTGTCTAATCAGCACTGTTGTCATTCATTTGAGAAGGCAGGATGGATGTCGATGTCTGTTATTAAAAAAGTGCCAGAATGTTTATTCATTCTTATTAATGTGAATAACCCCAACACGTTTGGTAAGGAAGAACAAAAGTCAAACATGAATGATATTGCATGAATTCAAAATGTCCACTTAAGCCCACATAAGACATTTCTTTTTGTGTTTATTTGTCGCTGCATCTTATTTATTTTTTTGAATTATATTCTTCTGTACACTTCATATGGATGTCAGTATGTCAATATAAAATAAATGTAACTGCCTTGCCTTTCACATATTGACATTTAGAGAAATATATATTCACTTTCTTGCAGAGTTAGATGTGAAGATTGATACCACTCTCCATTGAATATCAGGGAATAATATGAGGGAAACAGCTAGCCTGGAATCTTGGATGGTGCCTGACCAGGAAGTCAACAGACCTTACTTCAGTCTTTATGCTAAACTAAGCTAACCAGCGGCTTAGCTGCAGCTTCATATTGACCATACAGACGAGAGAGTGGTATTGATTTTCTCATCTGATTTTCAAAAGCAAATTATCCAATTTTCCTTTATACAAAAATTATAGTATCTACAAGTTATGTTTCTCAGAAATGTACAGACTGTGAAATGTTTTTGTGTTATTTAAAATAAATCATTTGTTAGGAGAATAAACAGTTGTGTGTCACATTGTGTTAATGTTAGCTTGGATTATTATGGAGCGATTTTAATTAATTTGTGAAATGGGAGTATTATCAGCAATGTGCTCTGCCATTTCTCCCATGTCGATGATCAGTTCATAACTAACAAAATGGAAAAATGGAAAAAGTCCTGTAAATCATGAGTCTGTGTATTGAAAAATATATTTTAACTATAGCATAGTTCATGAAATAAAAACAGGGCCTCTCAACTTTGGCGTCTGGTCTGTTCTATGATGATGTGGAAAATACGACTTTAAAAACCCTCCTCTGCACTTTGGCAGATGGTTATACAGTAATACTGGAAAATGATGGGGGCATTACTGTTTGAGGATACAGTACAGCACAGTACATGAGGCTCCTTAATGTTTGAGCAGTAGGAGGAGCAACATAATGAGAAGCCCAGCCGAGCCTTCACAGAAGCAATTTAAGTTCAAATCAGACCTTAGGGAAACAAAGAAAGCCCTGGTGACATGTAGCCTGCTCAGAGTAAATCACCTCTTACATTGTGTCTGGGCTCACCTGATAAGTTGGTAGGTTTTTACATTTCCCTGTGAAAAGGGTTTTGCCACTCTGCTTGAGGACACCACCGAGGCCTCTGGACCTAAATGACTGTTTGAAATTGCAGTGTGGCCAATTGTGCATCATTTTACGCTCCCTCTGGAAAACAATAATTGACTCAGAAGATGCATAAATGACTGTAAAATTGTGTAACGGGGCATATTTTTGTAAATTAACAGATGTATAGGTTTGCCGCAATTTCTGATGGAACAAAATAAAATGAACTAGAGTTCCATCTTGTCTCATAAGCAAGGAGTCGAGGCGAGAGAATACATCAATTAAGTCGTAAAACAAAAGTGCCAAATGTTTGCTGGATTCAGCCTCGCAGTTGTGAGGATTTCTCTCGTCATACATCACAGTAAACTTAATAGCCTATCTCTTGGTTGGAAGTCTCCTTAGCCTTTGAAAACTATGTCTGTTTGCTTTTTATTTTTTATTCCAACGATTAGTTGACAGTAGTGTCCAGCTGCCTCTTTCTGGCTGATTGTTTGGTTAAAGGTGAAGGCAGAAAGCAGATTATTTATGAGAATGGAGAACAACCATCATGCACTCTATGTTAAATGAGAAATCTGTAGCTGTAGGTAAAAAAAAAAAGAAACAGTTTAAAGCTGAATCATTTATGTATGAAATTATGTATGATCCTGTTGAATTTTCAATTTCAGTTCAGTCAATCAATTTCAGTGTACTTTATTTCACCAAGATGATCAACGTAGAATCAAAATAGCTTTCCATGGAGTTTTCGGTACATGTATTAAAAACAAGAGTAAGGGTCTTCAGCTATGCTAACAACATGCTAACATGTTGATGTTTATTAGATATACTGTTTACCATGTTCACCATCTTAATTTAGTGATTAGCACAAAAGACAAAGTACAGCTGAGGCTGATGGGAATATCATCAGATCGACAATCAATGGAGTTTGATGAAAAGGATTACCAAAGTGATTATCATATACTGTTCATCCTGAAAGGAACATGAATGTCTGAACCAAATTTCATGGCAATTCTTCTGATAATTCTTGAGTTATTCAGATAGTTATTCCACTTAAAATCACACATGCCAACCTCATGATGGTGCTATAGAGGAAAAGTTGGGGGATCACCAAAGTCATAATGAAGTAACATCTGGTGACCATGAATATCTGCACAAAAACTGATGAGAATTCATCCAACAGACAGTTGATATATACTAGACCCATGTTGCTAGTATGGCTAACTATAAAGCTATTAAAATGTCAAAAAGTAGTAACAGTCTGTCAAAGGGTACTGGTGTCCATGTTTCAGTTTACTTTTGAATGAAGCCTTTTTTTGATACAGGGATTGCGAGGACCTACATGTGCTTACCTTGTGCAAACATTCAGTTCCTCTTCAAATTTGTTTTTGGCACCTTCAGTTTTGTAATTGGACAAATAATTCAACTAAATTCTGTGAGGTAAGTTTTATAGTTCAGAATACACTAAAGTGAGAAAATAGACCAGGAAAGGAACACTCAACAAGGCTATAACTGTATCTCCATAATACTGGGTCAGGTGAGGCAAATAGTGAAACCCTAATAGGATCTGTTGACCTTCCTATTCACCTCCTTTTCATTCCAGCAAACAGAGCTGTTTGCTTGTATGTCGACTTCTATACGTCTGACCATTGCTGCCCAGATCCAGCTGGCCAGTTGCAATACTGCATTATTCATAAAACATAAACACGCAAAATGGATTCCTCTGGTCCACTCCCCACCAAAGTCAGAAGATTAATGATTCACTCTTTAGGTTATAATTCAAAGTTCATCCTCACATACATCATATTTTGAAGCACATAGATTATAAGAGAGAGAACATTTATCATATGACAGGGCATACGCAAGCTCTCCTGCACACATTACACACACGCAGGACTCCTGTCTACTGCTACACACACACACACTCATGCTCACACAATTTGTTTTAACACCAGGCCCCACCAGAGTGAGCCTCCTCTTTCACATCCAGTTATTCTAATTTTATTCAGACACATCTCCTCTGAAGCATTAAAGTGCCGTTTGCACAAACAGATGAGAGATAATAGTCTAAGGAACTGGTCATTCCTATACTCTGCTGCCCTGTGAGAGCAAGAAAGATGATAATCATTCATCACAATAATCAAACCGTGAGACACACACAGGATTTTGCGCAGATTCCTGCAACATCTGACTTCCAATATTGGTACAGTTAAGTTACAGGAAGCAAGTAAAAGCACACTGCAGATGGGAAGTGGAAGAATTTGAATTTAAAGGCTGTACTGTATACTAATTTAAGTATAAAATTTTAATCTTTTTCAGTAAATATTTTTGCTCCATTCCAAAGCCTTCTCTTGAATTAACAGCAATTAACACATACAATATATGTATTATTTAAATGTCAGTACAAATAATTGTTGGTTACTAATTGCTTGCCTATTAGTCCTTAGTTGTTGCTGTTTTATTTTCTTTTTTTTGTGAGATGACATCAAAAGTCAACATAAAGGCTTAGCTGTGAAAGGGGTAGTTTGACATTTTTGGGATATACGTTAATTTGCTTTCTTGCCAAGAGTTAGATGAGAATATAGATACTATTATTATGTCTGTATGGTAAATAATGAAGATACAGCCTAAAGCTGGTTCGATTAGCTTAGCATAAAGACTGGAAACAGCTAGCCTAGCTCTGTCCAAAGATAACAGAATTTGGTTTTAGCATGCATTTAACAATCAAGACATAATGTGTTAATTCGTGAGTCAGGCTAGCTGTTTCTCTTTGTTTCTCTCTTTATAGTAAGCTAGCTGTCTGCTGGCTCAAGCTACATATTTACTGTACAGATAGTGATATCAAGCTCCTTGTCTAACTCTCAGCACGAAAGCAGATAAGTGTATTTCCCAAAATGTCTGTTTGTCTACTATATCTGGGACAAAACAACAAAGAAATAAAGCAACATTTTGGACAGAAAGGTAGCATCATATTTGTAAAGATTGCATGCACCATATTTTTGTAATAAAACTCAAAAGTAGCACCATTTAGAAATAAATGGCAAAACTCTTATGGACTGTATAAACATGCATGAAATCGGTAAAAAAAAAAAGGGATGGCAGGCTCATCAAAAATAATTCATCCCAGAATACAAGTCTGGTACATTGGATTAACCGCTGGTCACAAATGAAACACAGACTTCATCAACTTTCTAGCAATTTCTACTGACAGCTGATAACCTCTCAAACATCCCAGCAAACATTAACCCTGCCTCTCAAAATGATAGACTGTATTATGTTCTAATCTTCCCTCAAATACTTGATAAGAAAGGCTAATTTGAGTGCTGATGGAGTTGAGAATACAGCTGAAGCTCAAGACTAGATACAGATATCGTATCATAATCACAAAGAGGCCTGACTGCACACATTTAGAAACAAATTGGTCTCTTCACAAGTCCAATCACAGTTTTAGAGAGTTGATGCGGGCAGATTGAATTCTCTCTAAATTGGCATGGCAATGTCACAGATGCCACTTCAAATGAGGTTTGAACATATATTCATTCTGTAGCTCATTGGCTTATGTTAATCCTTTCCATTTGCCACTTGTCAGAGGCAAGTGTCATTTAGTGTTGCCATCATCTTGCAGTCTTTCAGCCTTTCGGTAACTCACACAAGACATGTCAGTCTTTCAATCAGGCAAAGAGAGTTTCAGATCAGCTTAAACTTTTCTGGCCGCTGATTAGATAATAAATTATGCCAGAAATATATCCAATTCGGCAAAAATATGAAGGCTTTGTGGAATGATTCATTGCTCAGAAGTTGGTGATATGGGAATGTAGTTTACAAGTCCAAACAGCATTGATGGACTCTGTCGTCCACGCAGATATAATGAGCAGCTACATTCCACAAAAAAGCTTTGTGGAATGATTCATTGCTCAGAAGTTGGTGATATGGGAATGTAGTTACAATTCCAAACAGCATTGATGGACTCAGATATACAGATATAATGAGCAGCTACATGCAACAAAGAAAAGTGAGCCATGCAATTGAATATACCATGTCCTCATTGGACTATACGGTTAAAAATGTGCATTAGCACATGTTGTCACACTGCTGTGAGTGGAAATACACCTTCTGATTTGAGCTTCATCTGCTGCTGGTGAGCATATGGATGGAAGCTCTGGGGCAGCTGCTAAATGGATGTTAAGGTGAGAATATATTGAACGTCAACCATTAAGCCAAAATGGACAAGAAGTCCTTAAACTTCTTAGAAAAAAGAACAGAAATGTGAACTTTTATAATTCATGAAAAATGAATGCTGATGAAGATAATGGCTACATGCGGTATCTCTCCTTTTTCACTTGTTTGCTCCTGACACCGGATTTTGACGTAAAATTATTTTGTCAACATTACTCACTCAGCCCTAACAGCATTACAGATGAGTGAACTTTTTCTCCTCATCCAACATCATGGCTACAATGGCTATTCATACCCATCATTACACATATTATGGAGCTTACCCCTTCCAGTAAAAGGCTTCAGGGATGAAGTAAGGAATAATAATAAAAAATAATAACATCAAAGTTTAGTAAGGCATAAGAACGTCATAGAATAGTAAGGGACAAAAATATCAAAAAACATCACAGTAGACTACGGCATAAAAATGTCAAAAAATGGCATAGTATAGTTAGGCATGAAATTGACAAAAATAGTATAATATGGCATAGAGATATTATGGTACAATAAGGCATAAAATAATACAACATAGTATAGTAAAGAAAAAAAGTAAAAAAAAAAAGCCACATAGTATAGTAAGGCATAAAAAGTCATAAAAACGTCATAGTATAGTAAGACATAAAAACTCATAAAAACGTCGTAATATAGTAAGGCATGAAGAAAACATAGTATAGTAAGGCATAAAAATAAAAAAAACGACATAATATAGTAAGGCATAAAAAGTCATAAAAAGATATTGTATAGTAAGGCATAAAAACGAAATAGTATATTAAGGCATAAAAAGTCATGAAAACGTCACAGTATATTAAGGCATAAAAGTCATAAAAACGTCATATTATAGGAAGGCATAAAAAGTTATAAAAATGACATAATATAGTAAGGCACAAAAACGACATAGTATAGTGGGGCGGAAAAAGTCAAGAAATCATCATAGTATAGTAAGGCAAAAAAATGACAGTATATTTAGGCAAAAAAGACAAGAAAAGACAGTATAAAAGGCAAAAAAGTGAAAGAAACAGAATAGTATAGTAAGGCCTGAAAAGTAAAAAAAACGACATAGTATAGTGAAACATAAAGAGACATGAAAAAGAAATAATATAGTAAGGCATAAAATGTCATACTATAGTTAGGCATAAAAAGTCATAAAAACAACATAGTATAGTAAAGCAAAAAAAGGACATAGTATAGCAAGGCATAAAAAGTTATAAAAACGTCATAGTATAGTAAAGCATAAAACAGTCATTAAAATGACATAGTATAATAATGCATAAAAAGGCATAGAAATGACATACCAAAGTAAGGCATAAAAACATCATAGTATAGTAAGGCATAAAAAGTCATAAAAACGACATGGTATAGTAAGGCGTAAAAACGACATAGTATAGTAAGGCATAAAAGGTCATAAAAATGACAGTATAGTAAGGCAAAAAAGTCAATAAAATTACATTGTATAGTAAGTCATTAAAAGTCATATAAAAGACATAGTATAGTAAGGTGAAAAACAACATAGTATCGTAAGGCAGAAAAAGTCATGAAAACGTCATGGTATAGTAAGGTCTGAAAAGTTATAAAAACATCATAGTATAGTAAGGCATGAAAACGTCATAGTATAGTAAGGCAGAAAAATGTCACAGTATAGTAAGGCAGAAAAAGTCATGAAAACGTCATAGTATAGTAAGGCATAAAAACTACATAATAAAGTAAGGTATTAAAACAAAAAAAAAACGACATAGTATAGTAAGGCATGAAAACGTCATAGTATAGTAAGACATAAAAAGCCATAAAAATGACATGGTATAGTAAGGCATAAAAAGTCATAAAAATGACATAGTATAGTAAGGCAGAAAAAGTACATAATAAAGTAAGGTATTAAAACAAAAAAAAAAACGACATAGTATAGTAAGGCATAAAAACGTCATAGTATAGTAAGACATAAAAAGCCATAAAAGTGACATGGTAAAGTAAGGCATAAAAAGTCATAAAAATGACATAGTATAGTAAGGCAGAAAAACTACATAGTATAGTAAGGTATAAAAAGTCATAAAAACGACATAGTATAGTAAGGCGTAAAAACCACATATAGGAAGGCATAAAAACAACATAGAATAGTAGGGCATAAAAAGTCATAAAAACGACATAGTATAGTAAGGCAAAAAAGTCAATGAAATTACATAGTATAGTAAGGCAAAACGGTCGATAAAATTACATAGTGTAGTTAGGCATTAAAACTCATATAAAAGACATAGTATAGTAAGGTGAAAAAAGAAATAGTATCGTAAGGCATAAAAATGTCATAATATAGTAAAGTATAAAAAGTCATAAAAATGACATAGTATAGTAAGGCAGAAAAACGACATAGTATAGTAAGGTATAAAAAGTCATAAAAACGACATAGTATAGTAAGGCGTAAAAACCACATATAGGAAGGCATAAAAACGACATAGAATAGTAGGGCATAAAAAGTCATAAAAACGACATAGTATAGTAAGGCAAAAAAGTCAAGAAAACAACATAGTTTATTAAGGCATAATAAGTCATGAAAACGTCATAGTATAGTAAGGCATAAAAACTAAATAATAAATTAAGGTATAAAAAGTCAAAATAACGACATGGTATAGTAAGGCATAAAAACGTCATAGTATAGTAAGGCATAAAATCGACATAGTAAGGTAAGGCAAAAAAGTACAAAAACAACGACATGGTATAGTAGGGCATTAAAAGTCATAAAAACGACATAGAATAATAAGGCATAAAAACGTCATAGTATAGTAAGGCATAAAATCGACATAGTAAGGTAAGGCAAAAAAGTACAAAAACAACGACATGGTATAGTAGGGCATTAAAAGTCATAAAAACGACATAGAATAATAAGGCATAAAAACGTCATAGTATAGTAAGGCATAAAATCGACATAGTAAGGTAAGGCAAAAAAGTACAAAAACAACGACATGGTATAGTAGGGCATTAAAAGTCATAAAAACGACATAGAATAATAAGGCATAAAAACGTCATAGTATAGTAAGGCATAAAATCGACATAGTAAGGTAAGGCAAAAAAGTACAAAAACAACGACATGGTATAGTAGGGCATTAAAAGTCATAAAAACGACATAGAATAATAAGGCATAAAAACGTCATAGTATAGTAAGGCATAAAATCGACATAGTAAGGTAAGGCAAAAAAGTACAAAAACAACGACATGGTATAGTAGGGCATTAAAAGTCATAAAAACGACATAGAATAATAAGGCATAAAAACGTCATAGTATAGTAAGGCATAAAATCGACATAGTAAGGTAAGGCAAAAAAGTACAAAAACAACGACATGGTATAGTAGGGCATTAAAAGTCATAAAAACGACATAGAATAATAAGGCATAAAAACGTCATAGTATAGTAAGGCATAAAATCGACATAGTAAGGTAAGGCAAAAAAGTACAAAAACAACGACATGGTATAGTAGGGCATTAAAAGTCATAAAAACGACATAGAATAATAAGGCATAAAAACGTCATAGTATAGTAAGGCATAAAATCGACATAGTAAGGTAAGGCAAAAAAGTACAAAAACAACGACATGGTATAGTAGGGCATTAAAAGTCATAAAAACGACATAGAATAATAAGGCATAAAAACGTCATAGTATAGTAAGGCATAAAATCGACATAGTAAGGTAAGGCAAAAAAGTACAAAAACAACGACATGGTATAGTAGGGCATTAAAAGTCATAAAAACGACATAGAATAATAAGGCATAAAAACGTCATAGTATAGTAAGGCATAAAATCGACATAGTAAGGTAAGGCAAAAAAGTACAAAAACAACGACATGGTATAGTAGGGCATTAAAAGTCATAAAAACGACATAGAATAATAAGGCATAAAAACGTCATAGTATAGTAAGGCATAAAATCGACATAGTAAGGTAAGGCAAAAAAGTACAAAAACAACGACATGGTATAGTAGGGCATTAAAAGTCATAAAAACGACATAGAATAATAAGGCATAAAAACGTCATAGTATAGTAAGGCATAAAATCGACATAGTAAGGTAAGGCAAAAAAGTACAAAAACAACGACATGGTATAGTAGGGCATTAAAAGTCATAAAAACGACATAGAATAATAAGGCATAAAAACGTCATAGTATAGTAAGGCATAAAATCGACATAGTAAGGTAAGGCAAAAAAGTACAAAAACAACGACATGGTATAGTAGGGCATTAAAAGTCATAAAAACGACATAGAATAATAAGGCATAAAAACGTCATAGTATAGTAAGGCATAAAATCGACATAGTAAGGTAAGGCAAAAAAGTACAAAAACAACGACATGGTATAGTAGGGCATTAAAAGTCATAAAAACGACATAGAATAATAAGGCATAAAAACGTCATAGTATAGTAAGGCATAAAATCGACATAGTAAGGTAAGGCAAAAAAGTACAAAAACAACGACATGGTATAGTAGGGCATTAAAAGTCATAAAAACGACATAGAATAATAAGGCATAAAAACGTCATAGTATAGTAAGGCATAAAATCGACATAGTAAGGTAAGGCAAAAAAGTACAAAAACAACGACATGGTATAGTAGGGCATTAAAAGTCATAAAAACGACATAGAATAATAAGGCATAAAAACGTCATAGTATAGTAAGGCATAAAATCGACATAGTAAGGTAAGGCAAAAAAGTACAAAAACAACGACATGGTATAGTAGGGCATTAAAAGTCATAAAAACGACATAGAATAATAAGGCATAAAAACGTCATAGTATAGTAAGGCATAAAATCGACATAGTAAGGTAAGGCAAAAAAGTACAAAAACAACGACATGGTATAGTAGGGCATTAAAAGTCATAAAAACGACATAGAATAATAAGGCATAAAAACGTCATAGTATAGTAAGGCATAAAAATGTCATAGTATAGTAAGGCATAAAAACGACATAGTAAGGTAAGGCAAAAAAGTACAAAAACAACGACATGGTATAGTAAGGCATTAAAAGTCATAAAAACGACATAGTATAATAAGGCATAAAAACGTCATAGTATAGTAAGGCATAAAAAGTCATAAAAACAACATAGTATAGTAAGGCAGAAAAAGTCATGAAAACGTCATAGTATAGTAAGGTATAAAACGTTAAAAAAACGTCATAGTATAGTAAGACATAAAAAGTACAACAATAACGCAGTTCCACATTTTGTGCTTGTTTCATCATTGTTGGAGGAGGGCACAGGCGGGCTTTGAACCAACTACCTTTGAACTGTGAGACAACAGAACTAATCATTACTCCACCATGCTGATCTGGGGTTTAGTAGTAATACATAACAAGTCATAAAAACGACAAAGAATATAAAGGCATAAAAAAGACATAGTATAGTAAGGGATAAAACGTTAAAAAAACGGCATAGTATAGTAAGACATACAAAGTACAACAATAACGCAGTTCCACATTTTGTGCTTGTTTCATCATTGTTGGAGGAGGGCACAGGCGGGCTTTGAACCAACTACCTTTGAACTGTGAGACAACAGAACTAACCATTACTCCACCATGCTGATATGGGGTTTAGTAGTAATACATAAAAAGTCATAAAAACGACATAGTATAGTAAGGCTTAAAAACGACATATTATAGTAAGGCATAAAAACGACATAGTAAAGTAAGGCATAAAAAGCCATAAAAACGACATAGTATAGTAAGGCATAAAAACGACATAGGATAGTAAGGTAAAAAAGTCAATAAAATTACATAGTATAGTATGGCATTAAAAGTCATATAAGAGACATAGTGTCATAAGGTGAAAAACGACATAGTATTGTGAGACAAAAAAAGTAAAGAAAACGACATACTATAATAAGACATAAAAACGTCATAGTATAGTAAGGCATAAAAAGTTGAAAAACGTCATAGTATAGTAAGGCATAAAAATGTCAGTATAGTTAGGTATAAAAAGTCATTAAAATGACATAGTATGGTAAGGCAGAAAAACGACATAGTATAGTAAGGCATGAAAAGTCATAAAAACGTCATAGTATAGTAAGGCATAAAAATGTCATAGTATACTAAGGCAAAAAAGTCAAGAAAACAACATAGTTTATTAAGGCATAAAAAGTCATGAAAACGTCATAGTATAGTAAGGCATAAAAATTACATAGTATAATAAGGCATAAAAATGTCGTAGTATAGTAAGGCATAAAAAGTCATAAAAACGACATAGTATAGTAAGGTGTAAAAACCACATATTATAGTAAGGCATAAAAACGACATAGTATAGTAGGGCATAAAAAGTCATAAAAATGACATAGTATAGTAAGGCAAAAAAGTCAATATAATTACATGGTATAGTAAGGCAAAAAAGTCAATAAAATTACATAGTATCGTAAGGCATAAAAATGTCATAATATAGTAAGGTATAAAAAGTCATAAAAATGACATAGTATAGTAAGGCAGAAAAACGACATAGTATAGTAAGGTATACAAAGTCATTAAAACGACATAGTATAGTAAGGCGTAAAAACCACATATTATAGTAAGGCAAAAAAGTCAAAAAAACAACATAGTATAGTAAGTCATAAAAAGTCATAAAAATGACATAATATAGAAAGGCATAAAAACGACATATTATAGTAAGGCATAAAAACGACATAGTATAGTAAGGTATACAAAGTCATTAAAACGACATAGTATAGTAAGGTATACAAAGTCATTAAAACGACATAGTATAGTAAGGTATACAAAGTCATTAAAACGACATAGTATAGTAAGGTATACAAAGTCATTAAAACGACATAGTATAGTAAGGTATACAAAGTCATTAAAACGACATAGTATAGTAAGGTATACAAAGTCATTAAAACGACATAGTATAGTAAGGTATACAA
Organism: Seriola dumerili; assembly: GCF_002260705.1. Lineage (NCBI taxonomy): Eukaryota > Metazoa > Chordata > Actinopteri > Carangiformes > Carangidae > Seriola > Seriola dumerili. Next base: position 7,526,424 of record NW_019174365.1, on the reverse strand, counting down.
AGTCATTAAAACGACATAGTATAGTAAGGTATACAAAGTCATTAAAACGACATAGTATAGTAAGGCAAAAAAAGTCAAAAAAACGACTCAGTATAATAAGACATAAAAGCGTCATAGTATAGTAAGGCATAAAAAGTTAGAAACACGACATAGTATAATAAGTCATAAAAAGTCATAAAAATGACATAGTATAGTAAGGCAAAAAAAGTCAAAAAAACGACTTAGTATAGTAAGTCATAAAAAGTCATAAAAATGATGTAATATAGTCAGGCATAAAAACGACATAGGATAGTAAGGCATAAAAACGACATAGTATAGTAAGGCAAAAAAGTTATAAAAATGACATAGTATAGTAAGGCATAAAAACGTCATCGTATAATGAGGCATAAAAATGTCGTAGTATAGTAAGGCATAAAAAGTCATAAAAATGACATAGTATAGTAAGGTGTAAAAACCACATATTATAGTAAGGCACAAAAACGACATAGTATAGTAAGGCATAAAAAGTCATAAAAACGACATAGTATAGTAAGGCATAAAAACGACATAGTATAGTAAGGCATAAAAAGCCATAAAAACG
>NW_019174365.1:7525406-7525638 GCF_002260705.1 Seriola dumerili | reverse complement strand
GCAAAAAAGTCAATAAAATTACATAGTATAGTAAGGCATTAAAAGTCATATAAAAGACATAGTATAGTAAGGTGAAAAACGACATAGTGTCGTAAGGCATAAAAATGTCATAATATAGTAAGGTATAAAAAGTCATAAAAATGACATAGTATAGTAAGGCAAAAAAGTCAAAAAAACGACATAGTATAGTAAGTCATAAAAAGTCATAAAAATGACATAGTATAGTAAGGCA
>NW_019174365.1:7392964-7518653 GCF_002260705.1 Seriola dumerili | reverse complement strand
AAAACGTCATAGTATAGTAAGGCATAAAAAGTCATAAAAACGACATAGTATAGTAAGGCATAAAAATATCGTTCCACATTTTGTGCTTGCTTCATCATTGCTGGAGAAGGGTATAGGCGGGCTTTGAACCAACGACCTTTTGACTGTGAGACAACAACGCTAACCATTGCTCCACCAAACTGACAGAGGTGATTTGAAGTAATACATAAAAACTTCATACTTTAGTACAGCATAAAAAGTCATAAAAACGACATGGTATAATAAGGCATAAAAAGAAAATACTATAGTAAGATATAAAAAGTCATAAAAATGTCATAGTATAGTAAGGCATAAAAAGAAAATACTATAGTAAGATATAAAAAGTCATAAAAATGTCATAGTATAGTAAGGCATAAAAACGACATAGTAAGGTAAGGCAAAAAAGTACAAAAACAACGACATGGTATAGTAAGGCATTAAAAGTCATAAAAACGACATAGTATAATAAGGCATAAAAACGTCATAGTATAGAAAGGCATAAAAAGTCATAAAAACAACATAGTATAGTAAGGCAGAAAAAGTCATGAAAACGTCATAGTATAGTAAGGTATAAAACGTTAAAAAAACGTCATAGTATAGTAAGACATAAAAGTGCAATAATAATGCATTTCCACATTTTGTGCTTGTTTCATCATTGTTGGAGGAGGGCACAGGCGGGCTTTGAACCAACGACCTTTGGACTGTGAGACAACAGAACTAACCATTACTCCACCATGCTGATACAGGGTTTAGTAGTAATACATAAAAAGTTCATACTTTAGTACGGCATAAAAAGTCATAAAAACGACATAGTATAGTAAGGCGTAAAAACGACATATTATAGTAAGGCATAAAAACGACATAGTATAGTAAGGCATAAAAAGCCATAAAAACGACATAGTATAGTAAGGCATAAAAAAGACATAGGATAATAAGGCAAAAAATTCAATAAAATTACATAGTATAGTATGGCATTAAAAGTAGTATGAGAGACATACTATCGTAAAGGTGAAAAACGACATAGTATCCTGACGCAAAAACAGTCAAAAAAACGACATAGTATAATAAGGCATAAAAACGTCATAGTATAGTAAGGCATAAAACATTAGAAAAACGTCATAGTATAGTAAGGCATAAAAATGTCATAGTAAGGTAAGGTATAAAAAGTCATTAAAATGACAGTATAATAAGGCATAAAAACGTCACAGTATAGTAAGGCAGAAAAAGCCATTAAAACAACATAGTATAGTAAGGCATCATAATTTATAAAAACAACATAGTATAGTAAGGCAAAAAAGTAGAGAAAACAACATAGTTTATTAAGGCATAAAAAGTCATGAAAACGTCATAGTATAGTAAGGCATAAAAACTACATAATAAAGTAAGGTATAAAAAGTCAAAAAAACGACATAGTATAGTAAGGCATAAAAATGACATAGTATATTAGGGCATAAAAAGTCATAAAAATGATATAGTATAGTAAGGCAAAAAAGTCAATAAAATTACATAGTATAGTAAGGCGTAAAAACCACATGTTATAGTAAGGCATGAAAACGACATAGTATAGTAGGGCATAAAAAGTCATAAAAACGACATAGTATAGTAAGGCAAAAAAGTCAAAAAAACAACATAGCATAGTAAGTCATAAAAGTCAGTACAGTATAGTAAGGCATAAAAAGTGCAATAATAATGCATTTCCACATTTTGTGCTTGCTTCATCATTGCTGGAGGAGGGCACAGGCAGGCTTTGAACCAACAAACTTTGGATTGTAAGACAACAGCGCTAACCATTACGCCACCGAGCTGATATGGGTGTTTACTAGTAATACATAAAAAATTCATTCTTTAGTACGGCATAAAAAGTCATGAAAACGACATGGTATAATAAGGGAAATATGTCAAAAAAATGACATAGTATAGTAAGACATAAAGAGTCATAAAAACGACATAGTATAGTAAGGCAAAAAAGTCAAAAAAACTACATAGTATAATAAGGCATAAAAACGTCATAGTATAGTAAGGCATAAAAAGTGCAATAATATTGCATTTCTACATTTTGTGCTTACTTCATCATTGTTGGAGGAGGGTATATGCCGGTTTTGAACCAACGACCTTTTAACTGTGAGACAACAGCGCTAACCATTGCTCCACCGAGCTAACACAGGGAGGTTGTAATAATACATAAAAACTTCATACTTTAGTACGGCATAAAAAGTCATAAAGACGACATGGTATAATAAGGCATAAAAAGAAAATAGTATACTAAGATATAAAAAGTCATAAAAATGTCATAGTATAGTAAGACAGAAAAAGTAATGAAAACTACATAGTATAGTAAGGCAGAAAAAGTCATGAAAACGTCATAGTTTATTGAGGCATAAAAAGTCATGAAAACGTCATATTATAGTAAGGTATAAAAACTACATAATATAGTAAGGTATAAAAACTCAAAAAAACGACATAGTATAGTAAGGCATAAAAATGGCATAGTATAATAAGTGATAAAAAGTCATAAAAATGAAATAGTATAGTAAGGCATAAAAATGTCATAGTATAGTAAGGCATAAAAAGTCATAAAAACGACATACCATAGTAAGGCGTAAAAAAGACATATTATAGTAAGGCCTAAAAATGACACAGTATAGTAAGATATAAAAAGTCATTAAAATGACATAGTATAGTAAGGCATAAAAAGTCATAAAAACGACATAGTATAACAAGGCATACAAACGACATGGTATAGTAAGGCATAAAAAGTCATAAAAACGACATAGTATAGTAAGGCATAAAAAGTCATAAAAACGACATAGGATAGTAAGGTGAAAAACGACATAGTATCGTAAGGCAAAAAAAGTTTCAAAAACGACATAGTATAATAAGGCATAAAAACAACATAGTATAGTAAGGCATAAAAATGTCATAGTATAGTAAGGTATAAAAAGTCATAAAAATATGACATAGTATAATAAGGCATAAAAACGTCACAGTATAGCAAGGCAGAAAAACGTCACAGTATAGTAAGTCATCAAAACGACATATTATAGTAAGACATAAAAACGACATAGTATAGTAAGACATAAAAAGTCATAAAAACGACATAGTATAGTAAGACAAAAAAGTCATAAAAACGACATATTATAGTAAGGCATAAAAACGACATATTATAGTAAGGCATAAAACCGACATAGTATAGTAGGGCATAAAAAGTCATAAAAACGAAATAGTATAGTAAGGCAAAAAAGTCAATAAAATTACATAGTATAGTATGGCATTAAAAGTCATATAAGAGACATAGTATAGTAAGGTGAAAAACGACATAGTATCGTGAGGCAAAAAAAGTTAAAAAAACGACATAGTATAATAAGGCATAAAAAGTCATAAAAACGACATAGTATAATAAGGCATAAAAACGTCATAGTATAGTAAGTCATAAAAAGTAAATAATATAGTAAGGTATAACAACTCAAAAAAACGACATAGTATAGTAAGGCATAAAAATGTCGTAGTATAGTAAGGTATAAAAAGTCACAAAAATAACATAGTATAGTAAGGCATAAAAACGACAGTATAGTGAGACAAAAAAGTAAAAAATACGACAGTATAGTATAATATAGAAAAATGACATAGTATCGTGAGGCAAAAAAAGTTTAAAAAACGTATAATGAGGCATAAAAACGTCATAGTATAGTAAGGTATAAAAAGTCATTAAAATGACATAGTATAGTAAGGCATAAAAAGTCATAAAAACGACATAGTATAGTAAGTCATAAAAAGTAAATAATATAGTAAGGTATAATAACTCAAAAAAACGACATAGTATAGTAAGGCCTAAAAATGTCGTAGTATAGTAAGGTATAAAAAGTCATAAAAATGACAGTATAGTAAGGCACAAAAACGACATAGTATAACAAGGCATAAAAATGTCATAGCATAATAAGGCATAAAAAGTCATTAAAACGACATAGTATAGTAAGGCATAAAAAGAAAATACTATAGTAAGATATAAAAAGTCATAAAAATGTCATAGTATAGTAAGGCACAAAAACGACATAGTATAACAAGGCATAAAAATGTCATAGCATAATAAGGCATAAAAAGTCATTAAAACGACATAGTATAGTAAGGCATAAAAATGTCATAGTATAGTAAGGTATGAAAAGTCATAAAAATGACATAGTATAGTAAGGCAGAAAAACGACATAGTATAGTAAGGCATAAAAAGCCATAAAAACTACATAGTATAGTAAGGCAGAAAAAGTCATGAAAACGTCATAGTATAGTAAGGTATAAAACGTTAATAAAACATCATAGTATAGTAAGACATAAAAAGTGCAAAAATAATGCATTTCCACATTTTGTGCTTGCTTCATCATTCTTGGAGGAGGGCACAGGCAGGCTTTGAACCAACAACCTTTGGACTGTGAGACAACAGTGCTAACCATTACTCCACCAAGCTGATACAGGGGTTTTGTAGTAATACATAAAAACTTCATACTTTAGTACGGCATAAAAAGTCATAAAAACGTCATAGTGTAGTAAGGAATAAAAACGACATGGTATAGAATGACATAAAAACGACATAGTAAGGGAAGGCAAAAAATTACAAAAAAAACAACATGGTATAGTAAGGCATTAAAAGTCATAAAAAGACAGTATAGTAAGTCAAATAAACGACATAGTATAGTAAGGCATAAAAAGTCATTAAAAAACTGCGGCCTCGTACCTATGACCGAATCACAGCCGTGCTGATATTCAGTACAACATCACGACCTGGAGTGTGATATTGCTTTTACACAATAGTTCTAAGAGCGCCATATTAGTTAAATAAGCAACAACAGATTATGATTTGTTTGTTAATTTCACCATTTATTTGGCAACGCCAACACAAATAGTTCCGCAACTCGACTGGTACTGAACTGTTGCTAAGCAACACATAAACATTGTCCTGGCACAGTGCACACTAGCTTGCTACTACTTGTTTACACCTTACCTCAGTTGTGCTTAAGTATACAGGCTTCTTTCCTTCCCGTCATCCTCTTCTGGTGACAATACATCATTTAATTCAAATGTTATTTCTGGAAATATATTCATCTTTGCGTTTGTTACAATCTAAGATAGATAATGACCGTAAATATAACGCTGATTAATGGTTAACAGAACACCTGTGAAGCGGAGTGATACATGTAGTTAAAAGTCCCAGCGCGGTTGTACTCTATATCAACACCTATGGTCAGCACTCATGGCATACCTCTCCAGCCAATCAAATTACTTGGTTGGAACTAACTGTTGTATGATATGACTTCACTCCAAACATAGTGCGAATGAGCTCACTCAAATACCTAATATCTACCGTCCATATGCAAACCTATGCCCTTGGTCTCTATTCCTATAAATACCTTTCATATTTTAAGCAAATTAAATGAGCAAGTGTGCAGACTTACACACTAAACCTGCAACTGAAATTATTCTTTAAAAAGTTTTTCATACTTTTAATCGTGTGAAGCTTGTCAGCTGGTGCAGGCATACAGCTAGACTGGCCTTGAAACTCACAATTGACAACTATCCTAGGTGTGCGTATATGCAACACCCCCTCTTCTGAAGGCGCTCTATTTGAACCTGTCCAAGACCACGCCTACTCTTTTCCTTCGCCATTTACCTCCTGCGCCACATCTGAGGTGAAACAACACAAACACTTGCTGACTTTCGCTGCTACTGTATGAAAACTCACATCTGAGTGTTCATAATTGAGTGTTGAGTTTTTATATACTATTGGTTGAATTGGTGCTTGAGAGACATATTTTTGGTGGATATCCTATAATGTAACCTCATGTCTCTTGTAGAGGGTAAAACTGTATGTTGTCTTTAGGGGAATTTTGTTTTGCAGCAGTTTTTGCTGAAATGCTGGTTTCCTGGAAGACTTTGATTCTGCACATTTCTCCTCCTCATTTTCGGTGAAACATTAGGTGAACATGTCAACTCAAAGCATGGGTTAATATGTCAGCTTGCTTATTGTTTCAAGTTTCATGCTGTTTTTTTCAATCTTAAACTTATATTTATGTTGTTATGTTCATCTGCTGCTTATTTATAATTATAGTTACTGCTACTGTACCAGGTTGAGATTTTTTCCATCTCGGTTTACTAAACAGTATGTTCCCCTCAGTGATTGGATGTGCTTCGTTGGGCCACTTGGTTGGTTGACTGGTTGGTAGGTAGGTAGTTTACAGGTAGATTACAGGTAAGACAGCAGCTGGCGTTGGGCTCTGTATTTAATGTGGTATACCGGTGTTTTATTCTGGTCACTCATCTATCTCTTCCGTCCTGAGCTTGTTGTAACTGTGGTGAGTTATGAAGTAAATACAAATATTAACTGTATTCAAATGATGAATCTTTTCTATCACATCAAACAGTGTCTCAAATTGAAGCTATCTGTTTTCTCTCCATGCCTTGATGGCCATTTTAATCCATATCATGCACTCTACTCAAAGAAATGTGGCAGTTTGTCAAATCAGTAAAAAAAACAAAACAACACCAATCTTCTGATTTTCCACGTGATTTATTTTTGTCAGTCTTTTGAAAAAAAAAAAAGAAGCAGTTGGCAGCTGCCTTTTAATTGTTGTCACAAAAATGAAGAAATTTTGGTTGCATCCTAAAATTAAACACCACACATAAACACAAACCCTTCTGTTAGGGTTTAAACTTTATTTTTCTTCACTCTCATCATGTGACGATAAACACGCAACCACAGATCATATTTTCTACTCTTACAAACAATTCCATGTTATTATAACACTAATTGGTAAAATCTGATCTTGTTTATCCAACCCACTCAATGAAAAATCTTTGTCAGTATTTTCCTTGCCTTCATTTTTTTTCCACCATGTTTTCATTGGCTGCCTCACACACTGATTCTCTGCTCCTCAGTTCCCTGGAGGAGCATTGTGGGTAGGTCATATGATCTCACACTACTCATCATCTTCCCTTTGATGAACAAATGAGAAGTCCTGCGCCCTTTGAAGCGTTTTTGTGTGGCACGTTCAGGCAATTAATGCATACGTGAAAAGCCAAGGCGAGAGTAGATGAGAAACGACGACAAGGACGCTGGAAGAAAACGAGAGAAGGGGACAGAAGAGGGAGAGATGGGGTTTTAAGCTTCATCACCTCTTTCCAGGTGTTTCTGCCCGCATGATTTCGTCTGTGAACTGCAATCAACTTCCTTAATGAAATAAGTAATTAACATATTATAATTGTGCTACAGTTTGATTTGACAGAAATCATTTTCCATATCTAATACTATGCTAATTTAATCTGTTCCTCATTCGCCAACATGACCTTTTGTGATTAAGTTTCATGGCAGATTTCTTCTGTGTTCCTGTGTGTGTGTGTGTGTGTGTGTGTGTGTATGTGTGTGTGTGTGTGTGTGTGTGTGTGTGTGTGTGTGTGGGAGGAATTTATTTTAGTGACTGAAAATGTGAAGATTTTTACTATTTTACTGCAGATAGAGGAAAAAAACAGTTTTATTTGGAGAGTGGGAAGCGAGGCAGCTGACTTTTTCTACATTGGATATTATATCCCCCATTGAGTTTATATGAGGAATACACAATCCTATTTGCAGGATCAGTATCACTGTAGACTCTTACCTTATCAAGCAGGCCAGGTATTCATTTCTTTCATCAACATCATTATAAAATTCTGCGTTTCTGACATTTATTATGTCACGACCACTGACTAGTAAAGAAGTCATGAAGCTACAGCTGATCATGATGCCAGCATGTGTTTCACAATATATGCTTTTAAATGTGAAAGCAGTGTTAGGGCTTTACAGTGAAACCAGTAGTGTTGGGGGGGACTTCAGAGGACTACATTGTTTAAGCAGGGCAGTTATTTTACTTAGTTAAAGCACTTTGGGAAATACAGAGAAGACCGATCATCCATCAGCCTGCAGCTGTCTAACTTAGCTTAGCAGAATGATGTCAAGCAGGGAAAAACAACTAGCCTGGCTGTCTCCGACAAAATCCGCCTACCCCTGAAGTTTACTAATTAACATGTTATATCTTTAATCTGTTGTAAAACCAAAGTGTAAAAAAGACAAGTTGCAATTTTGTGGGGTTGGATGGTGTTAGTAGGAGGATTTTGTTACCATTGGAAAGAACCAGAAAACTTCTGTTTTCCATCTTTGTGCTAAGCTAAGCTAACCTGCTGCTGGAGGTAGCTTCATATTCATTTTACATGAGACATGAGAGTCTTAAAAAATGTGATGCAGTGGTAGGTCAGGAAGTTTAGTATTTGACCGCTGTGGATGTTTCTGTGAAAGAATATTGTCAATGTTTCCGCGGGATGTTGAACGATTTGTTTGCTTGCAGTGGGTCCTCACCGTCACATAATAGATTTTAGATTTGGGAAAAAGAGAGAGGCGGTATTGAATCAGCATTTTGTATCGGGAGATGCCCTGAGACAAGGCGTTATAATCTTGAAAGAAAAAGTTGGATTTGTGCATTCCTATTTTGAGTCTCAAAAGATTACTCCTACAGTGTATCTGCAGCCATGTGTTAACATTGCTATTTCAATTCCAGTGTATGTTGTTTTGTTGTAGAATTTCTTTCCTGTCCTTCATGCCATTCTCCACTTTCTATTGTAGCAGAAATGTCAAAACAAATAATCTCCCAAAGAACAAGATTTTCGCATTGATACAAGAGAGAAACCACAAGCGGTAATCTGACTACATATCGAGTGAAATATTCTTCACACAGCAGCAGCCCCGGCCTCTTTACGACCACTCCTCCTGGCTGAGAATCAAACTCATCAGGCTCTGTTCTCTCCAAGAAAACAAGCTGCCTTCAGCTATCAACACACTAGCAATCATGCTCATGAGAGACTGTACTTATGATGACCACAGGAGACTCGAGCTATCATGATCACAAGTTTTCATGTTTGGGAGATTTTACCCTCCAGAAACAGCAAAATAAATATCATTTTGTGTAATTACTAAAGGTCAAGCAGTCTGCAAGGGATGTGGGAAGTGGAGAGGAAGTAATCAGAGCAGCAGTCTGGCGTTAGGAAGACTGACAGAATATGTGGCAGCCAGTAACGAGACAGCGTATCGGCGAGGTTCTTGTTTTGCTGGATGATGGCTGCGAGGCCTCGGGGTGCACTGACAACATTACCACACTCTTCACCTCCGATACACAATGCTCGTGTCATCATCGCCTTGGTGTGGCGTCGCCCATTTGAGACTTGACACTGTTGCTATTTCAGAGTGTCACTTAAGGTTTCAGGCATGAGCTTATTAGTTCAATCAGACTCAGTGCAGATGCTTAGTGTGTGCCAACTTAAAATCAAATCTAAGCATGTTGCACTTGAATGCCAACTTTGCCAAATCTCCCTGCCTGGCTCTTACAGTCAAGTGTAAAAATTAGATTTTTTTCGAGTAGATGGTGGTTTACGGCAGTCAAAGTGTGTGACGGATGTTAGAGGAGACTTTAATTTAATCTTCTGTTATGTGAGGAAGAGTGCTGCATTTTTAGGTAAACGGTATAGTCAAGATACAGTAGCTCTGAGATTATGTTCATACTACTGATGTACAAGTGTCTGCTGTTGTCGTGTGCAGTTTTATTGTCCATTTCGATTTTTATTTGAGTCTGCTCAGCATCATTCCCCCGGGATTTCCTTTACTGCTGCAATATTTCCTTTCATCTTCTCTATTTCTCACTCTCCACTTTTCTGCACAGTTGAGTCAGTAACCACCACAATCACCACTTGGCTGTTGATTCTCATGTGAATACGACCAAGCCAAACAACTGAGGTGAAAATAGGTTTGTTATGTGACTTTGGCAAAAAGCTCATATCTGCAGGCGCATGGTCTGTTCTTTCTACAAATTGGGAAAAACAGCCTGATTTTTTTTTCTAGCCGCCTCGTAATGTTTTTTCTACAGTCTTACTGAATACCCGCAACATGATTTATATGTCATTCACTATTTCCTTTAAATAGCCCGTCTATTTACCAACATATAGTAAATAACCAAAATCAGACCTAATTAGCAAAATAGATTTCAAACGCCCTCATTTCAAAGTATACTGGAGGCCTTTTTGTTCATCTTGAAGAAGAGCTCGATATCTCACCTGGCCGAGACCGATATGACAGAAACGCAGAAGAGGAAAGATTTTAGCTGTGTATAAGGTAAAGTCTCATTCTCCTTCTTAGTTCTTGTGTCATCAGGTGTTCACAACATTTTTTTCTCCCTCGTGCAATTGACAATTGTTTTCATTATTGATCAATCTGCCGATTATTGACACAATTACCTGTTTATTATATAAAATGTCAGAAATGACTAAAAATGTCCATCCCATTTTCCCCAGAATCCAAACAACGGACCACAACCCGAAGAGATTCAAATGATGTGAAGCAGAGAATAACAGCAAATATTCACAATTGAGAAACTATAACTCAGGGTTTTTGCTTGCTTGTAAAAAAAAACAAAAAGCTGCTGATTATTTTTATGTCAATAAATTAAACAACTGTTTCAGTTCTACACCAAACAAAATATCAAGAGATACACTGTGATGTGATGGCTACCAAAAACCTTTTCTGTCCATGATGAAGATTTGATGGGAGAATTTGTAACTTTTTTAGACGGTTACATTATAATATGAAGAGAATCAAAATATTTCATACTTTGCTTTGGTGTCTGCGGCAGTGGTAGCTCAGATAAATAAGTGAGTTGGTTATGAAACACAGTTGCCAATACCCTCCTGTGCATGTGTGGAAGTGTTTTTGAGAAAGACACTAAAACCCAAATTGTCCCCACCATATGCAAAGCAAAAAAATCATATCTCTTTGCACAAAGGCATCTGCCAAACAAATATAATGTACTGTAGTCTAATATTTTCCGCACCTTGTTGCCCTCTGGAGTGGTGAGGGATCTACACCAAGTTCAGGTTCAGCTAAAGTTTGACACTCCAAACTTAAAGTATTGATTTTGATGCATGATGATATGGGCATGGTGTGAAATGCATTGCTTCCATTATACTAACTCGATTTTGAATTTTCATTATTGGCAATGTCAAAAAGACGGGTACAAGCCAACAAGCCAATCAGCATTTGTCACTGGCAGAGTAGAAAGAGCTTCTCCAGCCAACTGTAAATGTGCCTGTTTCCCTATTTCACTCCATTATACAAGTGGATCTATTAACAATTCATAAATCATTCTGGAAACCATGTAAGCAACATATCTTACATTTATACTCTCGTCCCCTCTGTCATCACATTTTACATGCAAATTGATATTGTTGTTAAAAGGGGGAATAATACATTATGCTCTGATAGGTACATGTAGTTTCTCCAAAGTGTCAGAGCCTGAAAACTGTAAACATCTTCACATTCACAGGTTGAATGTGTTGGCATCATTGGAGGAACATATTCACGTCAGTGACAGCATGTTAAAAAACATCTAGCATGTGAGTGATCAAGACAAACTAGAGTGTTTCTAAATATACATAAGCACACACATCCTAATAGGAAAAAAAAGAAGAAGAGCACCATTGCTCATTTTGATTTCATACTGTCTCGCAGAACAATGAATGACTTATCCGAAATATATTCATCACTCTAATTACTCAAATTCAGTAACATATGCTCATCACTTTCAGTTACTTTTCGATCACCTGGCTCAAAAATCTCAACGCAGATGGATCATTATTAGTTATATGACTAAGAAGTTTGTAAGTAACAAGGAGTTGTTATATAATCTACATTAAATGTGAACCCATAAGATATTTAAAAATGTATACATATATATATATATATATATATATATAGTTTTTAATTTTAGTACCATATATTCTGAATAAGAATAACTCCAGTGCAGGTATTCTTTACACTGTGTGTGAGTGTGTTTGTGTGCGCACATGTTTATGTTTGTGTGTGGAGAAAAGAGCTTAAGGTTGGCGTCACAAGCTTGTTATTCTACCCAGCTCTCAATCACACAACAGCTCCATGAAAGGAGAATAATGCTGGAGCATCATCCTCCTTGGTGCTTTCCTCTTCCCTTCTTCTCTCGTTCCCTCTCCCCCTCTCTCCCTCTCCCCCCTCCCTTCCTCCCTCGTTTCCCCTGCAGTGTGTGTGAGTGGTATCCATCTGTCAGTTGTCAGTGCCAGGGAGTGATACAGAGAGCTGTCACTTCTCGTCAGCCCGCATTGGTGAGGCCTTTTGCAGCTGCCCTGCCTGACTCGAGGCCAAAGGAAGTGTGTGTGTGTGTGTGTGTGTGTGTGTGTGTGTGTGTGTGTGTGTGTGTGTGTGTGTGTGTGTGTGTGTGTGTGTGTGTGCGTGCATGAGAGAGAGAGAGAGAGAGTTAGCGCTGAGGAGAAAAAGGAAAAGAGAGGGCGAGGGAGAGAGCGAGAGTGAGGATAAGAGGCAGAAAAAGTGAAGGGTATTCAGGGGGCAGCAAAGCAATTAAACTGGAGACAATTGAAGGAAAGCTGGAGAGAGAGTGGAACCAGTGCAGGATACACAACAGACTGTAAATATCACATTACCTTAATATGTAGCACTGTATCACTATGTGCTCCACAGGACATGAAGTCATCCATGACCTTTATCAGCCTCTGTTGGTGACCAGCAGGAACTGCAACAACATTCAGAGAATGTTTTTCCGACTATAAAAGTGTCTGGTACCAGCTACACCCTTGAAGGAGCCCAGTGTAATAAAATCTAATCAAATAAAAAATAAAAAAGAAAGATTGTTGCAAGCTGATCCAGCATTGCAAGCTAATGATAGTATTCTTACTGTGGCACGAGATGTGTTTGTTTGACGACCACCACAAGAGATGGATGAGCTTGTGAGTCTGAGAAAGACATGGAGTTATTCTCATGCTGTATAGAGAAGCTCATGCTGTATAGAGAAGTCAAGTTAGAATTAAATTAAAATGCATTGGATGCATGACATTAATGACCAATGCTGTATTGTGACAGTTCTCCAAGCACGACAATGAAGTGTTCTTTTTGCCGTTTGGCCTATGTAAACATGCCAAATTGAATTTTATGTGAAGCACACAGCTGGTCAAATCCCTCCCAGCTCCATTCCTAGTATGGACAAGGGTGGTAATGTATTAATGTACCTACAGACATTGATAATACATTGAGTAAATGACATTAAAACATCAAACACTGATGCACTGAATCTATAAAATCATATGGACACATAATTCTACTAGAAACAGTCCTAGAAACAGCTGTTTTTGCAGTGAGGTCTTCAGCAATCACAAAGAAGGGAAAGTAAATTGAATTTTTAAGCTTTGAGAAAATAAAAAAATGGACAGTTCAGAAATGATTGCTAGACTGAGTTCAGTGAACATGGTGTAAGTCACGTTTCTTTCTCTCGTTCTCTCTCTCTCTACATATCTACATATCTACACATATCTATATATATACTCTGTTACATGGGGAACAGGTGGGAGTGGAGACTGGGAGTGACCTGAATTTTACTAGTCTTTTCTAAAACAGAGAGTTATCTATTCTATACTGAGCTTGAAGTACCAGTAAATAAATAAAAGCATCATGGGTCATGGGAGATCACTCCAAGACTGAGGTGGATAGAAAACACTTTGTATTAAGAGCTGTGCAAGACGGCCAACAACAGCAGTACACACAGTGGACTACAATAACAGTCTTTGACCTTCTAGCATCAATCCTTGACTTGTCATCATCACTATCTCTTAGTAACAGCTGCGTGACTCAGATGCCATTTATAATTTACTGCAAAAGATGTTTATCAGTTGAAAATGAACAAAGTTTGTTGTGTTCACATTTTTCTCACTGGTTTTCCTCTGACACAAAGTGAATAAGTCGGACAAAAAAATTAAAAGGTGTGAACATGTGAGCTAGTTTATCTGTTTTCAAAAGTCCGAAACCGTCTTCTTACACAGCGTAGGCAACGGAGCTGCAATTATGTGGCCGGGCAAGATGAATGTTATACTGTGCAACTAGGACAGATAAGTCTGTTTTACATGCATCACAGCTTATTAGTTGGTGATAAAAACAGTTTCCACTGACAAAACTGTTACTTATTCCATGCGTGACAGTAGATCTTTATCAGCCTGAACCTACTACATTCAGTATTTATTAATCTGTATTATTTATTCAGCTTCATCTCTTTCCAATATGATCTTATTTTATTAAACTTTACCTTTCTCATACAGAAGTGACCACTAAGTGCTTGCAGGCTTGTTCTTTACATGTCAGACACTTCATTCAATTGAATTTTTTTTTCAAGATATTACAAATAAATCATAGTTCGGTTTCATCAGTGATCACATGTGAACGGCTGCATCTTGCAGTGTGTACTTATTTATTTTGCACTCTGACGTCAGTGAATATTTCTTCACCTCTTTTCCCTTCCGGGCCTTTTCAGATGAAGCGACCTTCAGGAACATTGAAATGACAAGCATGACGAGTCCTGTGTAGTGGTGAGAGATCCAAGAGCCGAGCCTCAGGGGCCCTGGCTGTGAGAAACACTTCTTTCACTTTATCTTTCATCGCTCTGTTGAGTCATTTCAAATAACTCGATAAAGAAACAAAGATAACCCACAGCCACTTCAGCGTCGGTATTGATAGGAATATAGTTTAAAACCGGTTATATTGATGTGCTTGTGTGTGTGTGTGTGTGTGTGTGTGTGTGTGTGTGTGTGTGTGTGTGTTGATGTTCAGTGACACAGACAGAGAGGTTTCTTTTTTCTTTAAATTAGACTGCAATTTAATTTGTGTATGGAAGCTGCAGCTGAAGCTCTGTAAAAGACAAAGTCGCGCTGTCTTTTTTTTTTTTTTTAATAAGATGACTAATTTGGCAACATGATTGCCACCTTCAGCAACACTTTAATTCAGGAAGTAGCTATTATGGTGAACATTTCAGGAGAAAAATGTTCACATTGCAGCAAAACGCAGACTCAGCAGAGTTTATGAATCATTTGGTAACACTACATGAACACAGTCACAGCACCTGAGTTTTACAGCCACCGCTCACCACAGTCATGAATAACGCACATCAGTGGGAAAATGTCAGTTTATTGTGCAATGCTGAGAAATTGTGTTCAGTGTCGGGTCAGGAGGCCTTCTTCTGCAGAAAGTGCACTGTAAATACACAGCTTTGTGTGTATATATATATATATATATATTTTTTTTTTTAAGAAGTAAAGAAGCAGTGTGGCGTTTATGAATGATTGATTTTTGCAGTTTAACCTGGTTGATGGAAAAACAGAAAGCTGAACACAAGCCACCCTAACTGTCTACCTTACACACATAAGTCAAACCAATTTCTGTATGTTGCTTTTCTCATTTTACATAATCAGTTGGTGTAAATACTTAAAAACACAAGTTTATTCTTGGTCTATTTAACTTGGCTTTTTCCTGAGCTTTCAACCACATCTCATAGTCTTGCTCTGCGGATGGTGTTTGCTCAGTATTCGATCCTCAGAGGGAAATTGTGAAGGAAGCCATGAAAACAGTAGTTGGAATTTAAGTCCATACCTTTTTCCCAAAATAATCACTCCAGGCAGCTAAAACAGAATATTTTAATTTCAGGTGGAATACACAGGATTATGTATCAGTTTTGTTGTTCTTGTCTTTTGGAGTATTTTATGCCTTTGTTTGAAAGCCAAGGAAGATCCTCAGTCGGACTCTAACCAGGGATGTTGCAGTTCACAGTCTGTGCCTTAGCCTCCAGGTCACCAGGCTCCCCCAGTGAATGTTGAGACTAAATGTTAAGATGGAGCAAAGTGGATGAATATGAAAATAATGCAAAGTTGTCTGGAAGGCAAGGCAAGACCAAAGAGCAATAAAAATCTTGTTAAATTCTCTTTCTGGTTCATACGAACATTTATAATCTTACAGTCTGCCCCAGTAATATATTCTGTCTTTAAGGAACATTTCTCTGATCTAAGTGTGTGTGCATGTGTGCGTGTGTGTGTGTGCACACGCGCGCATGTGTGTGTGTGCCTGATACGTGACATTAGCAGGATAAATAAAAATCAAATGCTGTTTTGAGACAGGAAAAACATTGCACACCTTTAAGAAAACTCTCTTCAAAGCCTCACCACTAAAGCTAGAATTTCCTTCCTGAGGCATCAGTAAAATCAAAAACAACAAACCTCGCACTTATGCTCCGATTTAGTAACTCAAATATTGTTTTTTTTCTGCTAAAAAGGAGCTGTGCTCCAGCAGAAGAGAGAGCACACTATCAAAAAAGTTTCAAAGCACAAACAAGTACACCCCCTGTAAGAATTTATCAGTTTTTATCTTTCTAATCTCAGCACGTTCAAGGCAGACACATGCAGAGTTTCTTTTTTCTGCAAAGTTGATTTGTGACAAAAGGTTGGCAAATTGTGACAAATTACTTTACCCTAAAGTTACCTCATCTTTGGTGGGTTGCACCTGTAAGAATGGATTTATAACAAGATTTGGGTTAATTATATTTTATTCAAACTGAATCCTGTGCTGTGTTGTAAAATATAGATTAAAACCAATGATTAGTAAAACTCATCTCAATGATTTCAAGCAAAGTTGATTATAACCATCCTTAAATATACCACGAATAACTTTGTCACAACAAGGAAATGTTGCTGAACTGGCTTTTGTATGACGTAGACGAGGAAAATGTTCAGCCATGTTGTAACAAACACTCATGGTTTTTGTTTGTCGATGGAGGTTTTTACAGTCTTTTTCTGACTATGACTTCACACCACCCAGGAGAGAGAGACTGAGAGAGAGAGAGAGAGATGCAAGGAGTTCTTGCCCTATATAGATGTTCCCGTGGGAAGGGTTGAGAATCTTTGATTCTCTTTGAGTAGACATTTTGTCATGTTTTATATCGTTCAACCAATAAAACACAAGTCCTTGACTAAAGACTTGGACTCCCTCTGGACGTCTGCTCTACATGGGCAGAAATTGTTTGCCTTAGACGCACTCCTCCATCTCTTCCCACATCGGCAATTACCTAATGCACCGTTTACTGCCTAAAAGCTGTTCATTTACCATACGTTAGGAATATTTAATGCTCACACAAGTGATTATTTTAAATCTTACCATAAGAGAATTGGTGCCATAAAGTAGTTGTTCCTAAACAAGAGAATGTAGAATGGGAGAATATAAGCACAGTGTTACTAAAATAAAATGCATGATTACTTTTTTAACATCAACTTGCAGCTCTTCGAACGATGTTTGGGAGAGACAATGAGACATTAAAGGAGCTATAAGTTTTGCTAATGCTACATAGCCAACGTTTCTTTTAGACTGGTGAGTAAACAGCTGTTCATGCTAACAGTGGCTATGTAGCATAGCAAAAACTTGCAAATAGGTCAATTTTGAGGGCAAAAAAACATCAACCGGGCAAGATTCTACAGCCATACTAACAGCTTTGTACAATGGTCACTGCTTTGATTTGAGCTGCATGCAACACCAGCACACTAACATGCTCACGATTACAATGCCAGCGCTCTGGTGTTTATCTGGTGTTTATCTGGTGTACCATGTTATTAGCACTAAACACAAAGTAGAGTTGAGGCTGAAAGGGGCGAAAACAAAAGTGAACATCCCGTCATGTGACCGCCAAACTCACTCTTTAGCAAGCAAATCAATACATGCAACACATTTTTGCCTCAAGCTAATTAAGACACATTTTACAGCTACAAATGTGAACATATCCTGCAGGTGGGCGAATCCCTTCCCCCAACACCAATAGTTTTTGCCCATGGCTGTCTCACTACCTCTCAGGAATTTTAAAAGGTGAGTGGAGGGGGAGTTTTATTGTTAAGTGGGCTTGGACACAGCAAAGAGCCAAGAGCTGGTGTTTAACAGGACTATTAACAGCGAGATAGGAGATCGATACAGCAAGGTAGAGAGGAGGCGCGTCTCTGTCACCGTGATGTGTTATTAGTGCCCAACAGTGGAGCGATCTGGCTTCTTTCCAGTTCCTGGGCCTTGTCATGTACTTTGCTCCACAGCAATTAAACCAAAACCCCTCTTTCCAGCCTGTGCTACAGATTCAAAGTCTGTAAATAACCATTTCATAAATTACAGAAGCATTAACAAGTCAGCATGCGGTGCAGATCTTTGACATAACAAATAATACCTTTACCTTAGAGATTTATTTTGGCACCATCGAGATAATATCCTCTCAGTCTTTTTAACAACTGTAGTATATGGGTGTGATACCTTCAAGGTCCTGGATAATGCAGATACACTCTCTTATATTCATGCCCATAGACAGGTTACTCTTTATTTTCAGACAGTTGCTATTGCTCCTCCTATTGTTCCTTTAAGGGTCAAACGATGCGTAACCAATGTATCTCTGTTCCAGGGTTCCTTGAGGTGAGAAAGGGAAATGGCGGAGCATTGTAGAGTAGCTTTACTGCACATTCAAAACAGCTCCACATATAGTAAATAAGTGCCACAGGAAGCTGGGTAATATCCAAAGATCCAAACCTGAGTATGAGAGGTGCATATCCTCTGTGCTGTTTGACTGTCAGGTAATAGCAGCTTTTAAAGATACAATCACTGAAATGTATTTCCTTTCTGCTTTATGTGAGTGCTCCAAATTATGATGACCAGTTGTTTAATTTTCCAGGATTCCTGTGTGATGCACGTCAGCAGGTCCTCCTCAATTTTAAGACCACAGCTTCTATCTGACTTAGTATTAGAAAATACAGAACAAACCTGCACTGAAATTGTCACATCCAACTCTGTATGCAAGATGTAAAAATAAACTGACAATTTGAAATCATCTTTATCTAAACAATGAAAATGGTCCATTTATAACTCTGGTCTATGTGTCAGAAATTGTGACTCAAAAATTCTGTTTTCTTCAGTTTCACACTCCCTCAATTTCCTTTTGTCCCTGACTTTAAGAACTTATCACAAACTGGTCTCCTTCCTTACCTTTGCAGGAACTGCTGAAGGAAGCACAATAAGTAATGTGTAGGAAAGATGGTGAATTACTCAACAGCACAGTTCAAGAACAAGATGAAATTAATCTCCAAACTAGTTTGCGCTCAGCTTAGGTCACCGAGACAGGATTACAGCACAGCAAGAGTGAAACCACACATTTTAATTATACTGTGTTTATACAGTTGTCTTACTATCTACCTATACTACATGATTATTTTCAAAAAGATAGATATTGATCTTTAGATATGGTGATGTCTTGAAAATTGAAAAGTAATCACATACTGTTAACATTCATCATGGTTTTTCATTAAAAAAAAAAAAACGGTCTACTCAAATGTTATTTGCGCGGATACATGGAGTGTATTGTAGATGACCTTCGCTAAAAATAAATGAAATCTCTAGCAAGTGGAAAAGGGCTTTAATTCCAAGGAACTTACCAGTCTCATGATTAAATACATTTTTGTTTTCACTGATGTAGCTGAATTAGCTCCTCTTTTACAATAACACGAACAGTGTTCTTTAACACTGAAAGACTAAAGGAAAATGATTATATCTCTGAAGGGTAAAATCCAAAGTATTACCTCAGGCTAGTTAATATTTCATTTAACTTTCCCCCTGTTGACACGGGGGAAGTTAAATGTAAAGATGTAGGGCCATAAAAACAACTCAGGGACATATTTTATTAAAGGAAATCACCCAAAGATATAATACAGCATATTACATAATGTATATACAATTGTGCAATTGTGCCTGGTACAGTATGTCGTATGCTGCTGCAGGGCTTCTCATGCTAAATAAAGGTTAAAGCCTGTCTTTGTTCTGTGCCACTGTCGTCTCACTTGCACAAGTTGTTCAACTGTATCTCTCCTGTCAAATACTGTGGTAAATATGGTAAATATAAGATATATTTTTATGTGTTACTTTGAAGTGCCACTATCACAGTGGATACGGAAAATACATTTTTGCAAAATGCTTTTTTTACTACTCCATACTACAAAGAATTCAATGCTGTAGACGGGGCTGGGGATATCCTTATTGACAACAAATCCCATGAACACCAAAACCAGCAATAAATTGATCCAATCAACAAGTATTCACTTATTAGCCTACTTAGTTTATTCCTCTGTGCCATAGACCTCCATTGTTGTTCAAAAACTATTAAAAACTCAGTGAGGCACACATTTGCACAGGCTGACATGTTCTTGAATTGCCTTGAACACAGCTACTGCAATTTATTTTCAATCGATCTCACATACATCATCCTGGTGCTGTAAGTACTCACTAAACAGGGATCTTTATGTGCTGTATCAATCCACAGCTGAAAATAGTCTCCAACAAATACACTGTTTATTCCAGTTTGAGTAACATGAGCTGAACCACAGTGCCCAGCTGTTTTAGGGAGTTACAGAGACTTTAAAAAAAAGGAGAAGCATATATTCATGACCCTGAAGATTTGCGTCATCAATGGAGAGACAGCAAGCTCAAAGAGTGGCAGTGGCAGCTAGCTGTGGCACTTTTGATGGTAACCTCTGGGTGTTGTAAACAGCAGATGACCAATCACAGATATAGACCCCAAACACCAAACGTGTACACAATATATAGATTATCATTTTCATGCCAGCACACATGCCGTGGCATGTCCTCGGCATCTCCTCTGCAGCGATGGCAGCTGCCGTGGCAAGTCAGTGGCAGCTGAGGTTGCAATTAGTATATTTAATGGGATCCTTCAGACTACAACTTGTGTGTTCGTGTAGTGGTTGAATGGCTATCCTTTTGATAAAATCTAAGGTTGTAAACTTGCAGCAGCATTATGCAACAAATCATTGGATTTTGTCTGTTTGTTGTTAGTGTTTTATCGTATTAAAGACAAGTACATTGATTTTTCTTTTTCCATCTTCTTCAAAAATGTGTGTCGTAAGTGCGAGTGCAGTTTCTGTTTGACTTTGTCCTCCAGATGTCTCTGTGAACTCCAAATGCTCTCAAACGCTGTCTCATACAATCATCCTTCTTCATTCCCACTAACAATTAGGTAATGAAATATTGATTTTTAGTTAGATTCATATTGATGCTATTAGCTTTGCATTGATAAATCACTGATGCTGGGAGCCAGACCAGGAAGACATTACTGTGTGTTAATCTGATGGATATGCCTTCTTCTTCCTGCGTGTCTCTCTCCACCTGGACTGTCACACTCCATCTTTTACTGTGTTTAGTGGAGGTCCATAATGACCAACTTCTTTTTCACTATATTTAAGGTCTCATTATGGATTATGAAATGAGGAGTCACTTGTTGATTTTAGATGGAAACTTTAAAAGCATTTTTATTATTACATTTAGAGAACCTCTTTATTCTTGCAAATAAATATAAAATGAAAATCAATAAAATGACATATGGCATATGGTGGATGCTTGTACTCAGAGTATCTTACAGTACAATGATGCACATCGCTGATCCTGGCAACTTCTAATGCCATGCTCTAACAATCGAGGTGTACAGAACAACATTTCCAGTCGCCTACTGTGGCTGCTGGGAAATCTCCTTATCACCAGTGTCCACCTGTCTGAGGCGGCGCTCAGTATTTTAGCCTGCTGTCTAGTCATTACTGTCACAGTGGGGTCTCAGTATCTAAAACTGAGACACTGCAATGGACTTAAAAGACTTGAAAGAAATTAAAATAGACTTTTATATGGAAATATGACTGAATGGGGAAAAAAAACATACAGATCTTCATAAGGTGTATACCTAATTTAAGACGAGACAGAAAATTGAATACGACTGGTATTGGACTGACGAAAAGTGAAGGGATAAAGAGGTCAAAAGCAGTAGGCTTAGGGTCTAGATCAGTGGTTTCTAAAAGGTAAATCTATTTAGTATTCTGCAGTAAAAAAGCAAAAAGATAAAAGTTTGAAAAATAATTTCCTACAAATCACCTTATGACCTCTTAGATTCATCTTGGTGAGGGTCCTGAACCCCACGTTGGGAACCACTGGTCAAGATGATGTGTGTGTAGAGCTGAAACTTTCTCCTAAATATGAGAAACATGTAAAAGAAATAACTCGCTACCTAATCTAACCTGGGTCATCACTGTACACTAAATGCCCTGTTAACCCCTTACAACAAACTTGTGTTACCTTTCACAACCACGTTCCAAACCTCATCAAATATATAAACAATATTTTTGTATCAAAGCGGAGATGTAGCCACTGTGCAACTTTCTGGCTTTTAAAAAAAAGAAATCTAAAATTTTCAAAAATATTTAAAAAATTAATAAAAATTTCACATTTGATTTATTTCTTTATTTAATTGTTCAATTATATTTCTGTAATGTAACTACATTATAGTCTGCTGTGTAATTCTGGTGGAAAATATTAAATTCCTTTCACTTCACTTCAAGTTTTAAGCTTTGTCTTTGTCTTTGTCTTTATCTTCGTCTTTGTCTTTGTCTTTGTCTTTATCTTCATCTTTGTCTTTGTCTTTGTCTTTGTCTTTGTCTTTGTCTTTGTCTTTGTCTTTGTTTGGATTAAAGTCAAACTTTAACCCAACCTAAACCGAATGTATCCCCTAAACATGAAATCTAACCTTAAACCACCCTGTTGAAAAATGAATGAATGCCTCCCAAAATAAAGTCACTTTACAATACTGTCCTCACTTGCGATGTCTAAAGCTCAGGCTGGCTCTCGTAAGGACAGCAGTACAACACCAACACACACACACACACACGCAGTCCTGACAGCTGTCACTCCAATCGGCCACCGGTCCATCTCTTCCCTGCTCGACAACAGCCAAGCGTTTTTCCTGTCAGACAACATATGCCACTGCATTTCTCCTGCTCCGAGCCGCCTGACATTATCTACTCCCAGACCCTGTGGCCAGCACCGACTCTCAGCCCTCTTGCTGGTGGCACTGCAAACATGATCTCTGATGTCTCTCAGGCAGCTAACTGATGCTGTCACTGCACCAAGATATAACACAACCCACTGACAAACACATTGTGACAAGGACATACAGGCACACCAGCGTGTACACAGACACACACATATGCACAGTCGCACAAGTGCTCATGCCTTGTCGATGTGCTAGACAACAGCAGCTCAGACTACAACCTTTATTCAGTATTTATTTTCTCCTCCGGGTTTCACCAACCAGATAAGGTCAGCCGCACATATGTTAACAGTCACAAGAAAATATTAGAATTCAAATGCTTTTCTGTGACTTAGTGACTTATTTTGTTTTTCCATATGTTAAACTGTATCCACTTGACACATTTTCAAAAGCTAAAATACTAAAAGCTGCCTGTGGATTCAGTTTGGCCAAGTTTGAAATTTACCAGATCTGACATCTCAATCACGCCTGCAGGCAGAAAACTGTCTGATGATGGGGGAGAAAGGGCCTCATCCATAATTTGAAGCTCTGTCTTTTCATTATGTCAAGTTGTACACATGGACAGCTTATAGAGAGAGTTTCAGGGCAAACATTTTAATAGGTTAGTGGTAAAAAAAAAAGGAGTATAAGAAATATAATGCCACATGTAGCATTTATATAGACAGCAAATATTTTAACCAAGAGGGGTGGCATTTGTATCAAAGCTGTTCTTGCCTTTTCCATTTCTTGATATTGCCTTCCATCTGCTGGTAGAAGTGGTGAACTGCAGCAAGTGTCTATTGTGCAAGTGCACAACAAACAATCGCCAAATAATCCTCATCAACCTCGTAAATAAAGGCTTATAATTGTCTGCTAAAATTATTATAAATGTAAAATATAAAAACAGCTTGTTTATGTCAGTGGTCTCCCACCTTTCTGGCTTTTGACCCTTTTAAAATGCAAAAAACACAAGTTCCACACATTTAAAAGCGGTGACCACTTTCACCAGAGTGG
The DNA here is from genome assembly GCF_002260705.1 of Seriola dumerili. Taxonomy (NCBI): domain Eukaryota; kingdom Metazoa; phylum Chordata; class Actinopteri; order Carangiformes; family Carangidae; genus Seriola; species Seriola dumerili. Next base: position 7,494,831 of record NW_019174365.1, on the reverse strand, counting down.
TTTTTACCTGCTCATATTGGTTTAATTGACATTTTTAAGAGACTTAATATTTAGCATTAACCAATGATTAACCAGTGAAATGGGCAAAAATTAACTTTGTAACCATATTTTGTAGATGCCTTTTAAATCTGTTTACTTGCTACTCCTCTGATTTACTGTATCTTCCAGGGAATTGTTATGAACCAATTTAATGGCATTTTTATGCATAATCCAGAGATTATTTCTGTGTGTGTGTGTGTGTGTGTGTGTGTGTGCCTGTGTGTGTGTGTGTGTCTGTGGTGTGTGTGTGTGTGTGCCTGTGTGTGTGTGTGTGTCTGTGGTGTGTGTGTGTGTGTGCCTGTGTGTGTGTGTGTGTCTGTGGTGTGTGTGTGTGTGTGCCTGTGTGTGTGTGTGTGTGTGTCTGTGGTGTGTGTGTGTATGTGTGTGCTGATTTTCACACCACTATTATAAATCAACAATTAACCAACTTTATTTGAATAATTTTACAGACAGACGTAGAACTGGTGAAAATAGAAATTCTGATACCAACATCATTAACTATGAAACAAGTTTACATAGTCACAAAAACCCAGTGATAGCTCGAATTTAAGCTTTAGTTATGCAGTAAGTTCAGGCTTGCATAAAACTTCACTGTCTCCTGGTTTGCTGTGACCCCTGCCAAACTGTCTGCAACAGCGCCTTCACAGACAACTGTTGCAGAATAGAGGATAACAGGCTCAATACTACCTGCTGCAGGAGCATCACTCCCTGCTGACCCTGCGCTCTGACCTCGTGTGTCACAGGAAAAAACTTTTTTTTTTTAAACATTTTCTGTTGTTACTACAAATATCAAGTACTTCAGAGTGTTAAAATACCACTCTCAGCAAACAAAATACCATTAAATAAAACTATCATTTACAATATTTATCAAAAAAATTTTCCACACAGATCAAATCAATACTCCAATAATAATAAATTATGTATTCTCAAGATCTCCCAAGAATCCATAACTTGATGGCTTTCTGTCAAATGCATAGACTATTTCTCTATGGGAGATGAATACACTGAATCAGTAGAACTAAAATATAAACATACTAAACAAATCTGCAAACAGAAAACACATGAAAACAAATTGAGAATGAGGTGAATTTCATAAAGTCAAAAACAAATATTCTACAGTCTTTAAAACTGTAGTTTTTCAATAGCTCAGCTGGCAGATGTAAGTCGGGGCCACATAAGTAGGAATTATCGCTACTTAAATTATGCTACTTCTAAAAATTACAGCGTTAAATTGCTACATAACTAGCACAATGTGAAATGAGTGTAGATGTTTACACTATGTTTCTGATTGGAGACAAAGGACAATTTCTAGCATTGAGAATAACAAAGCATGATGCCACATTTCATTGCTCACTGGTTATTTTGACACAAACCTGTTTTACAGACTGGCTACAATGATGGCCACCACATTTCTCTGGTTTTCTCTCATTGATTGTCCATTCTGGACCTTAAGTTTGGCAATAGCCACAGATTTGCAATGAAGAAATGTAAAGAAAATGATAAAGAGCATGGTACCACTTCCACAGATTGTGCTGTTTGACATGGATATCGATTTCAAACTGGTCCAAAAAAGTATCCAATTCTACCCAAATTGTTGCTGAGTTACCGTGTGTGGTGCTGTTTGAGGCTGTAAACCAGGAGAGAGTTGTTGGTTAAATTGCTCTCTGGCGCTGCAGATTGAAGTGGAACACGGCTAGAAGATGGCTGGTACACTGACAATGCTCAACGCTGCACTGATTCCCTGTATGCACCACAACTGGCCCCAGAGACACAGCCAGAAATTGCCTTGAATGTGATGCATGTTTTATGTCTGTATGTATGGTATGGTAAGTATGGCAAGTCTTTGTGATATAACAAGACTAGGTCAAAACCTAGTATATGGCTGGACTGCATCGTATTAGCATTCAGCCTAGTGTCAGCTAGTTCCAGCCCTTTATCTGATTGTTTCTCTCTTTTCTGTTTTTCAGTTTCTGTTGTCAGACAACGGAACAAGTTAAAGTAAAGAAAATAGTGACAGAAATGTGGCCTATTAAGACTACATGCTAACTTCCAAGCCATTTCCAAACTGCTGCTAAAATCATGATTTTATAACTGCAACGTCGTCTGACAAAATCACCAAACACAAAAATTAAAGACAAAGACTGTGCTGTGATTTCAGCTATATTTACTTGTAAAATTATCATTCAGAGAGAAAGTGAGAAGCTCATTCACGTCAGCTGCCACGAGGTCAGCATAGAGAGGTGTGACTGCAGAGGGAAAGCCTGCCCTCGCAATTTTGAAAGAGCAATGACAAATGGGGATACTCTAACACTCGGCCGGCCAACCAATGGTGTAACCTTGTCAGTCAGTCATGAGGCATTCGGATAACCAATGGTTTAACTTCTTCCCTCAGTCAGTCAGTCAGTCAGGAACATTTGCGTTTATAGGGCTGGATCCACTGTTGCAATCCAGCCAAAAATATGTAATCTGTGTAATAAATGGAAAAAATATAGTGTACAGATGTGTTCAAAATAAAGTGAATAATCGTCTTAGAGATGAAATATTCTTGTCAGCTTTTTTGAGTTAAGGCCAGTTCACCACACCAGATTGTGGGCTGCAGAACAACTTGCAGACTGAGTTTGAGTGTGATAATAGTACAACTAGTGCATCCTTCTAAATGTGTGTGGGATGATGAGCTAATAGTGCTTAAGCCTGGATTCTGGTCAGATTTAGCTCTAATTAAGCCGGTACTTCCAGTGGGATGGTGACTTTGTGCTCTGTTAGTTGTAAACTGTGGTAGAGATCCGCTGCTGCTTTCTCACCATAACTGAAAAGAAAGTAACCTTGACTGATCACTTTGACCCTCAAAGAATAGAGATGAGAACAGTTGACCAATGATCACTGACAAGTCCACTCTCAGGTCAAATATGAAGTAGGCTCCATAAAGAACATCAAAATGAAAACAGAATAATACGTAGAAAGGTAAAAGTGAAGCAAAACATTCATGACATAGCTTTACATTTTATAATTCAGAATGTTTTTTGAGGCATCTTTCTTTGTAAGATTGGTATTTCATATTATGCAGGGTCTTTCTCCAGTTAAAACTAATTTTCACTCCAAGCAGATTTTTGAGTCTCTTTAAGTAATGTCGTAGCTATCCTTGTAATGGTAGCTTCTCAGTTCATTTCCACCTGGAGTGTTGTTGCCATACAGTGTACAGTAAGCCTAAATGATTCTGCCTTATTTTCATAGAACCATATCTCCATGTACGTTTCGGTTACTAGTATATCTACATTCTTTAAAAAAAAAAATAAAAAAAAATGAAATGAAATGCATGCCTAACACTTCAAATAAAACAACCATACACTATGACAAAAAAAAAAAAAAAATCAGAGTCCACCTCATTGCTTTGCATATATTGTGCATTATCCAGTGCCCCTGTCCTTTTTAGGAGTTATGGCTGGTTCCTTTAAAGAACAACAGGCCTCTGTTCAGCAGTTTGTATCGTGCAAGCTGGAAGCCAACAGGAACACGGAGTATCTTCACGTTCCTTTATGAAGAGACCCTGAGGACGAAGTGGAGCGGCTGTTCACCTGCAGGAGACAAGTGTGAGGCACACCAATTAGATCTAACGGCATGTTTTTGTTTTAGCAACATTTGCTAATAGTTTAATCCTGCTTACTAGGAAAAAGTAAATGGATATGGTAATTACTGGTATATACTTTTATATACGACTGTATATTTGAGCAATATTTTAAATCTATCAAGGTTTGGTGCATTTTATGTTAATAGTATTAATGAAAAACCATTCAGATTAACCAGTTTTCAGTTTACACACAATCTGTTATTACCTCTACACTACTGTGATAATCCTTCAGTGATATGATGTTGGCTCTGCAACACTATGATATTTCACGCAGTAGCTGCTGTATTAGTTGACCTAAAAGGTCTTGCTAATGTAAACTTGCACATAAAGAGGCCTAATGCCCCTGAATAAGGGCATTATAATGGACAGAGTAAAGTTGGTATCTTTTTAACATAATGAAAGTTTAAAGACCAGAAGACATGAGAAACATGTATGATGAAGAAAATACAAAAAGCTCCTGTAGTAGAAATATGTTCCCATGATGCTGTTTAATAGCACCCACAGTGTTATCCATATTAGTTTTATCTGATTTGTAATTCCTCACCCCTACAGACTGAGATATTGCCCATCTCCTGTGTTTAAAAAGTTGCCCACACATTACTCTAGGGGAAAGAGGAGAAAGCAAGAACAGTTGTAGGTAGCATCAGGGTAGGCCTGACTGACAGGCTGATGACACACCATATGGAGATGCTGGGCGAGTTTTACCCTGAGGGGGACAACAGTGTTTTTTTTATTATTTGTTTGCCTCATCCCTGTCAGCGCCTCTTACGAAAATGAGAAGGAAGAGACAGCCAGGTTGTGGAAGTTGACAGCCAGGCACGGAAACACATGAAAATACACAGACGCACGTGTGCACAGAAATGACAGACTGTACTCCGACACAGACAGGGTACAGACAAGAGAACAGGCACACACAGTTGGTGAAGACATATTGTGCACACTTGTGAGGGATGGGACTTTCTGTTGTTCTTAATTTTAGAAAGTGAAGTGACGGAGCAGGTTTGCAGTTGACTGACTTATACATACTATATAACATACTCTCATACATTTCAAGTTAACTGTAATTAAAGCTCGATCTTTGATTGCCCCACCACCAACCATTTTGAGAACTGACACTCAGTGACTACATCTAAAATATTAAAGTTTCCTTATTGTGCTAAAGTTTCATCACATCAATAATTAGTTAACACAGCAGTAAAACAGGCCTATATTTAAATGCTGATCTTTCATCTATGCGTTAACTTCAATTATAAAAATTAATATACTTTTTGTTTGTAAGGTCACACAATTATGCATTTAATTGATTAAGATACTTTTTTGTTGATTCAGGTTTTAGTTTGAAGGATGAGGAGACATTTTTATTCACTAATCATTATGCATGCTTTAAATCCAAATCTACATAGTGTCAGTGAATGCTGCAAAGAAAACATACTTGTTTGGAAGCTTCAGAGGAGGAATGGACTTCATTTCCAAAATTTCCATTTAACGGCAACATTGCTGTAGAAATAAAAGTGTTACAAGAGCGTTTATAGATAAATATCACATTCTGCGGGTTTTATTAATAGTCGAGACACTTAAAATGTGATTCATCCAATGGAAAAACATCACAACATAAAGCCATACTGTTGTTGGAGTCTGTCTCACTACGTTTAAATTAAAATTTTGATCATTGTTGGCCTCTATCTTGAAATAAGCAGTATTCAGTTAGGTCTCTGCCCTTACACATAAACCAAAACACAAAATCAAAGTTCCTCCTTACCTTGTGGATCAATCCTGGGGTCGATAAACCCCCAGTGCTGATAGAGAGCAGCCAGGTCGTGGGGACTGTAGTTTTTCAGCAGACTCAAAATATCAACGTCCATTGGCATTTCTCCTGTTGACTCACTCTTTCCCTGAGCAAAAAGGAGTGGTTCTAAATATGCTTTGCTTCCATGTAGCCCCCACATGTTCATGGCAGCCCACAGATCAGGACCCTTAGGACCCGAAGAGGAGTCACATGACTGTCTGCGGGGATGGAGTCTATCTGCAGCTGTGTTAGAGGAAGTCCCGCCATGATTCCTGGCCAACATAAAACCCAAACCCTCTTGAGGGAAGTTTCCCTCCACTGCAGCTCTGTGGCCTCTGTGTTTTGGGCTGCTGGTAGGCTGGAAACTAGAGACACTCTTGTTATGCACAATACTGCTTGATGAAGTAGCTTGGGCACTGGGGCCTTTACTTCCCCCCTCCACGCCCCGGTTTTGTCCACCAGACTTCTTTTGAGGTAGAAGTCCCACCCTCCCACTAGAGTATGTCCCATCTGAAGAGCGTGAGTCCTTTGACGGAGGCTTGGACTTAGGGACACCTGAATGGGTTTTAGACTGAGACTGAGTGCTTGCTGAGTGCTTGCCACTGCTACTGCTACTGCTACTGCTACTGCTGCTGCTGCTGCTGGGGGTTGTGAAGCCTGGGGGCTGTGTGCGCTGTGTTCTTGGAGCAGGTAAGGCTGGACAGTCCTTTCCTTCAAGGAACGGTGGAGGCCCTGTGCGTCTCCACAGGGAAGCACCTGTCTTTAAACCCTTGAGATTGTTAGTGCAGGGCGCCCATTTGGGTGCCGTGGAGCTGCTGCCATCCACCTTGTGTGCAACTCGTTGATGGATCCAAAGTACTTCTGGGTAGTTGGTAGTGTGGGAGCAGTATGGGCACTGATGTCTCACCAGGCCCTCTGTCTTTATTGGATAATTAACAGTGCTGTCTCCTTCACTTACAGGTAATGCAGACAGATTAAGAAGACTGCCAGCATCATTAGTAGTTTGTCCCTGCCCTTTGACCCCTGTACCATTTGACTTTTCAGTTTTAAAAGTTTTAATGTTTGACTCTGCTGACCCCTGGCCAGGTGGACATGTATAAGGACTCCAGTATGGCTGACTGAGTAACGCACTCCTGTTTCTGAGGTAGTCCATGTATCTTGAGGCTTTGGAACCACTCTGGCTTATGTTGTCCAAAATGGTGCTGTGTTTGCTGTGGGGCCCCAGGAAGTCCTGGTGGTGCTTGTGCAGGTGAGACCTGAGTAGTGAGGCGTCAACAGTGTGGAAATCACAGTGCTCGCAGAAGTAGGGTTTTTTATCTATAAGTAAGAGCAGAAGAAGCAGCGTAAAGGACAGATGTAGAATTAAAGTGTTGCATTAGTATGTCTATGTAATATAGAGTCATTAGCAGTGATTACATTATGCATTATGTCAAAAGCCATCAGGGGTCCAGAGTTACGTTGGTCAAAAGACAGATCATAACAACCAGCAAGTTTCATATTGGAATCCTCCACTCAGAGATAATATGTAAATGCAAGATTTGAAAGGAGAAAACTCCACAAAGTCACAACAAACCCACTCTGTTCTGTACCAATTTTAATAACCATGATTTCTATTGCATATTTCCATTTATTTATTTCATTCCAAATTGGAAATGTGCTTTGAAAAAGTGCCACCTGCTCTCCTTAAGTACTGCTGCAAGTGTGCAAAGATTCCACTGAAACTTAGCCTTTAAAACTACCAAAACATTTGCTAACAAAACAGTGTAGACATTATTTTTTAATATATTCATTAATTAAGTTCAACAAAAAATATACAACAAAATAGGTATTAAAATTTTGGAATTAAACTCAATATGGCTGTTAAATTCTTTTGAAGCCTCTATGAGAAAACCTTCATGGCTGTGCATTTTCAAAATCTTTTTGAATAACAATGCAATTATAGTTGCTGTAATTCAATTATAAATTCACTAGAGGTCCCCCTTTTCCACAATATAATGATAAGTTTAACTACTTTTCCCACCTAATACAGAATTGTCTGAGTGTTGAGTTTCCACATTGATGGCCCTTTTGGTCTGTCCATACTAAATGCAGTGTATGTCCACAAACATGACCTTTGATAGCTTGATTTAACAAAAGGGATGCAATATTCAATATAAATCAACTGTCCTCAGCACAAATTAGGTCTGGTAATTGGTTCCTAACTCAAATCCTGACAAAACTCATAGCGCTGGTAAAGTAGTGTGGTGTCGTGTGTGGCTTACCCTCCTGGTCTTGGCTTCTGATGCTGTTGGCCTGTTTAGGTGAGAAGTGAACTTCTTTGACCTTCTTCGTCTGCAGCGCCTCATAAAATGCATGACCAAGTCCGTTCAACAGAATACGATCCTGGGAAATCCTCTTATCACCACCTTTAGTGTGAGCCAGGCTGTTTGATGTGTGATCATGGCCTGTGTCACCCTTCTTCTTCTTAATGTTGGAGCTAGAGGCGTCGATTGGCTTCCTTTTCTTCTCCTGCTTCAGGGGCACATACTCGCCCTTCTCCATATCATATGCCACCTCAGCATCAGCTAGTCTCTCCTCCCATCCCAGGCATTTCTCTGTGGCCTCCACTAGTCGTCCCCTTGTGGCCAACTGCCATGCTTGGTAACTACAAACTGGATCTAGCTCTGGAATTCGCCTGCCCAAGCTCTTTTCCTCAGGTGTATCCCTCGCTCCAACACATGTGAGGTTCAGGCTTTCCAAAAAATGCCTCTTAGCAATGTGCAGCTCGGATGCGTCATGGTCTTCTTGTGGTGGATTTTGTGTTTGAATGCGGCTGTGGTTCAGTTTATGTAGCTTTTCATGCATTCGCAAGGTCTTGCGGTCATAGAAGAAGTTACCGCAACCAGCACACAGCTCATAGAGGCACTCTTCATTTATCAGGGTTACTGGGTCCTGGGGAACTCCATTGATAGTGGCAGGAGGCTCGTTGCTTTTACCACCCCGCAACTGGGCTTTGACCCGATGAATGCGCATATGACTTTGGAGGAACCACGCCTGGCGGAAGCGGCGTCCACATATTCGGCAACCGTGATCCTGGGAGCTCCGGTGCCTTTTCATGTGTGATTTTAGGAGTAGTACCTGAGGGAAAACCTGCCCACAAATAGTGCAGGAAAAAGACCCAGCATCACCAACCTCGACGCTGTCTTTACCCTTAACTTTTTTCTTGGCTCCTTTCTTCTTCACTTTCCCGTTGACATTATGAGCTTTGTCAGATGTGCTGATGATTTCAGGATGGTCGGGGATCTCAGGGTTATCTTTCTGCTCCTGATTTCCATCCCCCTCCTTGTCACTGGCATTATGGCTGAAGAGGCCCAGTTTATGGCTTCGAATGTGGGCTTTCAAACTGCCCTTCTGAGCCGTCCTGTGCTCACAGTATGGACACTTGTACGGCTTCTCTCTTGTGTGTCTTCTCATGTGCTGGGACAGAGAGCTCAGAAGAGGAAAGCTGCGACCACACACCCCGCAGGTGTGGCCAGAGGTGGCATCTTCCTCTGTCTCTAACTTTATATTAGCCATGCGTTTTTGTGATACATCCTCCCTCTCTTCTGTCTCCATTACTTTTCCTGGAGCACTGGTATGTCAAAAAATCACAGCTGTGTAATTAAAAAAATCCTCAAACCACACAAAGTTTATGTTCCAGAGGTTAGTGAGTTCTCAGAACAGGCATCAAAAACTTGCAAGACATCACAGCTTTAGTGTCCATCTTTAACGTTGAAGAAATGTCCTTTATCAGGTTGCATGCTGAATACCTGAAAATAGAACAAGAAATTAAAATTAGGCTTGTGATATTTCAATATAATCAAAATTCACATATTATTTTTTCATCAGATCAAAAAAGGCTAGTTATTCCATTATTACCAATCTGTAATCAATTTTAAGATTATAGGAAAGTGTGAATAGTAATGTCAGATAATAATAATGTTTATTTGAATTGCAAAATAAGTAAGGCCTAAAACTGAATATGAAGTGGTTATTGAGGCTTTTGTTGGCCTGTTGCCTTACAAACCCTGAATGCCACACAGACTACAGGAATTAAGGATTTACAGTATTAAATAAAGTTATTTAAGTAAACCTTGATCCCTTTGTTTAAAAGTCCCACAGATAGACTCTCTTTAAAAACTCTTGAATCAAAGAAAAGTCAGATGATGAGTATTAAAAATCATCAAACAAAATCGCATTTCTTTAAATCCTTTTGCTTCTAGGTCCACAGAACATTCCCAGAAGTGCAGACTGGTTTCTCTATAAATACACTAGCAGTGACAGCTGATGCTGAGGCAGTTTCATTCGATATGTGTAAAAAAAAATAAATAAAAGTACAAACCCTATACTAGGAGAGATGGCCCACTGGGGCAATTTGCATCACACAGATTTTAGAATAACCTTTGTCCCTCAGTGGATGAGTGACGCCTGTTTTTATGTCTGTACGAGTGTGGGTCAGCGTCTCAACATGCGTGTCTTTGTGTGGGTGTCCTTTGGTTTCCTATGTCTAAATTGAGTGTGTGAGGTGAAGCATGAAGAGATGGCCAACCAGGATGAGCCCTGAGGGGCAGTCCACTCTAATTCACGATCAATAATCCATTATCAACAAACTTCATTTTAGAAACTCACAAACAGACATACACATAGCCCTGATTCTGGGTAAGTGCTGACATAAGGTTGTGGGTAAAGGTAGCAAGGTACATTTGTACATTTTACCGTTAAAATAACAGGAGAAAAATCTTATTGTCACTAATGACAGTGTGTTAACCTTTATCTTTTAATCATTTCTTTCCTCTCTCATATTGTTTTAAGATGAAATGAAACTCCACATTTATACAGATGTAAAGTTTCATAAATGTGGGGCAAATTATACCAGCAGCTAGGAAGATAATGTTGACATAAGAGCCCCTAAAATTTTTGCTACATCTGATTAAACCAGAACAAAACCACCCTGAAACAAAATAGGCATTTGTTGTACTCTATATAAAGAATAGTAACATGGCACACTCTGATGTGGTTAAACATGTTCCTCAGGCAAACATGACTATTTGTTAGACTGTTAATAGTAAGGAAGAAAGTAATGGCATATAGCCAGCCAGGCAGTCAAAAGAAAAACCTGCTATTGTGTTGGCCGCACTAGAACTGTCACATCGCCTCATGTCTGGCCCTCCACCCCTCATTGGGGGGTCGAGAGAGTTATTGTTAAAGCAAAGAGGCCTGGGCCTACATGTCACTGTCCTCGAATACAGAGGCAGGACAAAGACTCTTGTTTGTCTTCGAATGTGAGGAAAAACTAGGTGCACAAACACTTAAAGACTAGAAAAAAATGAGACTGACTCTGGTATGATTTTCACAGGATGAGGTTGTCTGTCTAATTATCTGTATCTGCACCCACGGTCGCATCTGTCTGCATGCATGCCTGCCTGCTTGCGGTCATGTGTGCTGATCCGCTCACGCTGGAATGGGTGCTGTATCTGGAATATGGGAGGAGTTTAGGAGGTTTTTCCGGACATGGCAGGTGTTTGGTAGGCAGACGCCATCAGATTAGTGCATGGGCAATGTGGCACACTGTCTCCAAGAGGGGGAGGATGTGCAAGAGAAACTGGAGGGTGGCAATTAAGGGGTTAAGGTTAAGGCGAATGTAATGAGTTAACACAATGGGGATAAAGTCAGAGAGCTGAGGGCAACAGATGGGAATAAACGGGCCATCAGTATGGAGTTAGCCGCCTCTACAGTATGGGCTTAGGCCTTTGTCAAAGCAGCCTACATGCTTAGTGTGTGCTATATATTTGCATCTGCAATATCCTACTTTTGCTCAATCACACAGTAAATTGCATTTGTGGAGTTATTGTGTTATGAAGGGAATGCATGTTTACTCTATACTCTCTATAATACTATATATTATATAACGTTCCTGTTTCATTTTTTCTGTGTTGTGTCTTTTCCACCTCTCCTGCTCTCATCCCATAAACACTGAAAGCCCTTTGGAGGATCTGTAAAGTGATGCAGATAGCCAAACATGTTGCTCCAGGGGTTTAACTCATTTCTTTTAGAATCCCTCGCTCCCTTTTTCTCTCTCTTTTCTTTGGCAGATGAATAGGCATGTCCAGTCAGCTGTCCTCGCATTGATTCATCCTGACGTCCCAAGACCAGCTCAGCACAAACTCCCTATGGTCAGGGCACTGATGCTAAGAGCCTGTGTGCTGTGCTGTGGTGTGTGTGTGTGTGTGTGTGTGTGTGTGTGTGTGTGCGCACGCAAATATCCACTGTCGGTGTGTCGTATATGTGTGCGCTGCTTGTGTGCCTGGTCGCTGCACCAAAACTGTGGGTGTAATTTCCTGCCAGGGACTGGAAATAGAATTTCCGAAGTAGCATCAAACAAGCCAAAATACCTCAATTCTTTTTTTGTAAGAAGGAAATGTACACTCACAGCTAATATCTGCAAAATTCTGTAACCACAGAGTAATAAAATATATAACAATTCTGAGTAAATATGTGTTCCCCATGACTGTGCATGCATATGTGCCAGTGTGAGTGTGCATGTGCTGAAGTCATCCAAATATTCTCAACAACCAGCAACAAACCTGTGCCAACATACCCCTGACTGGAGATAGCATGTGACTGTCCTTATGCTAGTGTTCAAAGCCATAGTCACTTGCTAAGCCTCACCTCGCATCTACTGTTTTGTATCCAATAATCCTGTTAGTTTCCACCAACTGAAAACACAACTGAAGCATAAATCAAAACTAATACACAGACTGAGAGAGTTTTCTATGCTGTGAATGCAGTCTAAATATAAGGGTCTATTTGCTAAGATTAAAACATGTCTTATGTCTTCATCTTCAAGTCATCCCTCCAGCTCTAAATCTAAAAAATGTCTGTGGGCACTGTCAATGCATTCATGCACAAAATCAAATCAATGCTTTGAAAAAAACATTGTGTCAGCTGTTACATAATTTCATAAAATATAAAGTATATATGTCATAAAAAATGGCAAAGTCAAATTATTGGAAGCCAAAGAAAATATTTAACGGCATATTGAAGGCAAAGTCACCACAAAAGTAAAGAGATTATTGCTGTTTCCTAATATTCCAGTGGAACATGTTGCTGGTTAAAGTCAGTAGACAATATGAAATGAATTCACTATATATTTCATGCCAATTATTGTATGTTTTCCCTTTTAAAACTTATTATCCTGTACTCACTGTACGGCGCATTTGCACACACACACATCTAGCTCAGGCTTGCTAAACTAAAAGTAACCCTCTACGCACCAATAACTCACAATGCATAAAGTACATGCCTAGTTTGCCACTGCAAGAGGAAACACGCTTTTTGACATAAAAGCCAAAGAGTTCACAGTAGACCATATTGAACACCTGTAAAGAATTACCCACAACCAAAGTAGAGAAATAGGTTTCTTATCTCCTAACTTGTTCCATAACACCTTAGTGTGAGCAGAAAATGCATTCTTTGCTGATTCACTGCTGAGGCACTTGAAAATGACTCAGATTTAGTGGAGTCAAAACACTCTCGCAGGTGCCTGTTTGACATGGCAAGTTTAATGACTTTCCAAGAGGCATTAGTATACTCAACATTTTGTCACATTGTTCACACATTGTGAAGTCTGATGCACCTCGCATAGAGCAAAATAAGCCTCCATTCCATGAACCTGAGCATCATTCGAATAGGTGACTGCAATATCAAGGCCCTGTATGTTGACAGTATAATGAGCACAGAATGACTTGTGCATCACTGACACATACTAATATACCTCAGCACAGCCTGGGTTATTCAGAATTTGGGCACAACTTAAGTATTCAATGTCAGCCGGGTTCCTCGAATGACTTAATTGCATGAAAAACAGTGAAGCTGCACACTACTGTGGGCGCACAGCCTAATATACCTAAGAGATTAGACAGCCATGAGCTCAACAGTCACAAGCACGGACAAACTTGCGCACATTGGATCCCATCCCCCTCCTTGTCCAACTCTCCACTCGGTTACACAACATATACAGGGATTACTCTTCATAGCATGAGATGAGCTGCTCAATGAGTGGTCTTTTATCATGCATGCCCCTTAGTGCAATAAAGCAAACGCAGGGAAGGGAGATTGACAAAGAGAAGACAAGAGAGATTCTTGGCAGAGGTTTTACCTGCAGTTACTCTCTAAAACACACAATATGTCTCATGCAAGGCCAAATGCAGACATCAGAAACTTAACTGAACAATCCCACTGAAAGTAGAAAGGCAAAGATGAAGATGTGATTTTGTAGATATATTTTCAAGTGACTCTGGTAATTTTGCCTTCTGGTATTGAGGTTATCTGCTGTGGTAGGTCTGAGGATCCACTATGGACCCACTCTCTTTTCAGTGTGGATTGGCTAGTGTGGGAGACACTGGAGTATAATCTGCTGGCATTAACTTGCTCTCTAAAAAAAGCACTCTCGACAGGGATTAGATTATCATGGCAAGGTCAGCTCAGACTCGCTCTGACTGTCTCCCTTTATGTCTCTCTATCACTCTGCTTTCTGTCCTTCAGTCTATCAGTTTTTTGTCATCACGTGTTCTCTCTACTACCTCTGACAGGTGAACATTTAAACGGTGTCTTTGATTTCAATGGATCAAACTGCCAATGCAATCAACAGAAAACCTAACAGATTAACAAAGATTAAATAAACAGCATGTTAAAGAACAGAGTAAGCAATATTCATGTTACTCTAGCCACTGATTTCTATCACAGAAGAACATTTCTACCATAGGACAGATACTTTTTACTCTTTTCAAATGTAATGTGTACATAGAATACGAGCACTGTTTGTTGAATTATAGTAGACCATCTCACTAGGGCTACAATTTATGATTTTCATTATGGACCCATCTGCTCATTATTTTCTAGATCACTTGATTCATTATTTGGTAGTGAGCTCAAATTGATGCCAAAATTTACATTGTTTGATTTGTCAGACTAACACTCCAAAATCTAAAGATAATCGGCGAGCAGAAAGTTGTCACAGTTGAGAAGCTGTAAATAGGGAATATTTTGCTTGGCAAATTGCTTAAGTTATTTACAGTTTATAAAACTTGTTACAAGTTCTTTTTCTGCTGATCAACAATTCAGTTAATCGACTAGTTCTTTCAGCTCTAAATCTTACTCATTGTGTTGGACTGACCTGGAAAATGAGACTTAGCATGCTCTTACAGTGATACCTCATTCATGTTCAGTGAAACAATTTTAGGATTAATACCCCAACGTCCCCTTTAGTTTGAGTCAAACTTCAGTTTGAATTGGACCTTGAGCCTTGCACTATTGAACATCACAGAAACAACATAGAAGAATTTGCTAAATTTTACTCTCCTTTTATCTTTATCTATTGTGATAAAGTTACTTTAACTTAATAGTAGATTTAACTGACTGGGGTCTCAACCTATTATCTTATATTTGGGGTCAAAAATAATCTAGTATTACATCCTCCCACAGAGTTTCAGATAAAGACTGTTGTGTTTACAATTCCTCTGTGATTTAGAAAAGAATCTGTATTGATGATAGCCAAATGGCAAACTTGGTACTTGATGTTAAAAAAAAATAAATAAAAAATCAATTTTAAATAAACCTACAGCAAAACCATGTGGCTATACAACCAGTACATCTAAGTAGTTTTGAAGCTGACCTATGCAATGGGTTTGTTGTTTTTGTGATATGTAATGTAGATATTTATCAGTGTGTAAGATCAAAATTCTCAAGTTACATGGTAGATGTAGATTTGTCATACCAAACAACATGTGTGTAATTTCCGATTTCCTGCTATGATTAAGGTAAGGATTGAAGAAGGGTAAGGTGATACCTGCTTAGCGATTTTACCCTGCAGCAAAAGAATGACAGCTGGCAGCAGGGTCTGGATTAGGTTTCCTTAGGGGTATTGCATCTTTTACACCACCGCGTCTTTGGAGTAGAATGGGCCGATAGTAACCTGACTCCCTCAGACCGATCCAATCTCGTCTATCTGTGCCTCAATGGGGCCAAACAGAAGGGATCTGTGAACGCCTTACTCATCCCTCCCATCTTCCATCTGGACATTTTGCCAGTGTTTGCACTCCAGTTCCTCCACTGGAGACTTAAAGGGCAAGTTCTCTTTTTTTCTCATTCATCACCAAGTCAGAACATTTTCTGTCCATTCAGTACTCACTCACACTAATATTTTGTTTTGGTTAAGGTTAGGGTTACTAAAGGGTAAAAACTGCTTCCTGGACAGAGAGGAATGCTGCATTTCATTATGTCAGTACTTAAATGAGACTACACTAACCTTCATAAAAGCAAATACTATTTGCAATGGCAGGGATGTTGAAGTAGTTACTACACTAAGTGCTATTCTCCCCTATTTTCAAAACATATCTGAGTTATGCACTGTTCAGTTCTATTTCGCCATTGTAATTCCTGTCCATATGCTAACTGACAGATTGATTAATTGCTTCAGCACTTCTGCTAACTAAATTATCATCATTTTCTATGATATAATACAGCAACTATGTGAATCTTTCTTTTTGTATGTTTTTTTGTTTTTCAAAAGATACATTTCAGGAGAGCTTCTATTCCCATCTCTTCACATGTAGTCACTTTAAATTATTTAATATTTTGGGCCTTAAAGTCCAGGTACCTTGAATAACACACCCCATACAGAGAAAGACAACATGGGAGAGACAGCTAGCATATGTTAACGTGAGACAGAATCCAGTATGTGGTCCATCTGTATGCTCTGTTGTTAGGTAATAACATCAAAAGAGAGGATGCACACTCAGCAAAATGTGCACATGTATGCGCACACACTATTTCAGAAGCAGATATTTTGCAGACTTTTGGCAGTGTGAAAATTGTGCATATGTTCATATTTTAAGCTCAGGATACAGGATAGTAGTATAGTATTTCAGGATAGTCAACTGCACCGTGACATGGAGCCATGTAAAACATATCTGCCTGGGTGCTGTGCAAGTTTCACCTGAAGAGGCACTGTCAGTAATAACAAGATATTTAACAGTTAAAAGTTTCATAATTACATACAAGTTGAGGGGGGTTTTAAAGATTTTTGGGGGTATTGGCAGCAAGTGATTATAAGTATTTGATAAGATAGCAAGTCATAATGTGGCAAAAAATGTTGTCGTCGTAACTGCTGAACTTACTGGCATGTATGTGACTTTTTTAACTGATGATCACACTCACATGTACTAACCGAAGTTTGTTGGATGTCATCAACAGCAGCATTGAAGCGTATGATTTTCTCTCTAAGTCTGTCCCTGAGCACATGCTGAGTTTTTACTATTTAACACAGGCACTGCAGCATAATGGTTTTGACCTGTTTTGATCACCTACTCCTCGTTGGGTTATTCTCCCTTGAGAATCGGCGTACATCTCAGGAATCTGTAGACTTCAAAGCTTAATTTTCATGTCATGGGCTCATTCATTTCCTCAACAGATTGTAGCTACTATTGTGGGATTAAAGTGTTCCCTTGAAATGATATTAGGAAAAACAAAACAGTTTTTGATATTGATTTTATGTTAATTCTACTCTATTTTATCTTGCACAAGAAATGTTGTTGTAGTTGGATATCATGAAAAACAAGAAATTCCTCACTACTTATTGATTGTGGTTACATCCATTTTTTACTTCCTTACTCATGACACATACATTCTTGTAGCAGGTCCATATTGATTGTGGCACTGCCCATTTGATTTTTGCTCCAGATGTGTAGCTGTATTTTTATTTTCATTTAGTTGAGATTAAGAAACGACTAAATGTATCAGCCCTTTGTCACACAAGGGAGCTGCCCAAAGTGGAGATGGCCTTACCCCTCACATCTTCCTGTCTGCTCTGTCTGTACCCCTCCCCCCTTCCAGCAACAAGCCCCTGTCCAGACCCCAGTCTCCTGACCTAATCTAGATGATTAAATCATTTTTCTTTAGCACAAATTTTGTCCCCCCGCTACTCTTGTCTGGTAGTTGTCGCACACCCTCCCCTATTGATCGTCATGCTGAGGAGATTACCCTAATAGCTGGGATTACCTCCCCACATGTTGGTTGACCACATACTGGGGGGGAGGTGGGGGAGAGAACCGGGGATAGTGCATGTTGTGCATGATGTGCAAGTGTATGGAAGGAGGATGGGAGGGGTGGGGGGGATAAAATAGAAAATGTGGGCCTATGTTTGTTTATTGTCTGTGAGTACTAGAACATAAAAGGGGTTCAACCAATTTCAGATCTGATTGTCTATGGGATGTAATTAGACTTTTTGCAGCCTACATAACAGTCTTTATCCTTAACAGTGATGATCAGTCATAAGATAACAGCCTTTTATCAGCAGGGCAGACAAACAACACGCTGGAGACCTGTGTGACACATACTGACTACAGTTGTCCTCTAGTGCTTATTAACTCTATACAGCCTCAGTTTAAAGCCCCAGTGACATCACCTTGCAATGTTGTTTACTAATCATGCAACAATTAGTTAATCACTCAAATGACAGAAACTTAATTGCCAACACTTCTGATAATTGATTTGTAATTGCAGTCAATTATCAAGCACAAATGCCAAACATTCTTTGTTTGCAGCTTATCATTGTAAATCAAATGTATTTTGATTTCATACTGCTGGTCAGACAAAACAAGCAATTTAAAGATGTCACTTTTGGGTGTGGGAAATTGTGAAAGGTACTTTTCACAATTTTCTGATATAGTCTTAATGGAGAATCGATAATTAAAAAAGATTCTTAGTTACAGCCCAACTGTTTACTAATCACCAGCCTTTAAGCCACATGCACTGACAACAATACCTACAACAGTCTGCTGGCCAGCACTGTCCCATCCACATGTTCACTACAGCTCAGTTGGACATCTCTGGGTTGGTGGCTTCTGACTGTTAGAAAGAGTAAACTAAAACATCTAACAAGTGCAAGAGGTTGAATGAGCTGGAAACCGAGATGTTATACCCACAGAGACAGGCAGGCAGGCAGGCAGGCAGAGAGAGAGACTGAAGGCCATTCAGACGGTGCAGAGAAAAGGAATTCCGTTAATCCGCCGCTGATCCGGTACAATGGCAGCCTTGTTGTCTGTCCCGTTTGCACTCACTTACCACAAGTTTGCGTGCGTTGACAATGTTCACTGAGGGCCGATTCACAGCTGTGCCAAACCGCAGTAAAGATAATTGTAATAGCCTAATAACGGTGGTGATAATGTGAGGTCAAGTCGCTTAGTAGCATCCCGCTCCAACACGAGACTCGGAGGACACACGACTTGGCCGAGTATTTTACTATAACTGACATCCATATTACTGACTCACCGACGGGATGTTGCAGTTAACTTTCGCCCACACAAACTCCCAAAACAGAGCAGCCCTCACTTGTACAGACTGCCTGGGCCACTACAGCATCCTACCCCATGTTTGACTCACTATCTTTTGTTAGTTAACCGTCGTTTAGCTTCACTCCTCCTTACCTTAGAGGGGTTAGGCGGCAGGTCGCTCCTGAAGGAATCCCATCACCGATAAAACAATGGCGGTTCAACAGATAAACACTTGTCGACAAATCGGGGCGCTGTGTTTCAGCCGTGGGTTCATCTCTCTCTTCTCCGCAGCGTTGAAACTTCACTGTCTCTCAATCACAGCGGTGCACCTGAACCGCAGTCCCGTCCTCCTACTCCTCCTCCTCCTCGGCAGGCAGCAGCAGCAGCCGTCGTTGTTGGGGACATGAGTGACGCGAGAGATAACGTTATTAACGTTAATAGCAAGCCAGCGCGAGTGATCTCTGCGTGCGCGCGGCTCTGCCCCATTCACCGCAACTGAGTGGAGAGGTAACCGGTGGGCGCGCGCGGAACATTTGTCTTTGATTAACGTTAATTTAGTCGGGATCAAGTAGTATCCTAAACACAAGGGCGGACTGTGAGAAAATGGGACCCTGGGGATAGATAAAAGGCCCCCCACACCTCCTATATCGGACCCTGGTGGTTTTTTGTCTCTTTGGGGTTGTCCCAATTGTCTTTGAAATGATAGCCCATTATAATGATTAAATAAATAAATAACTCTAGTTATATAGTAGTTTTCTTAACAAAGTTATGAAGTGCTTTACAGAAGTGAAGGAAAAAAACAACAGATAAAACAAATACAAATTAAAACAAACATGGGGCTCATAAAACACAGAGGGATAAAATGGTTAAACAATATAAAATGTCAAGAATAGATGGTAAAAGCAAGCAACCCAGAAGGCCTTTCTGGTGGTCTGCATTGGACACTCAACACTTAATCAAAGAAACAGAGTTCAATTAAACTTCCATTTGTTATTAAAGCTACAGTATGTAACTTTTTTCCTAATAATTTGCTTAGTTGAAATATGCTCCAAAACATATTTTAATGTAGAGTAGTGCTGCTATGAACCAGAGCCTTTGAACAGCCAGGCAGCAGTGCAGAGATATTCCCTCTTAGAGTTTCTGAGCAAGCTAGATTTCCTGAAATGATTCGTTCATTTCTCAGTTCAGTTGAGCCCTCAGTCAGTTGTGAGCGAACGTGCAGGGATACACTCACTCACTGATTTATTCACTGAATGTACTACACAATGAACGTGAGTCCTGAGTGATAGTCAGTGGCTCGAACTGCTGGAATCAGGCCCAACGAGTTCAAGAGTAATGCCGAACTGTAGATCAGTTAAAAAGACTTTAAAGGTTATTGAAACCAGCATTCACCTCTAATATTGAGTGAGGAAACTTTTAAAATATCAAGAATTATAAATGGAGTTTGGTAAGTGACAGCACTAACGATTCAGTACTAAACGATTCTGTGAACAAATCTTTTGAACAAATCTTTTTAATGAACTGCTTGATTCAAGATACTGAAAAGAAATGCTTCCCACATCACAGCGAGCCTTGCCCTTCCAACCAATGATAGAAGAGCTCACAGCTGTCAGTCAGTATTTGAACGAGCTTCTGGTCTTTTGCTGCTGGCACTGAGGCTTCAAGCTAATATTAACTGCTGAAAGACGTCACTATGGTTGACTCACAGGCTAGCAAACTCCTGATTCCTGGGTTATCTCAGAGGATTTCCGCAGAGGACTGGGCACCTGCCTATTGTGTCAGACTAGAAAAAGTGTGAACCTATCCTTTCACTGTTTTGGAAAGGTGTTGATTCATGTGAATTGTCATTACACCTCTCATTACAATGCAATACAAATCAAAAAATGTAGGATTTATTTCAATGCTGTTGCATTAGTCTGCATGATATTTAGCTACACATACTGTTCCTGATAAAACGGTAAATGAGTATAGAATTTGCAGTGTATTTCTGTAATGTTGTGCTGCTCAGTTTGTGGTTGAACAACAGAAACAGTGATTTCATCTATTTGAGCTGCTACTAATTGCATTGTCAGTCTAAGTCTGCATTGATTTCCAACTCAGCAAATCAACACCTCCCACTTATGTGTTAAGTCAGTGGATTAGGCTACATGTCAATTTTAAATCATGGCAATAGCTCAAATTCAGTTTGTAACTGGATTTCGTTTGGTATGGTTTTGACATTTGAAAATGTGTTGCTGTCATCAGGATTAGGATTATTTGTTTTACAAGGTCCTACAACAAGATTTATAGCTATGATAAACTAACAGCAACAAAATCACCGCCGCCATTGAAATTTACAAAATGTACAGTTGTGTGCAGGGTTTAACAATGTGTTCAAACAATTTTACTTTACAAAGGAAGGCTCTGTGTTTGTTCTCTTTGTATGTATGATGTATTCCCTCCTTGAGCAACACCCCCCTCCATCACAGAGCAAATGAGCTCAGGCTGTTTTGTTGTTAGGTCAGGCATTTGTCACCAGAGGGCTCACTTTAAGCAAGCGCTGAAGGAAGCTCGCTGGAGGCCTCCTCCTCTCCTCGACACAGTGAAGTGTTGTATTCTCATTCTTACAAAGGGGGGCGACAAAGACACATCGCTATAGTCGCTATTCACTGTCCTCACAGACCCCATGGCACAACTCAGCTGGCATGCTTAGAAATGCAAACATCGTGCATGGTGGACCCCAGTGTATACAATCCTTTATAAAAGTGGAACCCAAAAGATTTGCCTGAAGAGCTGATTTGTGTTTTGTAAAAAGTAAAACCAAAATTCAGGACACTAAATGTGGGTTGAAATGAGCACATTCCATTAAAATACCTTCAAAATGTGACTTTTCTTGGGCGTCCTTTCCATTGTAACAAGACTGGTACAAAGATTGCCTTTTGGTCTCATTTCACCAGAGTTAAAAAAAAAAAAATTATTAAATAATTTAGGATGAACTCATCAGAGGGCTGTGGCAAGGGTGGACCATTTTTAAGGACAGGGGGAGAATACAGAATAAAGTCATCCCGAAGGTTGAGGAATCAGGAACTGGGTTGATAAAAACAACTGGCCAGGTATTGATAAGGATTCCAATTAAAGGATTTGTTTGATATTTTGGAAAATATTGACCTTCTTGCTGAGACTTGGATGAGTAGATCTGTGTACTAAATATGGAACTACAGCCAGGAGATTGTTAGCTTATCATAATGACTGGAAACAGGGGGAAACAGCTAGCCTGTCTCTGGCTGAGCTGTAATCTGACAGCACCTAAAGCTTTAATAATAGTCTGGTACTTAACCCCCTGTGAAACCACAACATGTCATTTTTACACTTTGGGTTTTGTGCCGATTTAAAAAAGGAGATATAACATTTTAATTACTGAGTTTTACACGTGATAAGTTTTTTTTTTTTAACTGGATGGATTGATACCAAAAAAAGTAAATTCAACAGATCTGCAGCTTTGCATGTTAATATCAGGCAATAATTTGCACACCTGAGGAAGATCCTTATCTGATCAAAACATTGTCTGTTTATAGATCAAATGATGAAAGTTGAAAGCTTCAGTCAGTGTGCAGGATCCTTTCTTTAGTGGCACAGAGGTTGTTTCTGTAGCGATGTTGTTTCTGTAGCGATGAAAACATGAGGACTCAGGGAGCTGCATGGTTTGTCCAGCTAGTTTATAAAGATGGCTCAGTATAGATAGAGCAGCATTAATCAACCTCTCCTCTCTTCCGCCTATTCCAAGCTAATCTCATTTAGTCATTCACTGCTGATGTTCTTTCCACTATCAACGATTTATAATGAAGAGTCATCTCTGCTGCTCAATCTAATCTCGAACCAACACCGAAGATATAAATAGAAAAAAAACAAAAAAAACCAAATTGCCTTTGCTACTGTTGGAGTATTTCAGGCTATTAAACCTAAAACTGTTTAATAATTTATACTAGTGGATATTTAGGTGCTAAGGGTGAGTTGTGGTTTAAACATCTGCCTCAAGGAAACTATTTACAACCACTGATAAGGACCACTCTATGGGCATGTGTAGGGGGCAGCCGGAGGTAACAGAGGTAGAGAAGTGGTAATTTATGTGTAAACACTAACTGTCTTCTTTTTGGCGCGCTGAGTTTTAGGTTTCACTTAGGGTCGGAGTCAGATGGGAAGGAGGAAGCCAGCAGAGCCAATCAGAAGACGACAAAACGCCCATGCACATTTCTTTGTTTGTATCTGTATAAATACACTGGATCAGGGAAAGTTAGGTTATCAGACTGTGGACTGACCAACACTTGTTATTGGTTAGGGAAATACACATCTGATCCAGAATTCTGTATTTGTTCATTGCTTGCTGAAAAGAATTACTAAACAAATTTAACTAAATTCTTTGGTGTGGACATTCACTGGTCTTTTGAGTATTTTGAACACTGCACATACCCCGTGGGGGGGTGAGCGTTTTTTCCTCCAAACAGCAAAAAGCTCCTTCACTACACTTTTATTTTCTGTTGAAGTGGAGTCATTTTTTCACCTGTATGTGAGGTCCAAGTGCCTTTAACACCACCATCAATATGTTGTGATCTGCAGCTTCTATGCAAAGACCAGAGAGACTTATTAAGACTTTAATGAACTGTCTTATAGGGGTTTAAAGTTAACTGTAGCATACTGTACAGTCTATGCTCCATTGAATTCAGGGATAAGTCAAGACTAAGCAATAAATGTGGAAATGTTGACAATGCCTCTAATTGTGCCAGAAATGACATTTATACATGTGGCACTTTCCAAAATTACAAAGTGCTTTACAACCAGCTAAAATCAAACTACAGTAAAAACAACTATTCAGCCCCATAAAACATCAGGTCACAGTTACAGAAAAGGACAAGAGAGGAAGGTTGCAGTAATAAACACTGTTAGACCCTGAGCGCATACTTTTAATTTCAGGGCTTTGTACAAAAGACTTCAGGTGAGTCAGACTCGTGACAACTGTGATGTGGCTGTTTAAATTGATGCTGTTGCTGTAGTGTTGGTGAAAGGTGAAAATGCCATAAAATTCTGCGTGATTGCTTCGAGCACATGTGTAAATGTAGTTTTGATTGCATGATGCCTTCAAGAGTTCTGACAGTTAATGTCCGCTAGTTACAGGAAAAGTGTGAGGAATATCAAAAGACAAAAGAATAACACAAAGTTACCAAATTTGGAGCAACTTAAATATCTTCACTAAAAACTAACAAACTAAAATACACTTTACTCAGCCAATGGTCTAATTTTAGTTTTTCTAGTGTTCCAGTAGAGCTGGGTGATGAGCAGGTGATTTCTAGTCTGAATATGCAGAGTGAAAATGATGGCAGGGTGGAGCATGAATTCAGGGTGGGTGACAACCATATTGTTGTTCTTGTTGTTGACCGCCTTCGAGACAATTCTGTGTTGTGCAGCAGAGCTGGTGGCTACAAGAACAACTGTTGAAATACTGAAGCTTTACCTCCTTTATTATACATTCAGGTAAGATTTTTTTTCTACATATCAACAGCCCAATCAGAGCCTAAATATGAACATATTCAGTATATTAATATTATTATTTTATGTCTGTGAGCTTGTTCCAACGCAAACCACAGCCTGAAGGATCTATCTGTAAGTTTAAAATAAAATGTAAAAAGTTTAGGTGCGGCTGTTTATTACACAGTCGCAACATTAGAAATATATGGTAGCTTGGATTATTTAAGCACCACTAAGTATTTTCCTTCAGAATCATTGTTGTGTTTGCTTTTCAAGTGATTTCTACACAGGCATTAATACAGTATGTGAGAATTAATCAAGCAAGTCATGCATCAGTGTTTAAATAAACATATTTTAAACCCAGTAGACTTTTATAGTCATTTTACTGGTAATTTTCTTGCAAATAACAAACATAATAAATGTAAGCACACAATTAAATGGCATTCCTTTCTTAAAATATGTCAAGACCACATTAAGATTCCATTAAGAAATTAAATAAATGAAGGGATTAAAAAAAGCTCCTGCAAAAATGAGGACTCAACAAAATGATATCTGTGCCTTAGATGTAGATTATGTTATGTAGATATTATTGCACGATGGGAAAAAAGTGATTTGGGAGGACTCTTGACAGGCTTTTCCCCTTCAAAGGCTGAATTTAGTTTAATCACTTCATATGTTTATTCATATTTCCTGCCAGAGAAGTTTGTTTCTTTGAGATCTCAATTGGATTATCTAACTCTGTGGGTAACACTTTAGTGTAATTTGTTTATCTGACAAGGCTAATCTACTTATTTACTCATGAACTGCAGCGTCTATTATGTAATAATTTCCTCTTTCCTTGCAGGGATAGATGACTGTCAGCTAATAAACAGACAACCAGAACTTACATTTTTGATTCATCATTGGCACAAAGAGGACGAGCAGAAACATCTCAGATAATAACTGGACAGCCTTAACCATCAACAGCTTGCCTTCGGGGGTCGCCAAA
Source organism: Seriola dumerili (assembly GCF_002260705.1). Taxonomy (NCBI): domain Eukaryota; kingdom Metazoa; phylum Chordata; class Actinopteri; order Carangiformes; family Carangidae; genus Seriola; species Seriola dumerili. The sequence goes on along the minus strand of NW_019174365.1, from coordinate 7,469,545 downwards.
ATGTCAAATATTGACTTCAAGAGACTTGAGCTCTTCAACAACACCCTGAGAGGTTGCGGTGTAAGCCCATCCTGTAATAACTCCCACCTTATTTTCCTCAACACCAGTATTGTCAATGGGCTGGAGATTCTTGATGATGGGTCCCCCTGGCTACGAATAGTCATCTCCGTGGTGTACTTTGTTTTGGCTACAGCGGGAGTGTTGGGGAACTTGTTAGTGATGTTCCTGCTTTATTCTACTCACACCATCACCACAGGCACCATCAATTTCTTTGTGTTCAACTTAGCTTTGGCCCACCTGCTGTTCTCCCTGGCCTTGCCGTTTTGGGCCGTGGACATTGCGCTGGACTACAGCTGGCCTTTTAGCTCGACCACATGCAAGGCTGTATCCTTACTCACTGGCCTGAATGTCTTTGCCAGCTGCTTTTTCCTGACGGCTATGAGTTTGACCCGGTATTGCTATGTGGCAACCGCTCTCAAACCCAGTGCCTCCCTGTGCAGTAGATCTTGCACTTCTCCGGTGGCCACAGCTTTTATCTGGGCTGGAGCGCTCATAGCAGCGGCACCCCGAGCGGTGTTTGCAGACCTGAGCCTTGTGGGCAGTGGCAATGACACAGCATGCCTGCTCCGTTTCCCAGATGGCACGGCCTGGCTTGGAATAAACCAGCTCATGCGTGTGGTGCTGGGATTTCTGCTGCCCTATGCCACCATCATCCTTTCCTACCTGCTTCTGCTGCGCTTTCTCTGTCGCCATAATATGAAAGGCAGCAACTCTTGGAGAAAGGCAGATATTTCAAAGTCGGTGGCAGTGGTGGTACTTTCATTCTGCGCCTGCTGGTTCCCGTACAATGTCCTCACACTTTGGGGCGTCCTGATCCAACTTGACATTGTTGAAATCAGCCCCTCATTTTATTTGGCTCAAACATACTTTTTCCCTCTGGCTAACTGCTTGGCTTTCACCAGCAGCTGCTTAAACCCTGTCATCTACTGCCTGGTTAGGAAAGAATACCGCGTGGCTCTCCATAATGTGCTCTTCAAATTAAGTATGGCTATTATGTCTAAGATGCCCTACGGCATTAATTCTGAGGAGGGATCAGCACAAGGCGGGCAACTGTCTATTCCTCTCAGTAACGTGTACAGCCAGATAACCCAATCTGACACAAGGAGATATGCACCACTGTCAACACTTCCAACTGTAGTGTCCACTCTGTAAAGCTGCAACAGATTGATCAAATTCTTTACACCAATACTTTAATGTAATGTAAGAATGAGTTTTCATCACGTACTTCAGAAAGACCAATGTTTTCCTCTAAGGATGTACAGGATGTATAGTTTAGCTCTGTTGTAAAGAGGCTGCACCTAAGCTTTTGTGGGTCTCGTGATTTACAGTTTTAGCTGTCTGAATGGGCTGAATGAAGATTTGGGCCTTATTCATGCCATCATAAAGATTTAAACATGGGAAAGTGCATCCACTAATTCACTAGACATTTAACTAAGATGTCCTTGGGTTCTGCCTGAGGCCTCCTCCTCCTCCTTTCATCTCCTTCTTATTGTTAGTAGTATTGACATAAAATACTACACAATAGTTTACTATTGTATAAAACTAATGTGCAAATATTTACTACTACAGTTTGGAATAATTAACATTGCCGCACTGTAGGTCTGGATTGTGATTGTCTTGGTTTTAGATTGTCATGTGTGAAAACATTTTTGTCATTTGTTTGAATAGATGTTAAATAAAACTGTTCACGTTCACTTTATACGTTTTTGCTGTGTTTATTTGTTCTTCACTCGGTCAGTTTGCACCATGTAATTTGCAGTAAAAGAACAGTAAATTGCTAAAAAAAACTTAATCATTTACACCTTTTAGGCCTATCTGTGATGCTTTGTTTGTAGTACTGTATGTGTGATTAACAGGTCAACTGTTTATATTCCTAGGAGTGTAACTGCAGTGTGCTTGTGGAAACTTAAATGAATTTCAAAACTTGAAATGGATTAGTGTGTCAGTTATATTGGATAAAAGATGTGGGACACTTTGACTCACTCAAAGATCATCAGTTCAAGAAACAGAAACAGACTTAATATGCAATATAATGGCTATCAAAACTTAATTAAAATGTCAGTTCATAATGTCACAAAAACAACAGTGATAAACAGAGCTTAATTAAATTTTGTAGAATAACAAAGGGGAGTTCTGAATAAATGAATGGCCAGAAGGTTAATACTAGATACTACACAGCTCCAAATTTAAAATATAAATGTCCTTAGTCAGATCCTTAAAACATAACACCCTTAAACATGACATCTGAGTAGCATGGTAGCTTTCCTTGTCTTTTCTTAAAGCACCACACAACAATTGTTGTTCGGAGGATTCACATTGGTGGGCAGGCTATTCAAATCCTATTGTATATCAAACCTCTTTATGTAGTTTGTTTAAAGGGTTTCACTTCTGTTTTGATAAACTAAGAATGTATTGGTGTTGCAACAACTATAAACAGACTTTGTGGCTGAAAAAATGCAAAAAGTGTTGTATTTTACTGCAGGAATATGACTCTCTATTTAAATGTATTGCAAATCAAAATTGTGTCCACCCTCTACTGATCATTCTTGCCTTCTGTTCTCCCATTTGGCCACAACACGGTGCTGTTGTTCAATTTTTTAAAACTGTTTGAGGCCTGAGCTGATACCACACACATACTGTAATACTCTTATCAGTTCAGCACAGTTTAAAAACACCTCAGACTTTTATATGAATATGAATGAATGAATATCAATGCCACTCTGTCACCTGACGGAAAATGTTGAACTACTCCTTTAACATAGACTGCATTGGGGAAAATGTAGCCGACTCCAACATGCATAGCAGACGATCTGCACTGCAGATATATAACAGTTGACTATGCATAAATACATTACAAGCATGCATGACTCGCCTTACATAAAAGGTGTGATAGTGACTGAGAAGAAAGTGAAGCCTTTCTTGAGTAGGGCAGTGTATCAAGCAGGTGGTTTTCTGCGGTCCTCTTGCATCATCTCTTTAGGAGCACTACCTGCTCAGCCATTCACATGACATGAGGGAAATCTAGGCCAGGCTGTGATGAGTGACAAGAGGATGGAGTATGATTGGTAACTTGTGACAGAGTTGAAGCACCGTGGTGTATTTTTATTAGATTTTCTACATTACTTGTGGTAGAAGGAGCTGTGGAGGCTTGCAGAGGTCGCTCATCACGTAGAGGGTGTTAAGATGAACAGACCGTGCTGTTGGTATACTGCGGAGAGCTCTGCTGTCACTGCAGATGTTGTTATCGATATGTAGCAGACAGACACTGGGGCAGCAGCAGTCTTGCGCCAGAGCTTTTATGTTGGACCATTTGGGGGCAGCAGAACAAGCTGAAAACAAAACATCTGGCATTTTAACATCTCACAAAGTAGATATGGCAAACATGTTGACAAACAATTGCTTATATTTACACATCCAGCAGTTATGGAGCAACATTAGCATTAATTAGGAGTGTGTGTTTCCTGCCACTTAACTTTGCTCAGTTTTTAGTGTCCTAAGAGAAATATCTGGCTGCTTAGCTGCTAAATGCCACCAGACTCTTAATGTTTCTGTTTGCCATTTGCTGCTGAGCGCAGGCAGAGTGAAGTGGGTTTATCTGAGCTTTTTGCTTCAGACAGCTGCCTGGTGCAGCTAAAAACAAGGCTGATGAAACTGGTGAGACTAAAACAGTAAAGTTAATTCTCAGTGAGCTAAAATCGTGTGACAATTTTCTGTGAGTTTTTCACTACGCACGACAATGGTCACATTATATATTTAACATGTTAATATAAAAAAATCAATAAGTGCTGCTTTAATGTTTTTCAACCCAATCCAAATGAAGTTCAGACTCCACCCCTCGATTTGTAATCCACTAAAGTGCTTTGTTGCACAGCAACACTCGAAAATGAACTCCAGGCTGTCTTAAAATTAAGTAATAAAAATTCCCATTGCACTCCCACAGCCATATTTCCATCTTTTCTAATTGAATTTCTTCAATCAATCTTCAATCCAAACAACGCTTTACTTGAGATATTACTTTTCTTTCTATCTTCAAAGAATTCAAATGAAAGCTTGTGCAAATAAGAGCCTATATATAACCCAATATACAGTCAGATTTAAAAAGCAGCTAAAGTAGCTCACTTTGGTACTTAAAATAAAAGATCTTCAATTAGGGATTTATTAATTTATTTAAATCACTCGGAAAAATCACCTGAAAAATGAATACATTCCCTTTGTTCAAACAAAACAAATCATATCAATCAAGTATACTTACACTAATAATAATCATTACAAGCGCAATCATACCTACAATAACTACCATTGTAAATAAAACTACCAACATTAAACATCCACCATACAACATCAGGGGGAACTGGAGGGTATGGCTTATCCATGGGGCATGGCTTATTTCAAAAGAAATGTCAAGTAAATTAAGGTATTACATCCAGTAGGCCTAATTCAAGTCAGAAACCCCACCAACTATATATTTGTGACACAGTAGATCAATTGTGCAGAATAATAGCTGCCAAGAAAAATACTTTGTTTCATTCCTAAATGCTATACATCCATTTTAGAAACATAAATATGTTGATTGATGTTATCTACCCTTTTTCAAAATATACAGGATATCTCATTTCATTTATTAGCTCCTGCTTTAGCTGCAGCAAAGCGGCAGTTACTCTTTTCCGTCGGGTCAATAAAGGTTCATACATCCTCTAAAATGTCATGATTCTGTAAACATACAGCACCTCTGCAATAGTAACTTCAATAATATTTCTTACCAAGTTTTATTACAGTGGAATATTTGTCACATTTTTCATTTGGACCAAGAAACAAAACTCTTGTTCCTTTTTTTTTATGCAACAAATAATACAAAACAAAGAGGTGTAAATTAAACTATTTATAAGATGAGATGAGGATCACGAACCAACCAAAATGAAAGCACAGTAGTTGCCTTAGCATAGACCCCTCATTTCATGTGCTTTTTTGAAATTTATCCAGCTTAACATTTGCCAAAGATTGTGTTTCAATGTTTTGGCATCAAAGATATTAAAAGATGTCTCTGTGTTCCTTCTAACACCTGAGAGTCTGACGAATACCTGGAACACAATCAATCTCATCCCATAATTAAAAGGAGAATTGTATGAATGTAATGGTAATGGCACTTAAATACAATAATAAACAGGACAAACTTTAGAAATGGCCCTGTGATGGCAAAAGGTTTATATAGGAAATCTTAAAATAGCAATGAACAAGCAACCAAAACTCAAACCTGACTTTGCATCAGGTTATGAACAAAATTATAACTTTTTCTTAGCATTGTCTCTTAAATAAATAAGTTTTTCTTGCCAAATGGAATAAAGTATCCTCTCAGGATGTGGTATAAAGCAGAATAAGGATCCCTAATTCCAGCAGAGAAGGGAGGTGAGAGGGCACGATTTCAGAGGTAGCACACTGTACCACTGCAGCTAATACAGAGAAAGTTTCAATAATAAATGGGCATAACATATATATATTTAATGTCTTTAAAATCATTTTTCTCAATTCATGGATTGCAGCTTCACGTTAAATGAAAACAGATGTGCATTTTAACGTTTCAAAATACTGTATTGCAATGCAGGCCAAATAAACAAACGCATATTTCAAAAGAAGATTACTTAAAACCGCAATCCAGTATTCTTGAAAGCACCACTGCTATTTTGGTTACACAACATAGGCGAGATATTTTAAGAATTTGTCGTATTATTTCATCTTTAACAGAAGTGTGCTATGCTGGGAAATTATTCAGCTCTCATCCCATGAACACAGTCATATCATAGCACTATAGTTTCTGGATTGCAGCATTAAGAGTTATAATATATAAGAATCAGTGTTTACCACACGTTCAGCATGCCTGAAGGCCTACCCTTGATTTGAATACATTTTACATATAAGAATAGATATACATTAAGCTATTTTATACATTTCTGGTAACATAAACATATAATTTTGTATCATTGATATTTATCTTGAAAGAAAATGTCTTTTTAAAGGCAAGAGGTTAAGATAAATTATATCAACCATGAAATTCATAATATAAATGGTTCAGAGTTCACCAACACACTGCTTATTAATTCATCACCTGACTACAAAAAAAAGGACATTTAATATACAAAGTTTACAAGTTCTTTTGTATTGGCATTGTTATTTTGGGCCCTGTGGCACAGACTGTAAGGCAGTCAAATCCTATGCACATATACTACATATCCCTGCGTGGAAACTCTTTATTGTTCTGTTGTTCTCACCGTCTCTCCTCTTTGTGTTCGTCTGCGATTTGTGTCCAATCCTCTCAGAACTTTCATGTTGTATAATGCAAAAGGCTGAATGCCACCCTCTTCTGAAAAAACGGAAGAGTCAGCAGGTTGGATAAAAAAAGATGCCTTCCGATAAGAAAGCCATGTCAAAGTTTTTTTTGTACATTAGAATAATATCTGACAGCAAACCGACTTACTCGTCCTCGCATTTAAAAAGCACATGCAGAACTGTTGCACATCTATGCTTCAGAAACATTAAACACAACAGATGAGTAATTCACTACTCGCGATAATATGATTTGTTTCCAGTTGCACATCATGTTTATAATCATAGTTATTAAAATGTATCCATATAGCACTTTTCAAATCAATGTTACAAAGTGCTCTGCAACAAAATTATCATGAAGAAAAGAAAATACCAGGCGTGAAGGGCTGAGAGTCGAAAGGCCTTGATTTTATCACTTTTCAGGTTACCACGATTTTTTCCACCCCCACCCCCCGAGAAAGTTGGTTCAAATCAAAGCAGGAGCGAGCAGGATCAATTCGATCAGCCAAACCACATCTGGAGGTGTCCTGGCTCGCATTGCTCTTCCTGATATCTTAAGCAAGCTTAGCAAAAGATACACGTGGAGGTAGCAGCTGGGAAGTCTTCGCCTGCAAAAAGTGATTTAGAAATGACTGACGGCCGTCAATGACATTGCTTCCCTCTTTAAGCGCTGTCTCACTAATTTGCAGATTGAGATCAGACTCATGATAAAGATGACACTTATTAATACCTGGTATAAATGCAAAGGCCTGTGGATTGGATGATACTGAATCCAAATAATGGTTCCAGATACACATCACCTATTAAGACCAGATGTAAATAGGCATGGGTCAAGCTCCAAAATGCTGGGTCCTACGTTTCCCATAATGCAACCACTATCGCCTTTTCATTCGACCTTTACTGTTTGGAAAATGCCCTTGTTTTACAGACTCTGCACCCACACTTTCTAACGCAGCCTTTCGTTTCCTACATTTTTGTCGTCTCCAAGCCCAAGCCTGACTTGACAACGCTCCGCCGCGGCCACGGAAGACATTTTACTACTTTTTCCACAGGCTGAGTAGTTCTCCTGATGACGAGAAGAGCGACCTTACTGTGTAAAAATTGGTGGAGTGCCCCCTTTTATCTATATTTAGGAACATTTACACATTATTTTTCTCTGTCTATAATGTTTATGAAGCACTTTGTATCACCATTTTGAAATGTTATATATATACATATCACTATTATTATTGTTACAAAGTGAACAAAACACGTTTTAATCTCAGATTATTTTTGTAAAATATTTTCATTATTAAAAATTTTCAATAGCTCTAAGAAATACTTTGTCTATACACTGAAATTCAAGAGATTGTAGTTCTAGCTTTACACTGTCTGCCGAAGGAAAATGTAACCAACGAGAGGATTCAGATTGTGTTTAAAGCAGTTGTAATAATGTAAGTTGATTGTAGGACTTGTTTGGCATCTATTTAGGTAGGATGGCTGTACTAAAACGGATGCAAAAAGATGCACAAATCATAACGATAACCACCTCTGTGAGTGAGAATATTTTTGCAGTGAGAATATGTTACTAAATGATTTCATCAGAATCAAATAGTAATATACAGTAGGTCTTTGCTTGGGCCCTGCATCTGAGGATCATAGATGGCAAATGATTTAACAACATGCTTGTTGCTTGTCACAGGCGTCACCTTGGGGGGATATTGTGCTTGTAAAAGCCTTTTCTATACATTTTGTCTGCAGCCACTACCGTGAGAAGCGAGTGTGCTGCTTGTAGCAGGGAAATCATGAATCCATCTTCATCCTCAGTGTTTTACACATATCTTCTCATGTCTTCCGATTAAATAAAGAAACTCATTAGGTTCAGTATTGCCGTTATTGTGGCATTGGCTTATATTTCAGTCAACATGTGCAGAAGGTTCGCCGCACATGTTGGTCCTCACGCTAAACTGATTGTCAAGTTCTGGTACAGGCAAAGTTTGAATATGTGCAAAGTTTTTTTTTTTGTTTTTTTTAAGAATTTTGTGAGATGAAGCCTCCAGTAGTCCTGCCGGATCCACTGCAGAGCTTTGTTTTCATGGGGTTTTTGTAGAGAATGTGAATCAGTCTTCTTACACTCGAATGACCATCATGAACTCTGGTCACTTTGGAACTGGCAGTCAGGATCCTGGGTGGCCACCATAGCCCTGGCTGATAGACTGAAGGGAGAGAAAACAGGTGAAATTACTTCTTATCTCCATTTATAGCTTCATGAGGGCGCAAGTTTAAAGGAAAAGTTCAACAGTTTGGGTTAAATGTGTATTCATTTTCTTGCAGAGAGCTAGAAGGAGAGATGGATACCACTCTCATGTCTGTGGGATAGAGAGCCAGCAGGCAATTAGCTTAGCACAAAGACTGGAAACAGCTAGCCTGGCTCTGTCTGAAGGGAATTTACAATTTAAGGGGGGTTTTGTGATATTTCTTGGCTGAGAGCCATTGCCCAGCAACCAGCAGAGACTCCAGGAAGTCATTGCTTTTGGCCAATAATAGTCCAGCACATAAGCCCCCCTACAAACATTGAATTGTCATTTTCACACCTCGGTTTTTGTACAGATTAAACAAGCCAGATATAACATTAAATTAATGAGCTTCAGAAGTGCTGTTAGGCAGATTTTGTTATCTCTATTTCCAGTCTTTGCGCTATAAGCTAGTGGCTGCTGACTGCAGCTTTATATTTACAGAACACACATGAGAGTGGTATTAATATTCTGATCTAACTCTTTGCTCAAGAAAGTGAATAAATAAATTTCCCAAAATTTTGACGTATTCTTCAGAATCATAATTCTCTGGTTTCTGTCGTTGGGAAAGAACTGTTCATGCTCGCAGAGTAATTAACAGGACTCTCCCACTCTGAAGGAATAGCATTTCTCAACACTTGATTTTATTCCTCTTGGGCTCCAAGCACTGCAACATTCAATATGACGAGAGTGTGTGTTTATCTCATAGCTGTGACTTTGAGCCAGAGAGGACAGCTTACAAACTAATCCTCCTTTGACAACATCAAACTCCTTTACTAGACTAAAATTTTAGTTGCAGAGTTTGGATCTATCTTTATCACGCACTCATTTGTTTAAGAAGTCTGGAGTAAAACAATTATCAGACCCGGTGGAAAACATTTCTATAAATGGGACTGATTGTTTTCAAGAGGCAATTTTGTCTATTTGCCCTTGATACTGAGGGCTGAAAAGAAGGCGAGAGTTAATTTCAGGGATAGCATGTTTCTTCAGAGTTATTTCGGCTTAAACGTCACGCACACTCACACGTCTAATATTAGCTGTGAGATTGGCATAATGATTCCCGAACCCCTTACCCTAACCTTAACCATCACAACTAAATGCCAAACCCTAACCCTACAACCAAGTCTTAACCCTCAAACAGCCTTTTGCAGTTGTGAGGACTGACCAAAATGTCCTCTCAATTATAGTTTAAACCAGAATTTGTCCACACAACCATAGAAAGACATGTACACACACACACACACACACACACACACAAACACAGCCTCTTCACCTGCGTCACAATCCAGCCCACATGGTGCATTCATGAAGCTGAGCCCTGAAGAATTAACTGTGATGCTGCTGATGACTCACAGTCAAGGTTTTTTTTTAATGACGAATGTGTTCTGTGGTATAATAATAATAATCTTTTTGTGTGGCTTTGGCTTATACTTCAGTTTCAGTGCTGAAGACTTGCTATTCCTTCACAGAATCAACCTAGATTAACCTCTGTACATAAATTTAAGCTCCATCCAGCTCTTGAATTTTAGGATCAGCACTGTGTTTTCCACTCTGCCCTCAGACGTGTGCAGTAAAATGGTGAAATGTTATTTCAGGTGTGACATAAACGTACTTTTGAAAAGATGGGAACAGGTGAAGTGCATGAAAGCGGCAAGCTTTTTCCCCTGCACTGGCTTTGGCAAAAGCTCTGGATATGATGTAAGAATGATGCAAACTGTTTTAGGACATGACTGGTTTAGCGAATAGGGATGATAAAAGATGTAGACACAGGCACAAACCTGGTCTGTGAGGATTCGAGGCTTAATATCAGGAATGGCACCCCCTCTCAGCTCATCTTCCACAGCCATGAGTCTGACAACAGGGAAATAGAAACAAACATACCGGTTGACAAAAATAGAACTATGAAGCCGGTGTTCTCCAAAGTTACTGTAGGATTATGTGGCCATATGATGATATTAAGGTCTTGACGTGATCCTGCTATCCTCTGAGCGCCCTGAAGCTGAATCTGAACTTCCTTTAGAACAGTTAAGACAGCTCAAATTCAGCTGTTCAGATAGACAACTTGTGAAAACTAGCGAGTGTGCGCAGGAGAGTGAGGTGTGTACCCATCTGCCATATCTGAATTTAGAGGAAATAGAGTATGGGAGCATACGTTAACTAAAGGAGGCTTTCTACCAAATGAGATGAGATGTGAGCTCTGTAATGCTGCAGTTATACAAAAACTTGGCTTTCAGAAAACTTGATATGGGGCAATAAACATTTCATTGAGTAGGAGTTGTGCTTTATTCCAAGAAATATCTCCTTTAAGTACGTGTAGCTACAATCAGAATTAGGCTGGCTTGGTTTCCTCTGTCCACATAATAAAGTTACTGAAATAAAAATGTGTGTAAAAAAATAAAAAAATAAAAAAGTGTTTCATATCAGGTTTGAACCTACTGGGTATGCTTTTTGGTTTTAGTCATGACACTTAAATGAGCTACCTTTAAAAGGAATAATCCAACATTTTGGGAAATAATATGCTTATTTGCTTATGTCTGTGTGTTAATGGTATCCTGTGGAGTCCTAGTGGCGCTATGGTATGGAGCAATGTATTGATGAGTGGGTTCTTTGTTGGTTTCCGTTTCGTGTTCTACAAGCATGGGCACAATAGCCATGTTTCCATCCAAATATAGCAAAATCTGAACTGAATTTCCAGAAAATCTGCAAAACAAAATGCAGTTTTTGTTCATTTCCATCCACTATCATTATGCAAGTATTTGGATAAACATCTGGTGGCACTAATTTGCCAGCAAGGTGCCACTGAACCATCACGGGACATGAGGTTGCAACAAGATGATGTAATTAAAAGAGCACCAAACCTCAGATTGTTGAAAATGTAGAAAAAGAAAATGTAAATGAAAATATGGCATTTACATTTCATTCATATTTTCTTTCAGTCTCTTCAGTGGAGCAGAAGCTTGACTGACACTTAAGTCACATGCTTCATGTGTTTCATGATTTTTATTCCACTGCACATTATTATGCTTTTATATTAACACACCAACCTTTTTAGTAAAAACTTTTTAATGATATTTCGTTTCCCACGGGGTATTTTTAAGCATGGAGCTAAAGCCAGGAGGTGATTAGCATAGCTTAGCATAAAGACTATCAGCACCTCTAAAGCCCATTAATTAACATGTTTTCATTTATCTAATCCATACAAAAATAGAAATGTAAAACCAGTAATTTGTGGTTTCAGAGGGAGTTCTTTTTTAAATTAGGACAAAGCTAATCTTGCCGTTTCCCCCTGCTTTCAGGCTTTATGCTGTGCTATGCTAACTGGCTCCTGGCTCCAGCACATATGAGAGTGATATCTATTTTCTCTCAGCAAGAAAGCAAATAAGCATATTGCCCAAATGATTGAACTATCTCTTTAAAATGAGATTCATATGACACCATACAAGTTGTATTTCAGTGGAAAACCTTTCTGTTGAGTTCTTATACAGCAGACCGAAACATTTCTTTTAATGCAAAAATAGTAAAGCTGGTCACCACTTTTAACCACCTTTCATTTGCATTCATTCTCCCTGTAGCTGTGTTTAACTACCTCTATGGATTGTTTCCTTGTAGCACTCAAACGCGTGCAGTTACAGCTGTAGTCCATGAGCTGCTATCCTTTGAAGCAACAGCAAAGATTGTTGTTATACCGTGTGCTGTTACTGTCGGACCAGGTCACATGAACGTGAGAAGCAGTAACAGACTGATGAGTGTCTCTGTGGTAAATGCACCACTTCAGTTTCATCACTCTCAGGTATATAGCCGGATATATTCATGATATAGGGCATAATTTCATATAAAAAATACAGCCTCATTTCTGCCAGCTCTATTTCAACCTTTACACTAATCACCTGCTGATGATGCCTTTGATTTGAGAGTCCTTCTCCAGTTGCTGCTGCTTCAGGCGGCGCTCGCTGTCCTCCAGGCGGTTCTGATACTGCTGCAGGATCTTGTTTGTCTGCTGTTCCTGCGTCAGAAGTCTCTGCTCATACTCTTCAAGCTTGCGATGAGACATCTTCAGCCGTTCTTTCAAGGAATGTATCTCTTCTTCGTATTCTCTTACCTGAAAGATGAAGGAAATAAAGTGACTTAGAGTTATTTGTGTCTTGTATTCTGCAGTGTTCCTGAATGATGAGTGATTTGTATCGGCACAGACACCACAGATGGTACAGATCTCTTTATGCTGAGCAGCAAGTGCAGACAAAGCTGCAGTGGAATTGTGCCGGCCTTGAAGTTTCAATGCAATAAGCACCACACACAGTAGGAATCCATTTCTAATATAGACGAGAGTGTGGGAGTTATTCATCATAGAAAATGCACAACAACAGCCATCACAATCAAACTCATGTATGATTCTGTCAAAGCTCCGATATGATGCAGAATCAGTTGAAAAGCTGTCACTTCAATCCAGGTCATATACTGTACCTGTAGCCATCAACTGTTGATGGCTAAAGATATTTTTGAAGTGTTTGGTATACAGGTGGTTTTAAACGCGTGTCTGCTTATTTGATGGGATTTACATAATATGATGATTGAAATATAGATATATTTGGAATATAGACAGTAATATTATGCTTTGCCACTTCATCAGCCAGGATATTTCAGTGGTTTTAACACATCATGTGTGCTTTGTTTTTTCTTAACCTAGGATCATGACCAGCAACCTCCTGGACAGTATTTATTCAATGTGTGTTCACCATACAAGTTGATCTGGTTTGCAACATGAAAATACTATTTTGCAACAGGAAAAACATGAAAATCAGTAACACAAGACTTGTGGTAAAAATTCTGATGGAGCAGTTCGAACCTGCTATCGTTGTCCAAACAACCTAAAACTAAAGGTATATTGTGCCAATTTAAGATCTTTAATACAAATTTATATCATATTAAATACAATATACTTTTTTTACACTAAATGTAGAAGTCAGGCTCCCATGAACAAAAGTCTATCCTTTGGAAACACCTAATAGTTTTTTAATTTACCAAATTAAATTTTGCCGTTGGGTTTGGGTCAATAAAAGATCTTTATCCTAAATACCACGGTCCAGGACACTCGAGCACAAAACACCAACATGAGACTGTCTGGTTAGGTACACATGAATCTTCTGCGCATGTTATCGATCCATGATTTCTATCCAAACAGTTGACTCTTGCTGTTGTTTGGAGCTGCCAGCATACTAAATTAGATTTTTACATTCTGCACCAGAGTGCGTGTATCATATTTTAAGAAAAGTGTACTAATCAGGAAAGCAGATATTTCATGACTACACTTCAGGTCCCTAAAGGGGCCGTCACGATAATGTTTCTCTGAGTCTCCTTTTGTATCTCAGCTTTCACTTTAAATAGTGTCATGTATATTTTAGAGAAATCTCAAAAACATCCACACACACCCTCGAAATACTGTTGCCTTTTTTAGCCTACTATCACAGGAAGCAGGTGAGTGTACTTAAAAAAAAAAAAAAAAAAAGGGTGGAAAAAAAAATACATGTACTAACCCTCTCTAACCGTGACTCATCCATGCTCTTGGAGTACTCTTTCAGCTGACCCTCACGGTCCGGCCGCAGGCTCTCGATGTCAGCAGAGAGATGTGGCATGTTGGACACCCAGGCGACTGTCCGCTCGTTGAGGGCCGGGGTGCTCAAGGTTGACTGAGAACCCTGGAACAACACAACAGGTCAGTCGTGACTTTAATTAATGTCTGAATATTAGGAATGTCCTAAAAATGAAGTGAGAGTGCAAATACAAATATTATTTCAACGTCTTTTCTCTCATTTCATGTCAAGTACGAACTGAGGCACGAAAGAATCGTCGCTGCGCAGTTTTGGAGCATCTCTTTAAGTCGAAGTTTTGAAGTTAGACTCGCCTGTTTATTGACAACTGGCTTGAGTAAATGCTGCTGTGGAGGCTGCAGCTGGGACTGTTGAGGCTTCTTGGTGCTTTTTGTCGGAGTGTCTGTTGACTCCTCTGCAGCTGCTGGCGGGCCCTGGTTGTCTTTGGCGGAGCTCGTCTGGTACGGGAGTCCGGGTGCTGGACTGTCTGTCACCGACAGCTGTGTCTCCTGTTGTTGCTGCTGTGTCTGCTGTTGCTGCTGCTGCTGCTGTTGTTGTTGTGGCGGCTGCTGAGTTTGGCGTGGTTTTGGCTGACTGCCACTGAAATTTGTGTCAGAAGAGTCGAGGAGGAGGTTCCTGCTCTGCGGGCGGACCTTTGGAGGCGTGGCAGTAGCTGGAGTGTTAATGGACCTCTGGGACTTGAGGTGTTGCGGTGGGGCAATGGATGACTGGCGGACAGGATGAACTGTAGTGGGAGGTGTAGCCAAAGAGGCGGGGGTGCCCGTCCCAGTGGCTGTTTGAGATGTGACTCCCATTAGGTGCTGCTGCTGGAGAGACTCCTGAGAGGAAAGAATAAGATAAAAGAAAAAGAAATTGTCAAGAAAATTAAGAAAGCCTAATTTCATTTACCATTTACTGAAAGTACTTTCCTAATTACTTCTTTAATTGAATGTACTGAAAACCACTATTAGTAGAATTGAAAATATCCAACTTTGATGGCCCCCAGTGTTAAATTCCAGTAAGACACAAAGGCACATGGCCTGGGCCAGGGACGCCAAAATGATTGAAGGGTTAAACAAATTCCCTGCACTATTTGTTTGGTTTTTTTTACCAAATTTTTCTACAAATGCAACCCATACGCCCTCTCAATGATTTAGAAGACACTCTAACCACAAAATATGTCACTCACATAGTGACATGGATGGACAGACAGATGGGGGGGTGGATGATCAGCAAGGCAAGTTTATATATGTATGGCACCTTTAAACAATAAGGTTAAGACATTAAGACAAGAAATAAAATTAAAAAACAATGCTAAAATTGTAAAAGTGCAAAAGTGAATAAGAGAAAAATGTTGCAGCACAACTAAACCGCAGTGGTACAGTTCCAAATTTGATTTAATAAAAGTTTTTGGAGTTTAAGCAGACCAAGTTTTTCTGGTTTGTTCCAGAAATGGGTTGTGGTGCAGAAAAACTGAATGCTGATGTCTTGGTTCGACTCTGACGACAGTGCCAGACCAGTATGGATAAATGTTTAGTTTGATGTCTAGATAGATAGAAAGACAGATGATGTACAGTATGGAGTATTTGGACATTTACACATCTTTGTGCTTCAGTACATTAAATTTGAAATAAAATAATGCATATTACATAAAGTGCCAAATATCAGCTTTAATTTGAGTAGATTTACACCAACGTAAACTTACTGTTAGGACTGACTAAACTGACTGGACGGACAGATGGACTGATAGGTAGATAGTACATAATTAATGCATAACTGTCCTGATGATAACACCATCTGTATTAATAAAACAGGAGGCTCTTGTGATGTTTGTTCCATTAAGGCCCACGCAACAGGACAGAAATAGCTTAAGACTACATGACAGTATCATTAAACGCTGTAATTTTACACAGACATGCTGTAGTAAACTTATCAGATCAGCAGCCCATGACTACACAATCAAGTCAACACTAAAAAAAGATGAGTTTAGATTTCTGTTTCATTAAAAGCTGTTCCATAAAAGGAATGAGTTTAATTCAAGTTTATAAGCTTTAACTGAAAATTCAACTTTGTTTGTAAGAGTAGACTGTAAAACAGTTAAACATCTCTATCCAGGAGATCTAAGTCTGATCTGCAGCACACTGACAGTTTAAAGACGAAGTAATATAATGATATATCAGCAGTTACGACACTTTTTTTCTGCCCTATTGACCGACGGCTTGTTTCCAGCTCTGTTGAAACAAGGACGCACAGTATGATAGTCAAGCACCCTACACAGTTCAGCAGAGGAGGTGAGTGAATGATCAGGCTTCAGTGTGTTGTCTGTACCACCACAAGTGTCTCTCAAAAGTGCCATTACATTGCTGTTAGATTTGCATATTCTACTGCTCAGGAGAGGTACATCTTTTGTAAACATTTCCCATTTTGTTTGGATCTCTGTTCTGCAACCACAAAATCAGTCTGAAAACAGAAGCGCAAGCTGGGTCTAATGAACTGAAAGGGTTAATCTGAATGCAGCAAGAAATGCAGACATTTTTGTTGCAAAATTGAGATCTTAAAATCACACTAAGAATAAATGACGAGCCTATTAGTATGTTGTGCAATTTAGCTTGGGATTTAAAAAAAAAAAAAAAAAAAAGGGTCTACAGGTCTTTTTAACTGAGAAAATGAATTATTGGATGTGACAGTCCTCATCACAACATTTGGAAATCCAGAACTGATAATACTGTTTGTTATTCCATAAAAGAACAGAGGCCTATTTTAACTTGCAAGCTTTTGTTTTGACTTCGTAACTATTTGTTTTTTGAGTTTTTACTCCTATTTGATGGATTTTACTGAAAGCAAGTGATGCCACTCTCTTAACCTTACTGGTCCACTCAAATTTTAAGGGGTTTGGTTAATAATAAACAAGCAGTTTCATGAATTAGCATTCATTTCTCACATCTAGTTAAAGGAATCATTTAGTTTAGATAAACAAGAAGACTCAAGAGAACCAAAAGCAACCTGTTTAGGCCTGTACTGTAAATGACTTTAGTCTCAGAAGAGGGAATGACAGGCACACAGAGAATGTATGACAGGCACACATACGTAAATTACGTTTCATGTTTAGCGAGGCTGCATAACCAACTGGGCAAAGCCAGTAACTGCTATTCAATATAAAGTCAAATAAAATGTCATGTTAATTACTGATCATTGTTTACTATATGAAGCTTGTAATTTCAGCTCTATCATTTCAACAGTACAACATCCAGGTGACAAATTAAAGGAAAAACCTGAATAAATAAGTCGAGAAACATAAATGTTATGTTGTCGCCTCCACACATGAAGGGTCGCTGAATGGTTTGATGTGTATGTAAATATTATGAATCATATGGCCTAACCAGTCACCACATCTCACCCTAACTGAACACCTATGGGAGACATGTTAGACCAGCTCAGTATCCCTTGGAACTGCATCCATATTGGACAATTCTGCACCTCATGGTTTATGTCCTGAGCCAACAGTCTGTGCCAACACGGAGAGGGGTGTGCCCTTTAGGTAGTGAGGCGGAAAGTAAGGGTGTAGAAGTCAGAGTGGTGAATGGGCATATGCCATGTCTGAGTTCATGTCCCATCACAGAGCTGGAATTCACATTTACCTTTTTTCCTGTAGCCATGGTCTTTCCATGGTTACGGGATTGCTTGTAAACACTGGCATTTATAAGCAATCACATTGGTTGGAAAAAAAATTGCATTGCCACTAAACATACAATCCAGTGATCCATGCTTGGAGAATATAATATTGACATTGTTGTCTGGCAGTAGGGTGAGATGCTGCTCTCCACCACCTTCATCCAAACACATGAAGAGGGAATGTTGTTTATCCAGAATAGAGTGTGACGAAATTTTATGTTGGTTTTTCCTTTATTTGTCATTTTTTTGTTTTTACAAATTGTGGTTTACTATCTAAGATGACTGTGTCAGTGAGATGCTGTTGCCTCATTGGACTGCATGGTCTACCAGTCGTAACATAAGAAGTTTAGTTGTGTCTATGAGTACAACTGTATACACTTTACGGTTGAAGTTCCTTTATATTTTGGTTGACTCCTGTATATAATAGATACAATAGTAAACCTATACTGCAAATATCTTGTTCCCTATGTTGATTACATATGTGACATTTTGCTTTTGTGTTTTTATAAATCAGAAGATAAACCTGTTAAGCAAACCAAAGGTTCTGAAAGAGAAAAATACTGTTGCACATCGTTATAAACATGAGATTGTCTTCCTGTATGTGTGAGGGTAAGTGAGAGGTTCCTACCTGCACCTGCAGCGACAGCTGGTGCCAGGCGTAGTCGTTGCTCTGATTCTGCCGGGTGAAATCATCACTGTAACTGTGTGAGTGGACAATGCTGGGCTGCACCAGACTGCTCTGTGACCGCAGGGCGGACAAGTCCTCGCTGCGGGAGAAAGCACTGTTGCCAAAGGCGGGTTGATAGTCATGGTGGCCATTCTCAGGCTCAGGGGCGAGGAGGAGAGGAGGGGGAGGCTGCTGAGACTGAGCTGGGGAGTTCTGGGCAGCCAGATGGAATAGTGGGTTCTGGAAAGACAGAGGGTAGTGCATGGCCGCTGCCGCTTGCTGTTGCTGTTGAGAGATGGATTCGGTGGGCCCCCCAATGTGGCCCATCTGGCTCAGCCTCAAACCAGAGCCTGCTGAGCCCGTCGGCATATGCCCTCCCATACGAAGAGGGCCGCCGAGGTTCCCGAAGCTGTGGCCGAGGCCGGCGATGGAGGCTTGAGAGGAGGTGAGCATGTCTCCCACAGAGTTCAGGTTGGATATGCTGTTCATACGGGAGTCCTGAAGGTCCATCATAGACACACTTTTATTCACACTGTGGACCTGAGACAGAAGAAGAACATTTATTGTAGTTTCATATTCACCATATTTACAAAAACATTGTTCATGACAAAGAAAATTTGATGAAACACTGAAAATTCTAGATCCTGCTTTACCTGAAAATATATTTATTTTACTCAGTTTTACATGTGCAGTAAGTGTGTGTTTACAGTTTTAAATTTGGTTTGAATGTACAGCATCATATACAGTCATATACAGTTATAAAATGTAGCAGACATCACTGGCCTGGCATCAGTCACAAGCTATTAAAAGAATTCACGATAAGGAAATTCAGAGTTTATGGACCCAAAAGGTCTGTTTCGTGTCTGGGGATAATTTAATTGCAGGAGGGCAGGAAGGAGATCCTTCTTTCAAAACACAGCCCAGCTTTTTAAACATCAGAGTGATAAATGGCCAGCTCCAGAGGATCAACTAAATTGTCACAAGGCAAAATGGGGGTACATGACCAAAATCTCCAAAGGAAGCTCATTCTATAACTATAAAACATCATCTCTGACTGATATTTAACTGTTGCTTCCCCGGGGAAAATAACATTAAAATCAAATGTACTCATCACCAGAGACTGAATTTTTTACACACACACACACACACACACACACACACACACACACACACACACACACACACACACACACACACACACACACACACACAAACTAATGTTTCCCCCTCCTTCTCTTTCCCTCTTTAGATAACACTCATAAATCACAAGCCACATTCCTGAAGCCCTGTAACATGAGATTTCTTCTTTTCAAACACATATCTGAAATAATATGTATTAATATGGTCAATATTATTCAGCAAATGCTTTTACATAATTTAGTTAAACCCCCAAATTTCTATCATATAATCTGTTAAATGAAGTACTCCAAGTAAATCAAAAACAGAGTGCAGCACAAGAGCTCAACTCAAGCCAATAATACTGTGACAGCAAAGTCATATCAGACTTTATGTATCATTCTAATCATCGCTCGCTAATGTAAATATGTTAGCTGGTTGTTTATGAAATAATTCTAAAATGTATGCATTTGCCCCGAGGTCTTCCCAACATTGTAGAGACGGCTTTAAAGGCTTCAGAATTATGATATGCCATAGGGAAAATAAACATGACTACTTCACACCTTACCTTTGGATCAGGCTCAGTAATATCCGAGCTGCTTGTGCAGTACGCGGGGCTGGATCGAGCCAGCGGCGGACGCGTGACATAGAAAACTTCCCTCGACGAGCGAAGGTCTCGTTCTGCCTGACGCCTCATGTTCAGATTCGATGACAGGGATTCTACAGCTGATACTCCCGTCGTAGGGGACGGCAGGCGAGAGATGTCTATTGAACTGCAGAAACACAATAGAAAGAGACATTAAAATTACCACTAGCTTACAGATCTTTTATACTGATTCCTATTTTGTATCTACCCATTTGATTTCAAATAATGTACATGGGCCCTGTGTATTGCAACAAAAGTGGAGGCACAGAATAGGTGGTCGCAAATGGTAAATTTTGCCTACTGTTCTATGTTTCTACAGTATTTTGGGGTATTTTATGTCTTAATCAGACAGAGGTCAGTAGAGAGAGGCAGGAAAAGATGGATGAGAAAGATGAGGAACGTTATGCAAATAAGGTCCCTGGCTGGAACTGAACAGTGGACATCATGGTCACATGTTCAGTGCTTTAAACTTCTAGGCCAGTGGTTCCCAACGGTTTTTGCTTGTGACCCCTTAATATGAGTGAATAGCCCTCGGCAATTCCTCATTACTGCTTGCATGGCTGCCTGCACGGTTTAATCATAGAGTGACATTTTAAAATAATTTCTAGATGTCTGAATGGGTAGAAAAATAAAGTTTTGTTGATTAAAATGTGTTTTTTTTTCTTAATTCTAATTGGGACAATTGATCTACCTACCCACTACATTCATCTCCAAATCCCTTGTAGGGCTCCGGACCCTCAGGTTGGGAACCATTGTGTATGTATTTTACCAAATTATATGATCAGAGATTGAAGTTAAAGAAACTTGTTGAAGCTTGTTAATTGTTTGACACTGTAGTAGCTTTTATGGATTAAAAAATGACCTTGAGCTCTATATTCTTTTATATTTAAAAAAAATAATCAACAGATTAATTGATAATGAAAATAACTGCTGATTGCAGCCCTAAATAAATTGAGCACACATGATCAGCAGTGTGCAGGATTGATCCTATGCATGTCTATAAGATCTAATTGTATTCAAGAAATACATGTCTTATTATATAAGGGTTGCATAATGAAACGTGGAAACCCAATGAGGAGAAGGCATCACTCCGTCTCATCAGTCACTCATAGCCTGATACCTCTGGGATTAGAGTTACGAGGAATGGCAGGTGTGTCATTCTTTGTCAGTTAGAATTTCCATATGTTTGATCTCTGTCCTTTCACACCTGCCTGCAGCACAGTTAAGTCATACTCGCTCAATTACGTATTTATTCCTGCAGATTTTGTTCCCAGCAGACAACTGCTTGGTAGGAGGGGCTTGTAATAGTAAACACGAAATAGCTGCTGTGGAATCCTTTGATATTACCTCTGTTATTACTCTTACTTAAAGAGTTCTTATTTAAACAAGCTGTATGCTGCTGTCATCTGTCTCTTGACAATAGCAGAGTGCTGAAAGTTAATTAAAACACAGAGGAAAGAGGTTTAGGTAAGAGAGTCTGGGAACAGATGGTGCTGGCAGTTATGGATTGATAGAATACTTAAAAAGCCTGAAGAGCTGCATTAGCATTAGCATTATGTGCTCTTAGACTCTCATTTGTTTTAGAGCAATTGAATTCTCACTTATTGTGTATTCTTGATCTTTTTATGCTTTACTGTTGATTACACCCATGTGAAACTGTGGTGAATATTTGCAATCATGACCATTACCCTTGTCTTGATAAAGCCACAGCAGGGATTAATCCTCTGTTCAAATGTAAAACTGTGTATCACCCATCTTGGTGCCCAGAAGAGCACACTCTTTGGGGACATGCAATTCCAATTTCATGTGTAAATTGAGGAGAACAGAGATATATAAAACAAAAGAAAGCATGAGGAGATACCTGTTTAAGTCACGCATCATAAGGCTTTGGAAGTCGGAGGACATTAGACGATTGAACGATGGTCGCGAGAAGAGTCTGTCCTTCGGTCGGTCTGGCTGGTGATTTGTAGGCATGTGAAGCTGTGGGTTCCTCAAGGCGACACTGATGTCATTCAGCAGCCGTGGTAGCGGTCCCAGTTTGAGAATAGCATCCTATATCAAAGAGCAACACGGAAACATTTTTAAAATAAAGGACTCCTGACTTTCCTACGCTCACATGCCATGTGCCCGGGGTACTCGACCTTTTGGGCCACCACAGACTGTTTTATTGGCCACTTTTATTTTGGGCCAGAATAGAGGTCAAATTCAAGGTCCAACTGATAATGAAATAAAACCAGAGTGAAAATAAACACTTGACATCAGACCTTTGGATCAGGTTCAGTAATAAGGAAAAATGCAGCACAGACAGACTTTAAGGTAAGTACAGTGCAAATACCTTGTGATAGCCTATAATTCTAAATCATTATTTTTTATATTATTATGATAATAAATAAGGATCCACCTCATTGGTATTAGCACATACTTGCCTTATCAAGCAGATGTCACTGATCTACACTGA
Organism: Seriola dumerili; assembly: GCF_002260705.1. Taxonomy (NCBI): domain Eukaryota; kingdom Metazoa; phylum Chordata; class Actinopteri; order Carangiformes; family Carangidae; genus Seriola; species Seriola dumerili. The sequence continues at coordinate 7,446,750 of NW_019174365.1, read as the reverse complement.
ATCCTTTATTGTTCATTAATGTCATTATAAGTTTCAGCTTCCAGTCATATACCATTGAATCAGTAAAATAGTAAAGAGCTGCTGATCCCATGTGCTTCACTATAAATACAATAAATTTTCCACATCACTTCATTATTCATGAAATTCAAATGTCATCCAGAAACATGCAACAGAGAGAAAAAATGATGAAAACACATAAAATTACACATTTGTTAACCTTTGAGACAATTCTGGGCTGACCATAAAAGATTTCTAACTTTCATTATGTTACAACTGCAGTGAAAATTCATTAAGTTAACAGTGCAAGCAGTAGAGTGAAATATTAAAGTACTAATTCCACCTCTGTTTTCACAGTTCAAATAATATTAATTGTGTTAGACAGAAAATTATAGAACCTCATTTTCCAGCCCTCCATTCTCAGCACTCTTCAGAGTGAGAAAGAAATTATATTAAATGTTTAATTTAAATTTGCTAGTAATTTATCACGTTATTCCACCTACCTTGCTAAGCTGGCCCATGACTTCCCACAGTAAGCTATGGAGCATGGACAGTTCTCTGCCGAGGTCAATGTAGCCCTCAAACCCTCCAGCGTTTCCTCCGGTGTCCATGTTGGAAATCTCATAAAGAAATTGCTGCATGGAGCCCCACTCCATCTCCAGGAACTCATTCATGAAATACATGTATTCCTCCTTGGGTCCAAATCTGTGTGACAGGACACATGAAGAGAAAGAAGAGAGTGGAAACAGGAGGTTAGTGGACGGATCTCATGTTATTACAGTTAACATGTGCTGGAGTTCTGATTAGAATCCTTAAAGCTGCATTAATCAATATCACAACAAACCCACAGTAATGAACTAACTCAGTTCCTCTCAGCTCTACAGAGTGGTTTAGCATCTTTCCGGACCTTAACTTTCATGCTCTGGTTCACTCTCCCTGGTTCACCTTAAAAGTCGCCTTCAGTTAATAGGCATCCGACAACATACACTATAATACCTCAGGAAACAAAAAGTATTAGATTATTTTATGTTCCTGAAATAAAGAGTCTATTAAATAACCAAACTTTTGATATCTTAATCACAGCTGCCTATTTAAGTCAGCAAGAATTGTTTTAATATTGAAAAAGAATGTCAGCAAAGAGAACAGAGTGAAGGTAGGAACAAATGTGTCACAGCTGAAAGGCTCACAGTCTTCAATTCTAAAAATGAACTGTGTCAAATGAATGTGACATTGGAGAAGGGGTAAGAGGACAGGTGATGACAAGAGACTCACTTGCTGAAGCTGGCCAGGTTCTGCATGACCTTGGCTATGAGTGTGAGTGTGCGGGACGTGCGTTCAGCAGGGTACTCCTGCATTAGGTTGAACAGGGAGGGGGACATGATGGCTGGGCACATGAAGCGAAGGAACAGGGAGGAGCTGATGAGGCTGTCAGCGAGATCCTCTCTTCCACGCTCAGCACATCTGGCTCTCCATGAGGCAAAAACTTCCTTCAGCTCCCGAGGAAATATGCTGAAACAAGAACATGATTTTATTACCCACTGTCAAGGCGAAGAGCAAGATATAATACAGCAGCTCATCCAAAGGAATTCAGCAAGGTCAAGAGACTAAGATGTATGGAAAAGTCCTGGATGTACGATGCTCAGGATGCAAAAGAAGAAGAAGAAGAACGTTTTTAGAAAAATTAACATGATGTTGATGATTTAACTGATTATATCACTTGAAAAAAAGCACGTAAATAGTAAATGATAATGTTGTAATTTACTTATTTCTGTTTAAATATCAGTTTGGAAAAAGGAAACTTTTATATTGGTGTTAATATGGGGACAAATGAAAAAGTAACATTTGAAACTGAAAGGTAAAGTATTTATAAATGTTGAAACAAACATGAGGTATGAACATTTTTTCAATTCAAATGTAATTTTTGATTAACTTTTGGAATTGAACTGTCCTTCTGTTGGCGTGGAGGGGTGGCATCAACAGGGAAGGGGGTGTGTGAGTGACTGCACACAACTCACCAGAGAGAGTTGATAATCTTGCAGAGTAACAGCTCGCAGCACATACGAAGGTTGGCTTGGTGGTCAGCGAGGACTGATGGCGGGACGCGCATGGGGTCCACCTCACAGTTCTCCTCAGACTCATATAAGGCTCGAATGAAGTCACCTGAAAGTTGTAGATCAAACTCGTCATTATGTTTCCAAAAATGCATCATTATACATAAAGTTCAGCTCTAAATTTATTTTACAGCTGGATCAGGGCACAGGAACAAATTGTGAACCTCTTATTTAGAAAGAGCGAAAAGAATCAAGTAAGAAAATGATGTGACTAAAGCAGCAATCGGATGGGATTTATTTCTCCGGGGGGGAAGTGGAGTGCTTTAAATATTACAGACAGACCCAGTTAGGGCTGTCAAATGTCATGTTACAGGTGATTCTATTTTTGTTGGTCAAACTTTGTAGGGCTGAACTAAATTTAAGTGTGGAACAAGATATGTGCAGCGCTAGAAAACTTGAAACACTTTGCATATATCAGTCCCTGTAAAAGCATAGCATGATTGATATTCAGAAGGAGACATGTAAGTATAGTTTACAACTGTCTGTGTTAATAATTACAGAGAAATAATTACCAGTAAGTATTACTAAAGCTAAAAATAATACTAAGTCCACCGGTGATCAAGGTCACTTGTTCACCCCTAATATAATTTCTATTATAGAACAAGCTTCTGTAATTTGCTGGTGGCTAAAATGCCATCCAGAGCAAACAACAGTCATTACAAGGGACAAGGGGAAACATGTTATTACCCACCTTCCCCTGTGATGTAATATCCTAGCTTTGAAATAAAATGCTAGAATGAGATAAAAATGTAAGTGGACAGTGTTAAAGAATGGCTGATTAGATGGTATAAAATCAATCTAAAAACTAAAATATAATTATAAAGCATATTTATACTTAATGGCCAAAAGAACATTTTATCTTACATTTAAAAGATCTAAAATCTACTAATACAGCTCTACATTTAAATAAAAGAATAGACAATTAAATTTCTATTTATTGTTGCAAAATTTTATCAAAGCATAATTCATATTTGTTGATGTAACATTTACACTTTTCTTCTTTAACTCAAGTATTTCTAAAATGTCGCCTCCATGATAAAACAGTGGAATTTGGAAAAATGTCACAAATATATCACAAATGTAGATGTGGAACTATCTCGATACTAAACAATGCCATAGAGTGTGACACGGTTCATCAAAATATTAGATTTACTTTGAGCTTCAGTCAGTCAGCAGTGATGTGCAGTTTTACCTATAGCATCCTTGAGGTATCTGTGACCTATCAGTTTGAGGTACTCTTCCACAGCCTTAGTAGCGAGCGTATTCTCCCGAAAGATCAAGTGCTCACGGTCCATGAATCGATCCACCTCACACATCGCCATGTCGGAGAGGAACTCCTGCGAACAGATTTTATTTGAAGTTCAATGGAGCATACAGGGAAAGGAGGGAAGGTGTTTTTCAAAGGACAGACCATTTTCCTATAAAGCTACTTCAAAGAAATAAAACAACTGGTCATATAGAGAACTCAGACTCGAACGTTGATTGGTGGAAAAATATATCTAGTCAAGCTAACTTGTGACCTCTAATTTACCTTTGTTTTCCCTGTGCTTTGAAGAATGTGCACCAGAGCAAACGCCACCTCCTCTTTGCTTTTCACACTCAACAGCGGCTCCAGAACTGCACACAGTGTTCGGTAGTTGTTGGTAATGTATTCAGCAAATTCCTTGTACAGCTCCATGGGGAGGATGTTCATTGTCTGGTAGCGAGACTTAACACGCAGTGAGGCGTTGATGACTTTGGCACTTCCAACACCACCACTTTTGGCCAAAACACTGGATTGTATCACCGGGTACCACTGCTCCACAAACTGCCGGCCCGTGATGCTGGAGATGGGGATGCTGACAAGGCCAAGGTATGTGCTTTTTTCCTAGATTACCAAACAAAACAATATATTGATTTATTCGTTTTATTCAATCAATATTTTTAAATGCTTGTTTTACTGGCACACTCTCTTTACCTTGCGTCTTTTTTTGTCCGTTTCCTTGTAGAGGTGCAAGCGAAGGCTACGAATGGTAGGCAAATTGTTAAATTCAAAATGCTCGCCCCAGAAGACGGTGTCGGTCCGGGGTTTGCTGGTGGTGCGTGCGTACAGCATGTCATCCAGACACAGCTCACAATAGTAGCGTTTCTTAGCTGGAAGGTCTCGAGCTTCAATGATCCACAACTTGAGCACATTGTCCACCCGTCTGCTGTTGTCCTTAAAGTGAAACGACGAATTCTGTTACTGGATTATAACAGTCCTTATTTACATCTGTCCTTAATGTTACACCCTGGATCTTGTAATAAAATAAAAGGTGGCCAGTTGTGGGAGGTTTGGGTAAACATGTTCTGTAATTACTGGAGTTTAAAACAGAAGACAAAAAATCTATTGTATCTACCTTGTTAGGTTTGACAGCTCGTTGCAGATTCTCAATCCACTTGTCTCTCTCTGAAGCTGAGCGACAGGCAAAACATTTTGTCCCTGAACTGGTGGTTACCTTCAATCAAAACATACATATGAGTAGATTTATAATCATGGAATATACCTTATATGGCTGCAACTAATTGTTTTTCAAATTAATAAATTCATCTGTAGTTTATAAATTGACAAATGACAAACACAATTCATTTCCAGTAGCAAAAGCTTACATCTTAAAACCCTTGGTTTTTCAATTCAGTTATATAAAACACAGAAAAACAGCAAATTTGAGAAACTAGAACAAGTGAATGTTTTTGCATTTTAGTTTCATGAAAACACTTGAATTGATTAATCAACTTAATTGTTTCAGCACAAATTCCCTAAACCACTAGGTCACCTCATTTCCCTGATTTTCCAGAGAGGCGTGAAGTGGCTTTGTAGTGAAACCCGAATAGCTAACTTAACATATTTAAAACACTCTCACAAATAAAATTATATTGGTCAGTTAGTTTAAATATAGTGAGATAAAAATAAATAAATCTGTAGTAGGTGGGAGTAACTACAGAGAATGGGAGAAAGGTTACACAACTCAACACACCTCAAAGCAGTACTCTTGTCCTAAAATGCTAGAGTGGACAGGTTTGATTATGGCCTCTTCATCCAAAACTAGGTCCAAAGCCTCCGCAGCACTGCTAGGAGAAAGTAGGGACTCATGGGAGTGGGATTCTTTGAAGCTTTGCATCAAGCGAGTCCTGGTAAGAGAAGATGAACAAGAGATCAATTTACAACCCAAATTTATATCAGTGTTTTCATATAATTCAAAATAAGTCACCACAGCCGAGAAATCCGTGTGAGTCACTCCTGCGATTTGGGTATGATTTGTGAGATCTGATCCTTTTATAATGAGTTTATAGTAAAGTTAAGACCACCAGATTTTCAGTTCAGGTGTTTGTAATTTGGTCTGTTGACTTGCCTCATGTGACTCATACTGTATTTCAGAAAATGGCCCACAGTGTCTCAGATTGTGGTGATGTCTGGAAATGCAATTCTTTAACAACTATACAAGAATTTAAAAATGCTAATGTAAAAGTAATGCTTGTGTTGCCTTCTGTGTAAATGGGGCAAAATTGTAAAAGAGAAACAATTTAGCAGTCACAGTCTGCAGGAATATTGGAGTGCAGGTATAAAAAAGCACAGAGGATTAGACCTAATCATGGGGTAACCTTTAGAACAGGGCAGCTCTATCAAGGAAAGAGTTGGTGGAAGTAGAAGCAGGAAGGTGAGTCAATGCTGTCTCTCAGGCGCTGCAAGGTCAGTAGGCCAATTGAAAAAAATGTAGCAAGGAAATCATTTTTTCTGAAGAGTTATGGGATAAAGGAAGTGGACCAAATTAAATCCATTATAGGTACAACTTCAGTATGTGTGTGTTACCATCTCAGCCAGTAACTGGGTGCCTGCCCTTTAGGTCCAGCTGTAGCTTTTCAGGCTAAGGTGGAGCAAATAGACAGTGAATGTGAGCTAGTAAATTGATTTGCTGGCTGACAGAGCTCTAAGATACAGAGGGAGAGTTCCAGTTCTGCAGGCAAAAATACAGAGTTCAAGCTGGTCATTTTTGATTTGATATTTTAGATTTAAAGGGATAGTCCAACATTTTGGGAAATAAGCTTTGCTTTTTCTCGGCTAGAGTTGAGAATATTGAAATGTATCTCACGTCTGTACTCTAAATGTGAAGCTAGAGCCAGCAGCTGGTTAGCTTATCTTGGCATAAATTCTAGAGGTAGGGGGAAGAGCTAGCCTGGATCTGTCCAAAGGAAATCTACACACCAGCCCACCTAAAGCTCATTAATTAACATATTATATCTCATTTGTTTAATTCACACCAAAGTATGAAAACAATTCACCATTTTACAGGGGGTTGTGCTGAATTATTTCTTCAGCAGGAACAGTAACTTCCTGCAGCCCCCATGTTAACAGTCTTTATGCTAAGCTAAGCTAACCTGTGCCTGGCAACGGTTTCATATTTATTAAACAAATAAGAGAGTGGTATCAATCTTCTCATCTAACTCTCAGTAAGAAAATGAACTAGGGTAATTCCTTTAATATCTTCTGAAACTGGTTTTGAAAAATGAGTTTATCTGCACTGATCGTGAACATTAGCTTTGAGCATAAGAGAGAAAAAAGGGGAAAGGAGAATAGTGGAGAAACTGGTAAAAAGCAAACTGGTAAAACACCTGATAGCTACAAATGTTAAGCACTAATTTAAGGCCATATTCAAGGAAAATCATCTACTTTAAGAAGCTGACAGTGCAGTACATGAGAAATGCTTTGGTAAACCGACTTGGCAGCAGAGGTGGAGCAGCTGCGTTGGAAAGCTAGAGTGTGAAGTTGGACGCAGAGGGTTTATAGCAAAGTCAACTTAACAGTACTGAGAGTGAATTAAGCGTGTGTGGGCAGAACTCAAAGCAGGCTGTGAAGGCAGCTGTCTGAAGCAGCGGTGGGAGCGGGTGAATGGCTGTGGTTACAGGGGAAAGCGCACTGATTGAGGTAGAAAGTCACTTTAACCCCTACAACATTAAGCATGCCCCTACGTCTTTCAGTGCTGCCTCCACAGAAACCCTTGGGTTAACATATAATTTGTTTTATCGTCTGCATTTTAGAACACAGAATTTTTACATCCTTTGCTAAACGACATATTCCACATCTCTCTGCATCGGACATCCTCACCTGCCCTAAAACCGTCTATTATGCATCTCCTGTGGCGGGAGGAAAGTGTACTGTCAGTGTAACATTTTTACTTTCTGCCTCTCCTTCTCTAGATTGTTACATTTCCCATATGTGCGTCGTGACTGGATTGTGTGAGGACTGCATAAAATTTTGATCACAATGCAAGTGAGATTCCTCAGGGATGTGACCTCACGTCAGAATACAAAACAAGAAAAAGCTGTCACGAGAGCCTCTAGAGCTGAGAGCTAGTGCATCCTGACATGATCGGATGATAGAAATCACACTGACAAGATGAACGTGAGCATAATGTAAATCTAGCAGATCCTCCAGAATGTCCAACAGACTTGTGAAGTTAATATCTTTTACCAAAATTAGGCTTTTTGTTAGTTGTCCTGTTGCATGTTGATGATAAGACCACACATTTATACAACTACATATCTATTAAAAAAAAACAAAAAAAAACTTTTCTTTCCCTGCATTTCCTGTCTGTCTCTTCTGCCTCAATCAGATTAACACATAAAATGCCCACATAAATTAATTAATAATAATAATAATTCAAGTACAATACAATGCAAGACTATGTGGTGAAAACTGTGGCCACAAGCAACAGTACAGGCACATTGGTTTTTATATATCTTTTTATCTATCTAAGCTAACATTAGCCATTGGTCATACCAGACCAAGCAAGGCTTTAACAGAAAATCCCCCCAGCTTATTGAAATGAGCAAAGGTATGTTAAATGTCTCATGAATTCAACTTTTATGTCTAACAGGAATAATGTGATAATATTGCTTTCAGAAATGATGTAGTCTCCCTTTAAATAGTTGTTGAGATATTTCAGTAGGCTGCCGTGACATTGTCTTCAATAGAGCCACATGAGAGGCTAAAACACCATGATACAAACAGGGCAATTTACACTTAAAATAAGAATCTAACAGTTGTCATAAATATTATCAGTATCCTCAGTAACAATTGCAACATTCTGCTTTAACACCGAACACTATAATCATCCTAACTATGCTATACACTGTCATTACAATATGTAATCAGCTGGTCCTATAATAAGAGGTAAACTTGAAGCTAAGTATTGAGGTTAGCAATGTTCTAACAGCAGCAAAAAAAAAGGGAAGGTAGCCCTCAGCAGCAAAGGTGAGAGGTTTCCGTGCAGAGGAATTCTAGCGTTGGGTAGTCACGGCTAACCCACTAAAATAACTCCGTACACAAAGCAGCACGTCAGCCATCCAAGCAAGAACAGATTTCATTGTTTATGGATGAGTAGTGTCAGAAGCTCAAAGCTGCTCACAATGTGAGTGCATAAATAGGCTTATTTAAGTTACATTTACTGTATGTTTCAACTTTGTGATGACTGTGGGGCAGAACTGTGAGGCTCTGCACTGTCAATTAAACTATCAATTAAAGGAATAATCTAAAAGAAAGTTCATGGTCTATCTCTTTCTGCATGGAGTTGCATATTCTCCCTGGGTTTGTATGAGTTTGTTTATGGTTGTTGTTGTTTGTCTTATTGATCTTAGTGATCTTGACACAACACAAACTGTAACATAACAGGTATTGAGATTGTGATGATACATGTTTACAGCATCAGAAATTTGGCTGATTTTACTTTATTAAGTATGACAAGACAGTTTCAGTAGCTTAGATTTGATGAATAATTATTTTTGTAACTATAGGAAAACAAAGCCAATATAAATCACAAGGGAAAATGTGGTGGATTGAAACCATGGCCTCTGCGGTCTTTTCATTACATGTGTCCTGCATGAACTGTGAACACTAACTCACTCCTATGTAGGAATATGTTTGTTAGACCTGTGATAAACTGGCAACCTGTCCACAGTGTTTGGCTTGGCTTTTGCCCAAAACATTGTGGGACAGGCTCCAACCCCCCATGAGACTCAGAATATGCAAGTAGAGGCTGGATGACCGGTACTACCTGAAATTATAGGAGGGCTTTATACAATAAAAGTTAATTACCTCTCTTGGTCGGCACTACGAAACCGGGGCAAAATCATTTGTCTGAAGCTGCTGGTACGGTCCAGTTTGGGCTGACTTTTGGCCCTCTTGATGGAACCCTTCAACCTTCGATTGAGAAAACTCTGAAGATTCATCAAGGGAAAATAGAAAAAAAGACAGTTCAGAAGAGTAGAGTACTGCATAAATCAATAAAAATATCCATCATTTACTAGCACGCTTAGACCCAAAACTGTATGTATGAGAATTTTACAGATTTGATTCTTATCTATGAAAGTGTAAACTCTCATTCAAGCATCAAATTGGCTTTGCTTCCCAAGGGAAAATTAGTAATTTACAATATCAGACTGGACCTAAAAAAGCCAATCTGTATTTATTTTCTATGTGAGATGGCACTGTAAGATATAACAGGCTTTGCTGTACTCACCGGCTGTCTGAAGGGCTGTGGGGTGGTATTGGGAGGGGTTTCCATGCTTGACTGTCTTGCAGAGGCAAAACTTGCCCTGCGAGATTGGTCTATGAGGAAGGAGTGCAAAAAAGATGAAAAAAAAAAAAACAAGAAAAAAGGTGATCAATAAATATGAAATACATAGGGTTATTCTAGATAATATAAATTATATATATAATATAAACTGATTTGTATTTGAATTTTTATCTGCATCCAGTTCCAAAAACAGTAACAAATGAGTAATTATGATCATAAATGCTAGAACACATTAGTCCAGTATTGTATGATTGCTTCATAAAGAGTATAACAGTTAAACAGATCATGTAATTATAATGTTGAATCAGAATGTAACATGGACTTTCATTTACTTCTTATTGTATGTCATGGGATAATTCCTGATGTCCTTGTTACATTAAAAAAATAAAAGTACGATATGTTGCACCCTTTATGAGGTCATAACCAACATTTTTGTATATTTAGACAAATTATAACATTGTCTTATTCATAGCTTCATTACCCTGGAACTGCTTTGGTAACATATATAAGGGAAACAGCATCAGAAATCATGACAGAACACACAATAATCACAAGCAAGCTACTAGCACATCAACAATGCAGAATAGTAGGTGTAAGTGAAGCTCACCAACAAGGACAGACAGCTACAGCTTCCAAAGAACTACAAAGAACAACATTATGACAATCTGAAAGACACTTGTAAAGCAGCTATTTTTCTCCCTTCCACTGGAATACCTTTTGTATCTGAGGCCAATAGAAAATGGGGTGAATCCTGATGTGAGAACTATATTGGACATCTATATAATCCGAGGAGGAAACACACTCTTATGAGTCATCTTGAACCTCGCAGTCTTTGTCTGACTTTAGGCCTCTGCAAACTCTGGAGCATGGAGATGGATCTATAAAAGCATGAGCTTCTATCTTTAGGGAATCCGATCTGATGCGTCCTCTATATGACTGTGTGCTGACTGAAGAAAGATAGGGCCAATGCCCAGGAGTAGGAGAATCGTGAATACTCCATATATTACTCTTTATCTTGCCATACAAACAACAACAGGAATGCAAGAGGGGTTTCATAAACAGCAGAATGAACGTGGGTTTTGGAGCACAGTGTAAATTTCCTCCCTCTTTCATTCCTAATCGTCCTATTTCATACTCTGGTTTCAGACCGGTGAATCACTACCCACATGTCTGATTTGTTTGATTCCAACCTGTCTGGCTTTACCCCATTGAAGCGATTTACCCGTTACAGGAAAAGCTGACCAATCAGGGCTTACTAGGTGGGACAAAGAATGGGGATGCCATCTTCCCACATAGCTTACATAGCTATGTAGTACATTCATTAAAAATGGTGACAGAAAAATGGTGGCAAGCTTTGATGAGATTGACACTGCTGTACAAGTTGTTGTAAGCTGAGTTAGAGAAATAACAACTTAAAATGACATATGCCTTTGATCAGTGTGAAAAACACATTAACTGCTCTATGCAACCACCACCGCAGTTTCCGTGTCAACTTAAAATTACATTAATGGGACAGATACATCAATTAAAGATAAGGACAAAACATTTCAAAATATCCTCCCTTCGCTTTAAGAAATCAGATAAAAGGAACACGATGTCAGTCAAAAAAAAGTGAAGCTACACACAGATCAGCGTTTGTGATGACAGCAATACAAGGGAGAATGAAGGTAAAGTGTGGTCCTTACTTGAGGCCGAAGATGATTTTTCAGCCCTGGTTGTACAAGAGAGCCACGTTCTAATTTTTATTCACAATGGCTATTGTTAAGATTTTATTAGCTTTTTTTCTTTTTTTTTTAGCTTGTTGCATAATCAAACCCACCATCATACATTTGATACTTTGAAGCATTGTTGAGAATGTCACTGATTCATCCATAGGCTGGTCTCTTAATGCTAAAAATGTGATCAGGTTTCATGTTGATATTCACTCTGGTCTTCTATTTTTGTCCCCGATTGATCTGTTGGGGTAATTTTTCTTTCTTTTTTTTCAGAAATTACCCATTACCCAAAGGAGCTGTTTTTTTTTTTTCCCTTTTGCTACAGAAAATCAAAACACTCTGTCATCCTATGATTTCCCTGCTCCCAAAGCCTGTAAATAGGCTACTCTCCAGGTTCTATTCTGAATCCCAGCTAATTGTTTGGTATCCATGGAAACAACTCCGAGGGCTTCTACTTGAACTGTGGAAGATATTGGCACACAACTGCACAATAAAGATGATGAAAAAGTAACATGCCGCACAACACAGTGTTTCTGTGAACACACGAGTGAACTGATCAGACCTATCAGCTGCCCACGAGGGGAAATCTTCCTCAGCTGGAGGAAACGTTTCAGCTTCCTTTGTGTCTCATGTGGGGCTGAATTCTGACGAACATTGGTTTGATTGAATGACCCTGCGGAGGAACATTTAGCATATTTCCGAGTCTAACACCGCTGCTACAAAACCAGTCACCTGCAACATGTGGTGCTCTAAGTAAACGTGACATATTAGAACACATGGATGTGTTCACATGGGCTATTCTGAATGTAAATTGCTGTCAGGACAGAGTGTGTGGGTGGCAACAGCCTCTAGCTAACTGAGATACAGAGGGAGAGAAAGACAGAAAGAGGAAGACTGTGAGTAGGTGTTGGAGAAATATACTCAACCTTTACCGTATATCTCTTTACTGATACATATTTGGAAACTTTGTTAATAAACAGAACAGAATCATAACCGTTTTCACAGGAAGGATTTTTTTGGGTATAGACAAAAAATAGATGCAGTATAAGGATACAATGTGCCATCTCTCAAGTAAGTGATCATGACATACGCAGCTCTAACAAATTTTCATTAAACACGTTTCATTAAATAGCGAAATTAAGTAATTGCTATTAGTTTTGAAGGTATTTGGTCATAAAACAAAAACATTGGTCAGGGGATCATCAAAGTCAGGAGGTCTCTGGTCACCATGCATATTGCATCAAATTTCATGGCAATCTATCTAATACCTGTTTATGGATCAAAGTGGTGGACTGACCAACGACTTTAAATTTGGGAATGGGAGAGCATTGCTACTGGTCAGTAGTATGTATCAACAAATACCATGAGCTAAAGTATCAGGATCAGTATCAGAAGAGAAAAGTTGGATTGGTGCATCGCTAACTACAATACAATCCTAAATACTGCCTGTTTGTTGGCTTGCAGATGCACTTTTTTCTTTTTCTTTTTTTTTTTAAAGAAAAGGCTCAAGATTCTATGTGAACAAGTTTTCACACTTATTAAAAAGCAGTTAACAGCCCCACACAGTTATTTAAGTTATTTTACAGTTTGACTGTGTCATCTCAAGTGATGCCTGTGTCATCTGGAGGACACAGCTATGACTAAAGAAATAATAGCATGGCCAAAATTCCCCCAGAGAATACAGCTGGGATGATATATGGTTTCAGGGTGGTAAGTTTGTCTATATAGTACGGTGAATGTTCCAAAAGGTTTGAATCAACAAACCTCTACAGCTGAATGTGATCATAATGCAGAGACTCTATAACTTGTTTTATGCAATGTAATATTTAAACAAATAAAATCAAGTCACTACATAAAATCATCCCAAAGTAAACACTAGGATGAGGAATCTGATTATCAGTTGCACGTTCACTCATGAGAATCTGCACTCTTTATGCTACTTGATGTCGCAATGTGTTCTTTCGCAACTCTAATATTAATACGGTTTGATGCCACATGTTTGAGGCCTCTCCAGTGTAATGAGAGCTACAAATGACACAATTTACATCTCATGATTCATCGCACTGAGGTCGGGAGCTGACCCCTTTGAGAAAAGTGAATGTGTTTGATTTTATTGTAACTGCCCAGTTTGTCTTGGAGTGACAGTGTTTCCAGAAACAGATCACACACACGTGATCCTGTTATGTCTGGTCTGGAGAATCTGACCACAAGGAGCCTCCGGTGACTCACAGACAGGCCCACTGGTGCAGATGTCACATTCATGTCATATAGAAGTCTATGTAATTGCAAACAACCAACTTACAATCAACTGGAAATTATGGCTGGGAATTTGCCATTTTTCCAACAACTCCAGTATGCCCATATTATAAATCAATATGGCATCAATTTAACACGGTTTCTTTAACCAGGACATTGATGTTCAGCCAAAGGCTTAACTTTCATTTACTTTAGACTTTTTAACTCTGTAACTGATCTGCTTTCTGACAGTCATAGTTTCTAGTGTATGTATCTATTCAAAAGCATCAGACTTAAAACAGAAAGCATTTGATGACACAGTTAGCTAATTTAAAACTAGAATTACCACCTCACAGTTGTCTGCCTCCGCCAAGCAGCCAAGGTGCAGGAAATATTGTCACAATCTCCCCTTCCTGAGTTACAGCATTGAATAATGGCCAGAAGTGTTTTGCAGAACATTATGATGTCACGGTTAAGTTGACCTTTGACTATCTGGATATAAAATGTCACCACTTTTATCACATCACATTTATCCTATTGACCTTTGACCACCAAAATCTAATCAGTTCATCCTTGAGTCCAAGTGAATGTTTGTGCCAAATTTGGCATTGGCGTTACTGAGATATCGCGTTCACAAGAACAGGGTGGACAGATGGACGGACAAATGTGAAGCTATTCCCTTGAAGAGTTCCCGAGATACTATTTTCACAGGCAAAAACCATATTTTGTAAGGTCACCGTGACCTTGACCTTTGACCACTAGACTCTAATCAGTACATCTTTGAGTCCTAATGAATGTTTGTGCCAAATTTGAAGAAGTTCTCTCAAGGCATGACTGGGATGCCGCATTCACGGATGGGTGGGCAATCCAAAAACATAAAAATATAACATTTACTTTTCATGCCTCCACGCCAGCGACAGCCAGGCCCAGAGGCGTGAAAAGTCAATGTTATGTTTTGACAGACTGAACGGTAATGACAGTAGCCTAGTAATGTGAGCACCCAGCTCACGTCATGATGTTGGCTTAACCAAGAGGACGTTAGTCTTTGTGTATATTGCGTGTGGAGTGCAGATGCCAGCTGTCCCATTTTCAAACAATAACGGTAACATTTCAGGACATGAACATTTTGCCGACATGTTATTAATATAAAGTTAGTAGCCTTACATGGCATCCCTAGACCATAACGACTCATATGATGGCTGGGGAGGTCAACGAAACACATTTGACCATCACCAACTCTCAAGGTTTTAACAACCTCACAAGAGGTTAAATGCCTGGGACTCCCCGCCAGTCAGAGCTGAAGAAGTCTTTCGGATTTACTCACTGGGCAGACTGCGCCCGTCTTCTTGTCATTTGGCAGACACTTTTATCGAAAGCAAGGTGAGAGGTGAAAGGTCTTCAAGAAAACCTCAAGGAAGTCCTTCATATAGCACTTCGAAATACAATGACCTGGATGACTGAGAATCTTTACAGACTCAAGAAATGCTTGTTTAAGAAAATAAATGCAGATTGATAAATTACAGTGGGTCAAAGGTGGCTTATTTGCTTATAATTAATTCATTAGCGTCACAGCTGTTGAAAAACTACAGAGTGTGTACAGAAAGTTAAGGCCATTCATTAACAGTGAGCTGTCCAAACAATCAGCCTGCATGACTGACAGGAGCAAAACCTTGCTACATCAACCTTGTGGCTCTTTGACAAGCCAGCAGCATCACCCCAGGAGGTTTGACACGGTTCAAGTGTTAGCAGGGATTTACAAAACACAGAATTACATTGGAGAAGCCTAGGACACAGAGACATACACTGTTGGCATTTAAAGAATCACCTGCTTGATGGAATAAACTCTTGTCTTGCTATGCCTGGTGATTTCAAATGAAAGGTGAATAAACATGAGGGCTATTGTTTATACAGTTAAACTGCCTTCTGACAACAAACTTGGAGGAATTCATATATTCAAAGCACCTCAATTACGCACCCTACATAATACAGTACATAGCCTACATACACTCAAAGGTTTAAGGCATTAAAAACTTAATAGTGCTTTAATTGCAATATGTTTAAATGGAGAAAAAAACAAATGGAGATAAAATAAGGACCAGTGACACTTCTGACTATGTTCAGAGCCACTCTGGTGCTATGTTTAGATACAGCACTGTAATCAAGTAAATATAAAATGCACAGAAGAGGTAGAGCAGCAGGATTTGAAAGCAGAGGTGGGTGGAAGGGTTGAGGAATCAGGGGCAGTGTGGGCGCGAGGGAGCCACGGGAAAGAACCTGCGATCGGCTTGAAAACTGACAGATATTTTTGGAGGAACAGAAAGAAAGTGACTTCTAACATCCTGCAATGTAACCACGATTTCTTAGGGCCAAGAGACTGGATTTTTTAAAATGTAAATGCTCTCTGAGCGGAGGAAGGCATAAGAACAGTAACCTAAAAAAACAATCTGAAGTTACTCTCCATCACGCGTGTTTTCCAGCATTCCCATCTCTCTCCTGCCTGTCCCTCTGCCTGTGTGTGAGCCAGCCAAGGGGAATGTGGCCTAGTTACCATAGGAACATGTTTGTAGCTTGTGCGCTGCTCTCCATCAACACTACCTTCATTTTCACTAATGTATTTAGAAACATTATTGTGGTGCTTGTAAATGAGCAGACCCAAATTAAAGAGCTGAAAACAGTGAAAATGAAATTCTACCAATTAAGCAGCGGTTTGAAGCTCTTAACACTGACTGTACTGAGGTACTTCTGTATTATATCACCACATTACAGTTCACGTTGAGGTGATTTTCTACCAGGACTTCCCCAACAGTATAATCTGCCTCTTGTTTGTTTCTACTCAAACCAAAACCGGCGGACTTAATGTTTGAAATGAAAAAACAGCTTTACATGCTGCACTAACTAACAAAAAGACAAATAAGTCTTCCTGTCCCTTGGTGGGAGCAGAAATGGCTGCTTTCATCTGGGGAAGTAAAGAGTTTAGAGAGGAGGAAGACTCAGAGTATGTCAAAGCTGGAGTAAAAGGTAAATGGTGCTATCAAACCTAGAGGATGTCAAAATAAAACTGTGTGACAAAGCAGGGCTCAGAGAGTGAGTGATGCTCCAGTGTAGGATTGAGTGGTAAAAAATCCTCAATATATTGAGGTACTTTTGTAAAGCTTCATAGTGCTAAAAAGGACCGGAAAGCCACAGCAGAGGAAAAAGAGCCAGAGCGGCACAGCTGAGGCTTAAGTGTATGTCAAACCTTTCATTAACCATTGGCAGCAGCGTTGGCTATGTGTGTCAGAGAAACCAGTGGATTGCAAGGGAACATATAAAAACATATATAACAGAGAAAAATCTTATTGGACCACAACAGACTAGAGAAGAGGCTGAGAAACTGCAGTAGGGACAGCTGACAGTGGAGAGAAGTTGACCAGTTTGGGGCTAAACTGACTCACTTGGGGTTAAAACTCCAGATCCGCCACAGCAAACCTCCGCTTGACCAACCAACCCAAACTGACTCTGATGCGGCAGCCACGTCTTTGAAGATGTGTCCATGCAGCTATATGGCACAGACACAAGTTTGTTTTTCTTTTTAGCTTTTGACATTGTTGGTCCAACAGTCACTATACAGCAATGACAAAAAAAAGAATACAAGAAAAATATAAACATGTTATCGTATTTGAAAAATCATTTTAGCTCATGTTGCACAAATAACACAAGGAGAATTGTAACTTGCAGCTTCAATTTTGGTTTGGCGTTGGTAATACAGTCACACCTTAATTTCACACACCACAGAAAAGAAAACTGAAAAGCTGCAGGACACAGTAAATTATAAATTTGTATTACAAGTCACACTCAACTGATCATAGCTGCCCTTTATAGACTTATAGGCAAAATGTCATTATGCTGCTTAACCACAAGCTGTTACTATGATTAATTGATAAGCATTCCTACAGACACATCAGTATTTAATTCCCATGTTTTCTATTCCTTGTTCCCTAACTGGAATTTCAGAAAGAAAGGTTGGATGCATATGCATATTTTAAGTCTCATCCAAACAAACAGGGACATTTGGAAAACATTCAAGATATTTAATTATTCTCCGATGCCGGCTTCTGTAGAGACTGTCCAAATCATAACATCCATTTTTCTTAAAAACAGCTGTTGGTTACAGCTGCATGAGATGCTAACTAGTAAGGCTGCCAACGTAAATGAGACGTCTGAGGTGGCTAACTCAAGTTACAGAGTAAGAGGATGAGGATATGAGGAAAGGTTTGTTGGGTAGTTCTGCAAGAGTAAACATAACAGTATTATGTGGTAGAAGATTGTTAAATTGTGTTAAGTGAGAACAGAGGCTCAGCATGGGAAAAAAATTACCAGAAAGATAAAAATAACTTGTGTTTTCTCTGTTGGTTTACTCTCAAAATTATAAGGATGGGAAAAGAATTCATGGCCTGAGGCAAAACAGAACAATTTGAGAAGATTGCAGGACAGGAGCTCGCTGACAGACTTCCCTACTATTTCTATTTTTTTTAGAGAACATTCGAACAGACTGACAAAGCCTTTCTGTCCTTGGCAGCAAGAGAAAGCCCCCTCTGTGCATTGCACTGAAGATGGCTGAAAAGCAGCAGAATTATGACGGAAACTTGGTGTTGGAGAAGAGTCAGCTCTTTGCCGGCTGTCAGGCTCCCGGCTGACAACTGTGGCAGAGTGGCAAGAAGACCAGATTCTCACCAGTTCACCAGAAAGATTAATAGACGTCCATGACTTACAATTTTCTATTTCAGCTAAACTAACAAAATAATTCCATTAAGAGATAGTTGATATAGTTCTAATCCTACATAGATGCACATTTTATATGGAGGAAGACAAGGAAATCCTGCGAGGGGGAATGAGTCAGAGTGAGCTGGACTTATCTTGTTCTATCTAGTGTGCAGCCTCAGACATTTCATTAACTGGAGCTCTTCTCTCACCACTGCATTATGTTTTTTTTTTTTTAAGGTGGGGAACTGTATGCAAGAGTCCACAGTCATTTAAGTGTGCAATACAGTGGACCATGAGGATGGTGGACAGGAATCATATCATCACTGTTATAAAATATCCTAACATCAACTACATCTGTTCCTGCGGGTTGAGGTGTAGGAAAACTGTCACAGCAAGAAAAAAAAAAAAAAAAAAACATTTATCATCAGCAAACCTCTTTTTTTCCATTGCTAAAGCAACCCTGGGAACCCTGAGTTATCTTTTACTTTGCTCTAATTTAAGTGAAATTAGAGAATCATCTCTTAAGATATCATTATGCATATCTGAGCTCCCAGAAAAGCCCCATGTAGTCTGCGCAGGTGTTCACTGTGCAACACCCAGGGATAGCTCATTAGCAAACTGCAGGTATCAGTGAAATCAATGCAAAATGGCAAGAAAGTCTGGCTGAGTCTAGAGCTGCTCACTGCCAGTCAACCAAGGCCTTTGCACTGACTTCACCTGAGGAGAGCGGCAGGTTTGTACAGACATTACATTTAAAATTCTCTTGAATAAAATAACTTATATGAATTAATTATATCCTACTCAGTGTGCCATGATTTATAAGTAAGTAATTTGATATCATGTTATTCTATGTGAAAGATGCACCATGAGGGCAACAGTTGGGATACAATGAACTATCAATCTTTTGGATGCCACAAAATTGCATTCATAAAAAAATTTATTTTAACATAATGCACAAAATGCATTTTATGTTATATCCTGTCAAGAACGTGGTGCATAATCAGAGGTTCCTATGTGGAAACCATCCACAAACTGTCTTATCTTAACTGTCTCAGCCCATTTTTACAGCCAGGAAATCCTTACGGTTGAAAATTTTGGTTTTATGCCAAATAACCTAAACAGCCTACACATTTTTAGGAGAATGTCTCTAAAATAATCTATTAAACTATTCCTAAAAAAAATCTACTAAGAAAACACATGAAAGATGTGTGCACTAGGTATTAATATAAAATTCTAAAGCATTATCAGAAGTCACGCAGCCTGCAATGGATCACCTTAAAACAGGTTCAGGTTTAGCAACACACTGTACCTGAACACCTGTCCTCTGTGTGCAGGTGTGCTGGACACCTGAGCAGCATGAGTGACCGTCACAGCTGTATCAACACTTGCTATAGTCCCTGCTGCCTGAGCTGTAGACTCATATTCAGGCTGTAAGGTGGACAACCAGCTTTAACACCTAGCTGGCATGTCCAGCTGTCTCTGACACTTCACTGTGACGTGGGCGGGATATATAAAATATGGCAAGTTTTGGTGTAAGCCACTTCCCCCTCTGTCCACACCTGTGTACAACACTTACCCAAAAACTCAGGACTTCCTGGTGACGAAATCTTGACAGCTTAGTTACATCTGTGGTTGCAGACTGAATCCCGTGGGTTTCCAGGGCACTTGGGAAGGGGCTGAGGTTCCAGGTTTACTTGCTTTTTGGGACAAAGGTAGAATCAGTTTGTGCAGACCTGAGAGACGGTTTCCAAATAAAAGGCCAGTGTTGTCCTCTTTGAGAGATGGTTGTATTTCAATCATTAGGCCAATTTGTGTGTTCAAAGTGGGCAGCTCTTGTTTCTCACCTATGCTGCAGTGTGTCCATACATGCCTTTGTCAGGTGTGAAGGCTTCTGAGGAAAACGTGAAGCTGGCTGTCACAGGGATCCCACTGCCTTCAGTTCAGTCCATCACTGAAGCCAAAGCTTGTCCATCAGCAGTGGCTCTGTTGTGCAGCTCAGCAGCTCTCCTCTGCTTATCCTCCCTCTCTTCTTCCTCTGCTCCCTGTCCTCCAACTCTATTGCAATCCAGGAACTGAGATGTGATCCCAATGCAGCTTCTTCTGTAATAAAGAGAATCTCTCCTGAGGACAGGTTTTGTCATCTTAATTGTTTGTTCTGGGCACATGTGACTTCAAACAGCCGCTGCGTCGCTTTATTATCTGGCAATAATACGAACTCCTGTTTGTGCTTTTGGTCTAACGATCCACAGAGCCAATTAGTTCATCACTTATCACTTACATTTACATTTAAAACACTCTACAGAGATCAACGACACTGCACGGATTCTGTACGATTACAACTGCAGCACACTGCACATTAATCATGCCGATTACAGATATTGAAATAAGGATAATATTGAAGGTGATGCCTGTGAGCTATGCCAACTCTGAGCATCACACAAACCTACTGCACACTGCGCGCACTAAAACCACAGAAGCATCAAAATAAACATCCCAGGGGTATATACAGGCGAAATCCCGATGATGTGCAGCAGCACCTGAACAATATCTGATTCATGTACATTTTTTGTTGACGTGCTCCTTGTTTCTAGCTCGACTGATTCAATCTTGGAAAGCGTCTGTAGTTCACCCTGCGTGGCATAACGACGTCCCCATAATCCAAAAATTCGTTACGAGAGGGTGAATCCGGTGCCAAATTGACGCTGTGTCCTTTGCGCTCTCGCGGTCCGTCACACCTAATTTTGATTTAACGGCAGTGCGTGAAAAAAGGTGCTCGGTAAACCGAGAAGTCTCTCCCTGGAGGGCGGAGATAATGCGTGAGATAGACAGAAACAGAAACCAACGCCTCCAAAGGCAGGCGAGTCCGCCCTGCGCTGTTCCATCTCTGGAGTTTGTAACACCCGAAAATAAAACGAAGTGATGACGGCCGGCCGCCCACTGCGCCGAATAATTACGATGGAGATGAGGCTTGGGAGTATAACAAAGTTCATTTAAGTTACTTCTTCAATATGGAGAGTGGGCAAAATGTCTCTTGGGTTAAAGTAGGGATGCTGCTTTTAATAAGGCTGAAGTTTGTACACCTGAAAAATTTCCATAAACTTAATTTTAGCCAACAGTAGGTGGGAAAGCGATGCTTTTCATAGATCTGGGATCTGTCAGAACATACACTTAATACATTTTCATGTAAACAACATTTTAATTAGACAGTGCTCTCAGCAGCTGCAAGGTGTAGCCTAGTGGTGACAAATGGGGAAATAGATGTTGACTGGCACAACAGATTCCTTATAACAAGATCCCCAGGGCCCCCAAAAGCCCCAGGTTCACTGTGTAGGAATGATGTTTTAAGGTAACTTCATTTTAACTTTACTTTGGAACTTTGGCCAGGTTTGACTTTTCTGCCAGACAACCATGCATTTTTTTTATTGGAGCCCCCTGCCTTGGCACAATTGCTGCACTGCTGGACCCACACAGAGCTTGAGTCGGTCTGAGGGCAGCTTTAGTTCCCAATATACATTAAGGTCCAAAAACACCTGATCCTACATTTCCCACAATGCACAATGCACCTTTAGATAGACTTGCCCTGCCTGCTAAATGCCCACAACTTTCAAATTCCATGTCAGTTTGTATCACTGGTTTTCTGTTACAAATTTTATAGTCTTCAAGTAGAAAATGAGATAACCGTGATTACATCACTATGACATCATCGGGGTTATTTTCCCAGGCCCCCCACAGAGACAGACAAAAGGATACAACTATTTCCACAGGTTGAGTGGTACTCTGAATGACAAATAACTCATGTAAATAAGTGGAGTTCCCCTTTCAGCTGAAACTAATATGAGTGGTCAGCAGTTGGAGTTAGCCAAATGAGGAGAGTATTTTCCAAATATACTGTCTTTTCTTCTTTTTAGCATGAAATTGCCTCTTTGTGTGTGAAGTGTTTCCTTGCTGAGATGCAGTGGAGGTATAGTCATACAAAAAGGCAAAAAGTGTAACTTTTGAAGATACACACTTGATTTGACTAATTCAGATTGTTTACCCTCATGTTAGCTTCTGCAGCTCTTGGATTTTGTCCCTGATTTCTTACGTTGGAGACCTGCTACGAAGGGAGGAAGATTAATAATAGAAGACCAGCATCTATTTCAGTGTAATATAAGTATTGTCTAAGACACGCTTGAAAAAATGTAACGCCTGCCCTTTAAAAGGTGCTCAGTGATGTTTTTTTGTGTTTAAAATAAACCCAATAGCCCATACACAGGAGAAATTAAAGTCTGTGGGTGTCTCATTTGGATTTTAATAGCCTGTAATCTGTTTTATTCTGGTCACTGAACAAAAGTGTCCATATAGGTGGGGAAGTGTGGAGGCAAGAGCAATTGTTGTAGTTCAAAGGATTTTTATTTTGATATGCTATGTAAACATGTTACATAAATATATTGCTAATTGTTAAAACCTGAATGTGTCATAGATCATTTCGTGGGCAAATATATGAAGAAGGTCTTACATAAATCCCCAGTAAAGAAGGTGTAACCCAGTTAGGGTTTTTTTTTCCCTCTAGATCACAAACATGACGCTATTGGTGAATTGTGGATATAAAATGGTTCAAAAACGGAGATGTGAGTAATGACAACATTTTTCCTAAATGGGAACAGTCATCTGAATAAATCATTAAAAGGTTCAGAGAGGATAAACCTACCGCATTAAAAGAGAAAACAGATTTAACATTTGCTTGTTTTCAGAGTCGTGTTTATAGACTGTGACATGGCTGCACTTTGCACTTGTAAAGTGTTGGTTACACTAGAGTCACTTAAAATATTTTTCTATTTGCATTGTCATTTATCTTCCTGGTATTAAACAAGCACATACATACATCTAGAAAGCAGGAGAAGACTTGACAAAACCGGATGGGGATAAGCAAAAATCAGTGATGTTACAGTTTCACAAAAAACTAACTTGGGACACTGGACAGCACAGGCAGTCTTCAAAAATACACCAAAAATATAAACTGGAAATGACACATCCCCACTCTTTCACTCTCAACCCTCACTCAATCACTCACATGCACACACACACACGCACGCACACACACACACACACACACACACACACACACACATCTCCATGGAAACTGATAAAAGAATAGCTGGTCTGCAAAAAGAAGAGATTGACAAAGCATATATAAGAACTTAGACGGTCGGCAAGAAGCAAATTTATGGAATAAAGAAAAATCGAGGAGGATTTGATGTATCCAACACCGGTCATAGAATATTAACCTGGCTATAAAATAAAAAAACATGAAGAAAACGCTACACATTTAAATCCTTTGGTTCTACAAACAGTGGCCTTTAGTATGTTCTCAATGCAATTTATCTTTCTATTAGTTTGTTGTTGTTTTTCTGTTTAAATTACAGGATATATTTTTGATATGATTGAGAACTGAAAAACTGCCCGATGCAACAAAGCAAAACCGGCAGAATACACATCAAGCAGAAAGATTTGAGTAAATATGAAGGAATGAAAGTTACGTGGATGTTGCAGATAGCAGAACAGAGAGGGTGGGCAACGGCAGAGGGGAGAGGACAAGGGAAGGAGTACAGCACAGAGTACAGCACAGTACACCACCTACACTCGTCTCCATGGCAACTACCACATTAGAACGAGTGATAATGCAGTTCCCTCTCTTCCTATTCTGAAAACTGTTCAATTGCTACCATATGCACTGTGCACTATGTGGGAGACAAAGCTTTCAGTATTCTGCTGTTGCAGATGATATGAGAAGTGTTTAAGCATTAAACTGCGACGCTTCTCAAACACTTCTGGCGAAATATTTTTACAGCATATATGCCTCATCCATCTATCTATCCACCAGAGACGTCGGTTTAGCCTGACACTGAATTCATCATCATCGCTTTAAGGGATAACTTGTTATTTTTTGAATTAATGTGTTGCACAGTGTGTGGGCAGCAGTCGCTTTCAAAGAACAACTACTGAGTTTGATTGAATTGAAAAGGCATGATAGAATCAAATAAATTATTTTTCCCAATGTGGTCCCTGCTGTTCCTGGTGTGAATGTAAGGCAACACCATAACAACTCAGAGCCTTTTTACGTGGTTTTTTGCAACATGGTCTTTGAAATCTGTATCCACAGAAA
Source organism: Seriola dumerili (assembly GCF_002260705.1). Lineage (NCBI taxonomy): Eukaryota > Metazoa > Chordata > Actinopteri > Carangiformes > Carangidae > Seriola > Seriola dumerili. The sequence continues at coordinate 7,422,212 of NW_019174365.1, read as the reverse complement.
GTGAAGACATCAGCGTTTGACTTGGGGCATTACTGTGAAATAATGTGACAATGAGTAGATGACATTGCACAAATTGTGTGTACAGTCTGTGCTAAATTATATTTTGGGTTTAAACAATGAGTCTATGCGACACCCACCATTCCTTTTTTTAGCCATCGTTTCAAGGGCTGTTCATCCTAGTCTGGACTCATTTTGTTTTCTCAAAACTGCTTGTTTAACTCCACAGTAACACAGAATGCTGCTGTTAGAATAAGTAATTCTGCTACCAAAAATAAAGAATGAATCAACTGTGTTTGATCACGTCAGTCTGAGGGGATTTTTCTTTGTCTGGTCCTCTGTCGTTCAGCGTTCGTTTGTTGGGCAGATTGTCACGATTAATGCAAAGTACAATCAGTCTGTCTGTCAAGTCAGCAAATGACAAATACAGAGCAAGAGAAGGTCGGTTGTCGGACGGCCCACCAGGACAACTTCCAGATGGCTGGTCCACCTCTGCTGCTCACATCACCAGCATTGTTTGCATCATGACAGAGACCATCAGACTGCCTCAACAGTAGAGGAGATTTGATCTTGGCATCACCCCCTACTATATGCTTATCTTAACTGTATGCTGGTTTGGCTGTTTGTGTACGAGAAATCAACATACTTAACTGTTTTATACTAAAAGGAAATCGTTGATACTTGCCATCAAACTGTGACTTTAAAATGTTAAATGTTATATAAATGACATCAAGCAGAGACAGTTTAATATTATATTATTATTACTTATATTATTATATTATATATTTTTTCTGAGCTTCAGTGATTGTCAATTAATTCATTAGAAGATTAACAGAAAATTAATCAGCAACTATTTTGAATCAAATAACCATTTAAGTAATTCTTTAAGCAAAATGTAATGTTTCTAGCTTCTCAAACGTGAGGCTTTTCTTTGTCATATATGATGATAAACTGAATATCATTACATTTTGGACTGTTGGTCAAACCAAACAAAGTCACCTGAAAATATCTCCTTGAAATTATATAATGAAATTATAAATGGGCATTTTAACTGTCATTCTAAAGACAAAATAAGTGGTCCTAGCTATTTTTGTTTTCTGAGGTTTTTCTGGAACTATTATAACAACATTTTCTTTTGGTCCAGCCATCAACATCATCTCCTGCTTCTTTTGAGAACTGCATTTTTGTCATCAATGCTTAGTCACTTTTCTATTGTGAACACACTTTATATTCAAAAGCTTAGATTTAGTATGTAGTATGAACCTAGAACACATCTAACATCAAAGACATTCATCTTGAAATTAGGTTGTTTTAAATTATAAAAAATAAACCTTGCCATTTTCTATTTTTTCCATTATTCCACAAAACAGACTGGGTTTACAGAATATATGAAGCATGTACAGTAGTTTTTTCCTTAGTAGCTTAGCAATCAGAGCAGACAAAAAGAGCTAATGAAGCTATGCATCAAAAGCCTGATTACTTGTCTCAGAATAAAGATGTGGTTGCCTCCTTAGTGAGATCATGAACATCATCAGGACAATACAGGAACAGCAGGAGAAAATCTGCTTGAATGCAATGCGATCCTTTTGGCAGACATGTCAAATCTGAATTTTGGGAGCCTTCCTGCAAAAGGTAAAAAACTCTGCCTGAACCATCTGCTGGGGGCTCAGCTGACATGAATGCAGACACAGCAGGATTTGTACCTGAAACTCCAAACGAAATTCAACGTCAGCTTCACCAGTCAGCCATGACGCCATCATCACCATCGATCATGTGCACAGATGAAGTATGATCATCAGCTGAAAAACAAACCCTTTTTTTCTGATTATAGTCATGTTGTGAAAGGTACTTACTGTATTTCAAAAGTGGGATTTTTACTCTTGATTATTTTAGGCACTGAAAGCTGTCTGACTAGACATTCACATTGTATTTGTTCCCCATCAGGCTTTTATATAACAGTGACAGGCTGAGATGGTCAAAAGCTACAAGACGCTGAGAAGGGGAGTCGTGTTCATTGCATGAGGGTCAAAGGTGCAACGCTAGTCAAGTACTCAGCGGGGATCAGGGTGACTTTGTTGCTCTGTGATTGTACCCTGACAGAATAAATATAGAAAACCTCATTTAAGGCCTAGAAGGATCAACACAACAGTATTGTTCGCTGTGACAATTGAGAGTGGAGCTCAAACAATTTTCTGCTATTGACAGTAAAAGAAAAAAAGCACCTTTTATAATAGCTTCACAACACGCTGAAACATATTCAAACGTTTATAAATCGACTGTCTGGTTTATTGAGCTACAGTAAATCGACTGGTATTATTCAATGTCTTATCTCACCTGGTGTCTGGCAGTTAGTAGAAATCTGAATTAAAATCAGACTCAATGTTAATAAAGATAAAATAAGGACATTAAAAGTGGAGGAAATATAGGTTTGCTGTCAAATACCAACTAAGGTCTGTCATATTTCAATGCTTGGTGTTCTGTTGAAAATTAACAATGAGCAATAGCAAAGAGTATTTATATTTCAGTAGGGTTGGAATGAAGGGTGAAAAAACATTTAGCTAGTTTTGATGACACCGAAAACTTCCACTGTATGGGTAGATTCAGAGTGGATTTTATGTCATGAGGGGCATTTTAAATGTGCAGTTCCACAGAGGTCCTTGCAGTGTAGCTGTTGTTTCAGTGTTTGATGTTTGTGTGTTAGAGTTCATGGAAATACAATATATGAATAAGTTTCAAATATTTATTTTTTGTAGTATGTAAGTATGTACAATTGTAGAAACAAAAAACCTTAACAGTAAAAAAAGCAAATAAAAAAAATCAAAGCTGCCAATGTGCAGAATCAAACCTATTTTGAATTGCAAAGCCAAGTTGTAGTTTTTCATCCACTCACCCGGGATTTGTCTGGGTATTAATGTACAGAACGAACTCTCATACACAGAGACAACACTAGTGAGACTTATTTTGCAGTTTAAGGGAATGTACCAACCAATCTGGTTTGTCCGTGTTAGTTTTTTACTGAACACTGAACATTTTTGCAAAATATTACCTTTCATCACTTCAACACCTGTAACGTAATTATAACAGCTTCTGCTTAATCCCAAAATGTCTTTTTTCTCCAAATTCCCGGTGCCAGTTGCCAAGTTGTTTGGAGAAATGGTACCTGTGGTGGTGGTGGTGATCAATTGGTTATGGTTTTCCCACGTGTCACACAATCAAGTCACTGTGCCTCAACTGAGAAATATAGAAAGACACACATACCTATATCCTAAATTTTTTATGAGACTAGCCTATGTTGAAACCGCACTTTGTTTAACAACCATTTTCTGGCGAGCACCCTTCGTTGCCGAGGAGTCATGTCCCGTCACCCCTCCCGAAGTGTTTGGAAATCCATGAGCAGCCACGTATTTACGGTACGCTTCCCGGATGATGCGGAAGGCTCGTGTGTTAGCGTAAGGTATGTCAGTGACTGGGTCTCGGTACAGTGCAGCCTTGTGAGTGACGGGACAAACCTCCTGGACGGGAAGCTGAGGACTTGACTGTGCGCTGCGTGGAAAGGCCGCCTCGAACGCCTCATCATCACTGAATGTTATGTAGGTACGGGAGCACAAGCCTCCAGCAGGCTGCTGGGAAGGTGTGGTGGGATTTTGCGGTGCAGTCTGAGGAACGTCCTGATCCAACCTTTGTAAAATGGTAAAATGACAAACATTACATTTGTGCCACATTATATGCTAATAATCTATATAATCATTACCAATTAATTAGCAAGTAACTCATTTTTTTCTCTACCTAATTTTTTTTTTTTTTTTTTTTTAGTGGTTATAACAGGTCAAGGTCAGGAGAACTGATAAACAGAACTAGTAATCATGGTCATATGTTTGGGTATACGCCACTCTTAAATGATTAAATACCTCATGGTGATGATTTAAAACAAAATATTATTTTCCACAAGCCCAGATTACTTGACATAAACACAAAATCTGTACAGTATATACTGGCTCAGAGAGGTATGTCATCTACCTGCCTAGCATGAGCCAGTCTAGCAAGTCTAACATGAGATCATACGTACCCCTCAACATCTACATTTTCTTCTTTTAGGACTGAGTGAGAGACAAGGGGCATCAGGACTGAATGGTAACGGATAGTTGGTCCTTCAAAACGCCGCTTCTTGTGGACTTGTTTCTTCTTGTCTGCCTCGAGACGTTCATAATTCTCTACACACAGAAAGTAAAATGAATAGGTGCATCCACATTTCATATTTAGTGTCATTAAGTGAAACAGCTAGAGACAACTTGAGACAATATAGTCGTAAATTCATATTCGTAACTAATGTACTAACAACAATAACTAGTAAAACTCATCATTATACAATATCTACAAGGACTTTGTGTATGCCCAAACAAATGGGCTACAAAAATGGTACTGATAAAAGTCAGACATATGATCACATATGTGTCATCACTATAACATCCTAAATACAGAAGCTTGAGCAGTAAGTATTTGGCATGAAGACGGAGAAAATTTTGGTGCCAAAACTCTCTTTCCATTGAGTAATTTGACCAACATGTTCTCACCTAGTGACCGAATGTTGATCTCAGCAGTTATCTTGGCCTCAGCCAGCAGTTCTTCCTGGGTAAGGGGCCGGTCACGGTGAGCACCTCTCCTTCTCCGAGGGGCATCCTGACGCTCTTGCAAGCGCAGATTGGTCTTTCGGGTATGTTCACTGGTGGACTGTCGCACAGACTTCCGAGCTAAAAGAATGATTAAGGCACCCAGCTCAGACAAACCCTCAAACAAAGATGAAGAATGGTGTTCAGAAACTAAATGTTTATTTAAAAAACTTACCCTCTATCATAATGTGCTTATTACATGGCGGTTTGTGTGTTAAACCAATTTAAGTGAAGTGTTTCTAGATAATTTATGTCGAAGTATCTGACAACAGAGCGTTTTTTGTGGGAGGGGTTGTAGCAATCTTACTCTCGTTAAAATCTTGGAATTCTTGTGGAATCCTCCTTTTGAGCTCCACTTTAGTTTTCTCAGTCTTCTTCTGTTCCTCAGAGGGTCTTTTCGGTTTGGGTTTTGCCACTTTTATGGGTTCCTTGGATTCAATAAAGACAAAAGCCATCTATTTCATAAATGTATATGAGCAAAATATGTCCAAACTTTCCCAACAGCAACTTGCAGAACTGCTTGTGACTATAATGCAATCTAATACTATAATATGGAGGCAGAGCTAAATCAATTATCTTTCTGCTCCCTTTGCTACTGTTAAGAGAATTGCATTTGGCAACCAAGCTGCAGTGGCTACACAGCATCCACAGTAAAAAGCAGCTTCACGAGGTTCATGCGTGTCTGAATAGCAGGGCTGAAAAGTACACATGCTGAGAAAAATATTTCACAGGATGACGCTGAGAAAAAATAAGCTGGAAGCTAAATGCAAGTAAATTTGGTTTTAGAGGAAAAACAAACAGTTTTCATGTTCATGTAATAAACAAAAAAATGCTCTCATGTCACAGCGTTTTATGCTGCAATGTCATTTAAAAAGGTCTCTTGGGTATGAATACAGACTCATGAAGATGATTCACTTATTAATTCTGAGATCTGATTCAGAGTCTGACAGCTGCTGAAATGACTGTTGCTACCTTATAAGCTTTAGTGACAACTCGACTTTTCCGCCGAGGTGCATCCTCCTCCTGGTCGCTGTCTGGCTCGTCTCCCTCATCGATGTCAAAGTCGCTGTCCACCTCGTCTTCTGTGTCTGAATGTTCACCATGATACTCATCATCTCCTGATTCCTGAAAGGAAACAAAAAGGCACACTAATGAAGCCTAATATTTATGAAATATGATTAATGGAGACTACCTGCTAATGAAACAACCTTGAAAATAGACCCTACAGTCAGTTGACAAAACCAACTTTCACTTGAGGTTTTATATATATTGTATTCAGACATTTTTACCAAGTTAATACAAGTTAAATAAATCACACTAGTATAATGTAGATAAGTTAAGTTGTATAATGTACATGTCTGCTGAGAAAGGGACTGTTAATCTAGGAATATGGGGAAGAAGAATCTTCCCCATACAACAAGCAGGTTTAGTTTTGATTCAGATACTCAGGCTACTCACACTCACCCATTCACTCACTTCCAGACCTACAACACAAACCTGGATCCTTTTAAGCCAAAAGCCAATTAGCAGCGGTTTTCAGCTATAAGAGACTCCTCGCATTGATTAGTATATGAGTTTTCAGATCAGCATGAGACAACTGACAGTGCTCAATGTGCTATGTGAAAAGGCATGGTCACAGTGTTTTATCAAAGTGACAGCAGAAATGACTGAAGCATTTCAGGATTTGTTTGTGATTTTTTTTTTTCATCCAGTTACTCTTGTCAACCTCAGCTGAGACAACGTCAGAACTGCCAGAGGATCTTCTGCCAAATCCCCCTACACAAGATGACCCTTGACCCAGCAGCTGTTTGAAGAAAATAAGCTAGACTGTAAAATGTGGATCATCTTAAAATGCAAGCCTTAAATTAAGTTGCTTGAAAATCAAAAAATAGCATAATGTTCTGACAAACAATATAGATTGAACCCTTTGCACTGTAGACTTTCTACTCTTTTAGGGTCTGATGCTAAAAAGACTGGCACTCTCTTCACAGATTTGTTAGCTGTAAAGATGGGCATTGTATGTACTGTATATATTTCCACTTACTTTGGCTTTGAACACACTTGAAAAGCTGTACTCACAGACCAGAGAAACCAAAGCTAATGGATATTTGTCTCACTGTCAAAATCCTGCAGTCTGAGAAGCACTTTTTGAAAATGAAAAATCATAACAAAAATTGTTCTTCTGACACAGAAATATCAGCTGTGACATTAATTGCAGAAATTATGGTATGAACAGTCAAAGTGTCATGTCTTTGAGACATACATCAACTTACACTAAAGACTCATGTAATTTGTTATACTGAGAGATGTTTCTAAAACTTTGTCCGAGCCATGAACGTTAATAATACTTAGAGTAACTATTCAAAAACAAGTCCTTGCACCTCTCACTCTCCCCGGGCATTAAGTGCGTAACCTAGTTTAAAATAACCCTCTTACTTCCTATGCATTAAACATACAGTACTGACCTGTAAGGCTAATTTAATGTCTCTTCTTGTTATTGTTAATAATCGATTAGTCTACCTACATAAAACAATTCCATACGTCCATATTTGATAACACTTCACTACTTCTGCTACTGGGTTATTCTCTACTTCGTCAGATAAAAATAATTTGAGCTTTTTGGCTTGTTGTCAGACTAGGGACAGGCATCACTTAACCCTCTCAAAACTTGTGATGGGCTTTGGTCAATGAACGTTACGCCATTCAATTTTTTGAATGATTAATAAGAAGATAAAAAGAAATAATAATAATTCTGGATTTATTGTACTCAGTTGCAGGCAGCCTAATATCTTCCAATACAACAACCCGTTCGCGAAATTATGAAAAGCCTGCAAAATCGACTATTACAAGCTAGCTGGGAGCTAATGCTAGCTGACTCCATGTCCATCAATTTCATCACTCACATCGTTGAAGCCTCCATAAGTGGTCTTGTAGAACTCATCCTCTTCTTCAGCATCCAGGAGTTTAGACATGCGGTTTCCCGCAGTCTTTCTGGGTTCCCGACCGACTGCCAGACTCATGGCTGTTAATTTCTAAACAACGCTAATTTACGTTTGGGTATCTATCTGAAAGCTAGTGTTGTGCTAACAGCTATAGACTACCGGACTTCTTTTACTTCGCCGTTACTCGCTGTGCTTACTCATTTATATGCTTGTACCCATATTTTATTTAAGTTGTGAATACGGTTTAAATTCACACTAATATGCCAATAAAGTTCTTTGTAACATGAGATAAGTACACCACTAACGCTAGCCGATAGTAGCCACTGCCTTTTTTGTAGCTAACCAACACATCCGGGGTAAATGATGTACTTCCGAGTTACGGTAAAAAGCTACGTTCAAAATAATATTGCTCTTAACTTAGTATTTGTACGATTTGACCTTTCTATATACAGTCTATGGATTTGACTCGATAAAGCATACAGTCTGCGAAGAATTCTGCATGCTGTTTAACTTGATATTGCATCAAGTTATATTAATAATTATAGAAATAATTATATTATTTCATTTAACATTAACACCTTAACTGCTGAATCGTTCGATACTGTTGTCATGGAAACCGGTAGAGTTGGTACCTTACACTAAGAGCGAATGTATTTCCATGGCAACAGAATGATTTGGCTGAACCTCCTTCTGGCAGTTTTGATGAACGTTAGATTTTTTGTTCATTGTCTTATTTCAACGACCATCCCTAGGCTCAGATCTTTTTTCTCAGCGAAGCTTACAGAGGCTCCGTACAACGAAAATTTACGTCACAAATGTACAAACTGATCTTTGTGTGCTCAGTGCATTGGATTGCTTTTCAAGACCTATCATTTCATGGTAATTGTTAACTTTACACAGTAAAAGGCTCCACTCATGTGATGGAGGTATCAGCTCATTTGAAGATTTGTAATTCAAATGTGTCTGCAAAGATTAGGGTAGGCCTACATGGTAGTTTAGACATGGACAGATTAAAACTAAAGCTATTTCTCTACCCCTTGTGGCTCTTCATTGGCTATAGTGTATAATTCAGTGTTATGTGATTTTCTAGTGTCATGTGAAAAATTACTTTAAAAATCTGCTCTGTGAAAACATTCACAAAGCAGACACAATGCTTTCTGCAGCTGATGTTTTTTTGTGTAATTTTGGACTCACTGAGTCACTGAATAAGGACACCAAAATCTACAAAATGACATTTTTGAAAGCACAACCATTTTATTTTATGCTGCTTTTTGAAAGAAATCATATGAAGTGATTTATTGGGGAATAAAAAAACAAAAACAACAAAGTTACATAACACACATCCATTAAAGAACAGTACAGTAAATGTGACAATATCACAATACTGGCAAAAAATATAAATATATCAAATTAACTTGAATAGAAATGACATTCTATATATCTTATATACATATATATATATGTCTTTTTGAGTTTGCTACAGAGATGTTAGCCAAAATGCTCACATTTAAATAAACATATTAATTGTCAGCGTCTGCTACGCACAAGTTAACATGCCACTAAAATTCAATTCTAATTGTAATTTTTCAATTCTGTCTAGAAATTAGGGGTTTTAATGCCAGATGGTTTCATATTTTACAGCTTAAAAACTGTAGTTTTACCAGTTTTGTTTAACTTGAAAAAAGACATTTCACTTATTGGCTCATATAAGTTTCATGGTGAACCTGCTAGTCTCCATATAGTTGCCTGTGCCTCCATTACTACTCGACATGGCACCTCGTGGCACATATGCAATCGTAGCTGTGTGTTTTATTTGCCCTTTGCTCTTACTCCAAAAGAGCATGAAAATAAAACATATGCTCACAGAGCTGAAAAATGAAAGAAACCCAATGGTCGCTGCTATTAGTAACGTCTTGACATCAAATGGGAGTTTCTGATTTCCATTTACACCTGGAGAGGCAGACGGAAAGGCAAACCAACCTTTAAGACGAAACGGGTTTTTAGAAGATGATGGAAAGGCCCGGACATGAAGGCTGACAGGCAGGCTGTCATTTCCTGCTGCATTAGATGCCACACAGATATAAGTGCCACTATCTTGAGGCTGAGCATAACGAACTTCCAATGAGCCATTAGAGAGAGCCCGTATTCTACCAATAGCTGATAAAGGTCTTAGCTGTGGGTTTAGCCAGCTTACAGATGGCAGAGGGTCACCTTCTGCATTGCAGTAAAACACTACTGTGTGTCCCTGATCTACTTTCACATCCTGAGGTTTGCGGTTCAGAATTCGAGGCTGGTGACAGGTGAGCAGGCCTGGTATCTCAACTTCAGAGAAATCAAGAAAATTCCAGCCCTGCAGATGGACTGAGGTAGTGCAAGTCGGTGACTTTCCACCAAAGTCCAGGTACAGGTGTCTTCGCACCACCCACAGCAAACGGCAGTCGCATGCCAGTGGGTTGCTATCAAGTCCCAGAGTTTTCAGGGTGTCAACTGACTGAAAAGCACCCACCTCGAGTGTGGTGAGAAGGTTTCTAGATACATTCAGCAATTTGAAATGTGTTAAGCCCCTGAATGCCCCGATTCCAATGCGTAACAATGATCCCCCAACCAGATGGAGCTCTTGGAGCCGGAGCAAGTCTCCAAGCAGGTTCCCCTGAATGTAAGTGATTGGATTGAAGGAAAGGTCAAGGAATACAAGATATACAAGATGATGCAAAGGAATGTAGGGGATAGCACTGAGGTTGCAGTGTCTAATGGTGAGGGATGTAAGATTTAGGCCAAAGAGGCTGTTTCCCGACAGTGTCTCCAGCCAGGAGCAATGAGAAATGACAAGTTCCTTGAGGCGCACTAGATGATGGAAAGAATAGTTTGGCAGTGTGGTGAGGCCCAGTCGGCGAAAATGAAGGCTTCTGAGTACGCTGAGCTGTGTGAGCGCCTCTGTTGGCACCGCAGTGAGGTTGCAGCCATCAAGGTGCAGCTCCTGTAGACTGGTTAGTCCGGTGAAAGCTTGATTAGAGATGAAAACTAAGTCATTATCTGCTGCTTTAATATACTGCAGGGCTGCCAAGTCATGGAAAGTAAAATCTAGGAAAACAAGGATCTCATTGCTGCTTATGTCCAGTAACTGCAGGTTCGGTAATCCAGCAAATGCTCCCACAGGAATAATCTTCAAGTGATTGCGGGCAAGACGCAGAGTTAGCAGACTTTGCAAGCCGTGAAAGGCTTCCAGTTCAACCACTGCCAGAAGGTTGTCACTTAAATCCAAGTCTAAAAGTTGTGTTAAAGTTTGGAAATGCTGATGCACCAGTGTTTTTATGTTGTTATGAGTTAAGTTTAGCAGTTTAGCATCTTGTGAGAGATCGTTGGGCACTGTGCTGAGTTGGCCATAAGAGCAATTCACCTCCAGCAGCTCGGTGTTACAGCGGCAGGACTGTGGACACGGCTGGCGCGTTTCAGATGTTAATGCCACTCCTGTGGCCAGCAGGTAGAAAACTCCCCAGCACAGCCGTTTGTGGACGGCAATTCCCTCAAACATCTGGTGGCCTGCCTGCATGTGTGCGAGCGAGAGAGAGGAAGCCATGAGAAGAATGAGAAACTGGGGGAACATAACCTAACTGCAACATACAAATACAACAAAGCTGACAGTGTTAAGATGTGGCCTATTGCATTAATCCATTCTTTTAAAATTAAAATAATTGTCTAAATTTAAAAACAAAAGAATTTCTTACCTCTTGGCTAACAGGAAGTATCTTTTCATAACCAGACAGCTGCTGATGGAGGGTCCTGTCTTCATAGACTTACAAATACTGAAGAAAAATTAAGACAGAAAGCAAAGGAAGTCGTCAAATGTTGCTCATGTTTGTCAGACTTTGAATGTCTGTGAATTCAGTTTGTACTCATGTTGATTTCAGTGCTCCAGTAATCCTCAATGAGAACCTACAGAGGTACCCCCATGCTCAGGTTCATTCTTTTTTTTCTTTTTTTTTGCAATGATTGCACAAAATAATGTTGCTGGCACCTCAATAGTACAAACATCATGACTAAATTTCAACAAACCAACTACTTGCAGGCAGGAAGGGGGCAAGTTTAAGCAGTGTAAGTGAGCTACAACGTTTTCAGTGGAGAGTTTGGTTTCGTTGCTGGTTTGTGAGACTGTGTCGCAAGAGTTCTTAGGACTTAAGTAAGCTGGCTCTGATTTGAGCACTATAAACCTCAAAACGTCACTTTTAAACCACTGTTGACCTCTAAAAGACCAACAGAAAGTGTCAGCTCTTATCTCCTTCTATACAACTTTGTAGAGCACGTGACCTTCTGTGCAACTGTGTGATTTCACTTCAGTCAAACAGGTGGTGCAGTGTCCCATTCACCGCTAAAACATGCGTTAGACTGTCGCTGTACATTCAAGCTGTTACACCACTTATCTAAGACCCACAGTCCTGTGGACAGTTTTATTTGACCTTGACTGCTCCACCTGAAATAGATGAAATAAAAAGAAAGAGCAGGTTGTCATCTCACTCTGTTTTTGTTTTAAGCAGTTTGACAGCAGAAAGAGGGAGAAAGTGTAAACCTGCACCGCATGAGGCAGCACATGGACTTAAATGCTCAATTATCTGGAGGTCCACAATTATTGTAAACATCATCTGTCTTTGGTCAAATTGTAATGTCAAAGGAACACATATTCCTCTGCATTTAATACATTCAATGTTTATTTTGATGCTGTGATTACTGTAAGAGCAGATTGCAGGCTCATTTAAAAGACGTTTTTTCTGGTATTTTGGAGAATGTTCTGCGTCTCTCAGGGCATGTAGAATCTATTAGCTGGAAAGTAATGTGTAAAAAGGCTGTATCGACCTTTTCAACCTGTTTCAACCCAATATTTTTCTCAAACAAAATAACAACAGAGCTAAATTTTATATTTTAAAGTATGTTGTGGATGCTCAGATCCAGAAGAACTGGTGTGAATAAAATAGTAAAATAATGTTCTATTGTCATATTATCAACATTAAAAAACTGTAGCAACAATAATAGCAACAATAGTTTTCTAAGGTTTAATGTTAAGACTGTGTAGGGGACCACTACTACTAACATTTGATCACCTCACTTTATTTGAACAGTCGCTAAAACCACCAGTAGGGTGCGACAAGAGCAGAAATACATCTGTGCATTGGTTTGAAAAAATGTGGTGATGCTGTCCATCTGCAGGCATTTTCTAACATGGCATGAAAGTTGACTGGAACTGTAAAAATGTTACCATCCCATTGCTATCTGTAATCACACAATGTCATCTTTCATGTGTGATCATTTCATGTGAACATGTAAAAACACTTTTTTTTCCTTATGGAAACAAGAATCTGAGGTAGCAAACAAACTGTGAATCTATAAAAAATGATACAGGGACCAGTTCATCAAAAAAAAAAAAAAATGTGTGACTTGCTGAAATGTGCCGTTCAGATTGCCAAGAGAGCGAAGGAAAAAACAACATAACACCTTCTGGTGGGATGCCACCCTCAGCTTTGGCAGCTCTCCTCACATGTTGTTGTGCTGAAGGATGCAACACTATAGAGAATGTGAGAACAGGGATGGAGACAGAGAGACAACAGGACTGATTTTGGATACATGTGTGACATTTTTTGCAGAAATCTGTGATAATTAATGGGAAATATCAAATCCCTCATGCTCAGGTAAATTTATTGTATGCCTTTTCCCATCCCTGCAAACTGATCTATTTTGGTCCCACGTCCACACATTTAATGCTAGACTTCCCTAAATTATTTTCTACTTAAATCATCTACTTTTGAAACTTGTGGTATCCTAGGAAACTTCTAAAATTCCAAATTTCAGCAAACAAACACACCAGAGTGAAGCAGCGTAAAATGATCGCTCGCTGTATCTTAGATGCTGTTTTTCAGGTGGCAATTTTCTCTTGATATAGTATAGTATAGTCTAACTGTCTGTGATGACAGCAACTCCCCGGAGCAGTTAATGATGGAGGCTGACTCCTCCTGTACTCCCCTGGGTGCGCACATGCCGGAGAGTGAAAATAGTGTGCAAAGGTGAAATTGCAGTCATTTACTGTGGCTTGACAGTTTCAATAGCTCAAATACAAAGGATGGTAATGTAAAAGCCACAGAATTACAGTCATTTGTAGGGAGAGAAAAGGAAAATGAAGTATTGTAACTCACCGTCTCTTCAGTCTGGAGGGCTTGTCATTGTCATGGCATTCAGGAGTACGTTTACAAGTGTAGGTTTTTCTCTGAAGTTGTCTCTGGGTAAATCTTTGATACAAGCAAAGATAATTTAAATTGCAGGGCACATCTTTTGGTCTGTCAGCTCCACCTCAGAACCTTCTGTTGCTCAAAAATACATCCAAATGAAACCTGCAATGTGAGAGAAACAGACAGACGTGTCGCAACGAGAGAGCTTCATCCTCTCATTCTGAATTTTTCGACTCCAGTTTAAGCGTGTTACTGCAGCTCAGTTCCCCTTGTTGCTTTGCTGTCCGCATGGCAACAGCAACCTGGCTCTGGACGAAATGCGCGAGTGCTCTGTGCATGCTGGGGGATTATATGCACTCGCTTCCTGGACTTCATCCAGAAACGCTGCACTGGATGACAGGAGGCAGCCTCAGGTCAGCCAAATGCAGAGATTTAGGAGCAACAACAGATGGGAATGATTTTATGCGCTGACACTTGGAAATAAAGGAACATCTTTTTATCTTTTTTTCTGTCAGAGCCACTTGAAAGTTGGATAATGATCTATTTTTTTTGTTTGTAAATTCATGGCCAGAAGTGAATAAAGGCTGGTGCTTTAGGGTAAAAAAAAAAGCTGTCAGATGAATCCTATCAGATATATTACTAATACTGGATTATTAGTATGAGTATCATGCTGCAAAACGCCATCACAACTGGTCTGTCGGTCCTAACATGTGTCATTTTGTTAATGCTGTCTTGTTTAAAGTTACTGACATTGATTCATTAAAACTTGAGCAGGTGTAATTACCTCACTTTACCTCAGAGAAAATGACCACACAGACATCTTCTGCAGCATTGAATAGTGGTGTAACTCTGCAGTCTTCATCAAAATGAAGGCCCATTAGTACTGAATAGTCATTTAATAAGATAGATAGATAGATAGATAGATAGATAGATAGATAGATAGATAGATAGATAGATAGATAGATAGATAGATAGATAGATAGATAGATAGATAGATAGACAACTTTATTTATCTCCTAGGGGAAGACCATGTATTAATAACTACTGAGCACTCATGGGTTGACATATTGACAAGCATCAGGGCTGCTGTGACCCCATCACAAGCTGGTCTCTGTTTGTGTCTTAGTTACTTTCTTCTGACATGGATGAAGTGAATTTCTGTCCACCAATTTAGAGAATGTAAAATTTTACTTCCAAGCAGCCTTAAAGCTAATTTAGCTAATTCCATTTGATGGTGCTGACTATTGTGTGTGCGTATGTGTGTGTGTGTGTGTGTGTGTGTGTGTGTGTGTGTGTGTGTGTATGCTCTGCGCTCTGTATATTCTCCCGCTTTTTTGTCCTTTGACAATCACATGCCATGAGTATTATCGTTACACAACAGCATCCCCTTCACATCGTGCATCAGTTATGCAACATAAGTTTGAAAGTGGTCCTGACCACAGTGGTCCTGGTGAACAGTTAGGCGACATTGTAGGCAACAGTTTTCCAGTTGTTTTAGGTGATAGGTGGCGAGCAATGATATAGTGTGACGCCGTTTGTTGTAAGATACCATGTCACATTCTGTGTGTGAATGTGGGTTGCTCTATTTCAACAGGTTATGCTGTAAATTATGTTGGTGTATGGTGTTTTAAAATCTTGCTGCATGTGCCCTTTTTTCTTTTTACTTTGAGCAGCTGCACAGATCTATAAGTTTCTGCACAGCCCTGAAACAAGCTATTGTTTCTCTTTCAAAAAATTTCACTCTTTGGTTGTTGACATCAAACTTCCAGCCCTGCTTGTTCCCTGTCAAGAACGGGCAACTACATCAACAATAATATTAATATTGGTGTAAGTGATAATGAAATAACAACTAATAATGGAAAAAACCCTTAACTCTTACTCCAATTAAAAATATGTTATGTACCATGGTGTAAGGAAAGAAAAGGGAAAGCAAGTTTATGTGTCCAGCACCTTTCAGCAGTAACCAGGCCATTCAAAGTGCTGTACATAAGACATAAGAAGGGATTAAGACGATACATAACAGGGACACAAGGCAATATAAAAGTAAATGTACATGGGTGTTAAAAACTAAAACTGGAGTTAAAAAATAAGCTAAAATTAAATCAAACAGATAAAATAGGAGAATAAAAGTGACAGCACAGTGTAGTCTAATGTATGCGTCATTTAAAAAATAGAACAAGTTGGCCAAAGCGACCTGGCTGAGAAATGTGGACAATGAGCTTCTGTGTGAGGAAGTGCAATAAGTATTTCTGCAGGTTCTTCAACAACAGGTTACCTACAAGTTTGGGTTGGCAGGCATGATGGTTACTGACAAAGTAGGTCATTTTCAACTGGAGCACTTGCAGCATGGGATATAGGTTTCAGCAATCATGATATTTCCATCTATTAACAATTAATGAAGGAAGAGACTGCAATCAAAGTAAATATATGAATCCATTTTCAGTTGCTCCATTTGCCCTGAATCCATTCTCTTACAATTGTATAACAGCAGGTGCTTTTGAACACATCAGCTGATTCAATCTAAAATTAGCTTTACAGTAAATCTATGTCAGGTTTCAATAAGAAGATGTGGGTGGTAACATGTTCTTTGATGTATTTGACTGAAGAATGATTTTCTTTTCCCCTCTGTGATTGAATATCGTCCCACGTCTCTGAAAGACTTGAATAATTGGCTCATAAGTATAACGAGTGCACATTCATTTGTAAATTTCTGCATTCTGTGTTTTAGCTGCTCAGTACACCCACATTGCTCCACATGTAAATTCTATTTTTCAAACATTTTGTTGTTTAATTTAAAAAAAAAAAAAAGAAACAATCAGGTGTTTGAGTAGAACTGTCTGTCTCTCTGCTTCGCTGCAGGATTATGTGGTGTGTTGACCCTAAGGATGATCACCACCACAGAAGAAGAGCGGGTGCTGAGTCAGGAACTTACCATCTGGTACCTCGGGGAACCTGCGTTCATCAGCGAATCTTTGTCCAACCCCCGGATCCAGGAAGAGAAAGATCAGAGATGAACGCCAATTACAGCCTCGGCCAAATCAAAGCTCCTCATTGCATAATATCCTCCTGTCCTTTTATTATCCTATTGTTGCGTCATTGTTGATCCCTGCAGTGATGACTCCCGTGATGTTTCTGGTTCTCTGCCTTTATTAGATGGATTAAAGAAAAGAGATGACTGGAAATCGGGGAATATTCTTTTATATTTATCATATTATTTATTTGCTTTGTTGGTAAATTCTGTGAAATGCTACAGCCCGCAGCTGGTTACCTCAGCTCAGCTTAGCTCAACTAAGATAAAGACTGGAGACAGAGGGAAACAGCTAGTCTGGCTTTGTCCAAAAGTAACAAAATTAGCCTACTGGCACCTCTAAAGCTCACTCAATAATATATATATTATCATATTACCAGCTTTTCTTTAATCAATGTAAAAACAACATGATGCGGTTGTATGGTTGGTTATGTTGCCTGACAACAAAACACTGCTCCAGGCCAAGAAATAGTCCAGTACATGTAGCATTTAGTTCCCTTTGGACAGAGAGAGTTGCGTTTTGATTAATTAGAGATTAAGAGAAACTGTAACTGTAACACGGCACTTTGACACACACGTTAACCACTCTTCATCATCACGTGCACTTTGTCAGTCCGCTCACTACAAGTCACCAACAACTGTACCCTTATTAACAGCAAGAGCCTGCATGTAATGGGACAGCAGCAACTTGAGCACAAAAATCAAATGTCTGTTAAATAAACAGACTATTTTATGATGCGTTTTCTTTTTATGTTGTTGTATTTTTGAACCTATGCATCTTAGAGAAGTACGCTGAAGGACAAATAAGCTTTCGTGACTGAACACTTAACACCACAGCCTCTCGCGCAAACAGGAAACACACAATATAGCAACACACCTTAGCCAATAGAAAAACCACGTCTTCCTAACCAGCACTAACAAACAACATGGTCCACTCGTGACAGCTGATAATAACAGTTTTAGTCCCAATTTATAGCCTTTTACTCTGAGGGTTCAAACTAACTGCTTCTCTCATCACAAACTGACACTGACAGAAATTAGCAATATCATTAGCAGCAATGTCAAACACAATTCAATATGTTGATGAAGTGATTACTGTAATAAGAAAATGTTGATAGATTATTTCAACTATTTAAAATTCTACAATTTACCTACAGTTTTATGATCACAAATCATCCTTTGATTTGTTAAATGATTTCTAAATGTTCTCATCCTCAGTTTTTTGTTTTTTTTCCCACTTTGTTCTCCACAGACTGTTTATTTTACATACATTTGTAACATGTAACTTTTGTGACTTCCACCTCTCATACTGGAAGACTGTTTTGGGCAACCGCAGCTGGTTGTAAATTAGATTCACATGATGAGTCAGAGAGCAGATGCACTGGAAAAAAAAACACACTGTGTATTAAAGGAAACTATACTTCCTCTTTAATGTGTGAAGGCTGGTTGAAAACGGGTGCACTTTCTTCCCTGGACAGAATAACTTTGCTGATTGTCGTGCGACGAGGTAAACTTTTCATTTGTTGTCATTAACAGTGTGAAGACTGCTCGGGGCTGATTTTCTGTGCAGTGTGTAGAGTGTGTGGAGGTCAAATGCTTGACAGAGTTTACGACTGTACGGTGTGTGGATGAATAAAAGCGCAAAAGCGAGAAAGGAGTTCAGAGATTACAGTGAAACAGGTCTGAACTTCTCCTTTTTGAGGTGAAGAAAAGTCAACAGCATAAAATAGCCAAAGCAAACATGTCTGACTCTTATTTAACTTTTACGTGAAGGTTTTACCGGCTCTAACTTCCTCCCTTTAGTTCTAAACATGCACCTATGAATATTGTATGCAGTGCTGCGTGTTGTGGTTTCAGATTTGTTTAGCTGAACTGTGCAGTGTGCACATATAATAGTGCAGTCTTTATTGAAGATTTGTGTTTATATGTGACTATATTCTACTGCAGAAAGAAGCTAATCAGCTGTTGCTGCAGGGACTGATGCTAAGATCCTGAGGAGTTTACGTTCAACGTGTACCGTATGATGAATCTCAAAATGTTTATCGTGTATTTCATCATTCTCTCGATGGTGAAGGAAGATTCTGATGCGCTTGTTTTGCTTTTGCTGAATTCAAAAAGAGGAAATTCACAGAACACACACCTGAACTGTGAGCTGAATTAAAAATACAAAATTACAAATTGTTGAAACTGTATTTTTCTGGTCTGGTTCAAATCATAACGTTTTTCTAAAATTGTGGCTGTAACCTTAATGCACATCATAAGTTCCCAGAAGAGGCCAAAGTGACACCTTCACGCTTTTCCAACCAACCGTCCAAAACCCAAAGACACTGAGGTTACTGTCACACAAAGACAAAGAAAAGCAGCAAAATCTTATCATTTAATCATTTACTGACAGTGAATTTTCTGTCAGTTGTTAAACTGATTAGTCGAATAGTTTCAGCTCTATAGAAAGACATGAGGCTCATGGCTGCTCCCTTAAAGTGACTGTTTTGTTTTTTTCCTCTGCAGGATGCACATTTTGTGTGTGGTGTTGCTTCTGGCCTTCCTGGTCCTCGGCCATTCTTCATCAGCTTTAAATAAGATGTGGGAAGAGTGGAAAATCAAACATCACAGGGTTTATGATAATCAGGTAGAACCTTTCTCTCTGTTGTCACACACACACACACATACTCACCCACACAGGTGGAAAGATCACACAGTCAGTGTTTCTGTTTCAGACAGAGATCATCTTCAGGAGAGCAGTGTGGCAGAAGAACTTGGGCTTGGTGCTGAGACACAACCAGGAGGCATCAGCGGGAAAACATAACTTCACTCTGGGACTGAACCACCTGGCTGACATGGTAGGATTCTGCTCCAGCACAAACAGCTTGTGGTTTTTTTTAGTTTCTGTTGCTGAGAAAACAAGCCTTCCTAACTTTTCAGTTTTGCATCATATCAGACAGATCTGGATTTTCTCAAAACATCATTGTAGGTTGAGATATGCAGATAAATAATTCAGTGTCATCTGGACTCACATAAATAGTTCTTGTTCACGTTTTCTTTGTGACAGACTTTGACCTGCTCTGAGATCAGTTTTTCTCAGTTTGCAGTTCACACCCACAGTTACACAAGAGCACAAGAAATGTTGAGATACAGAAGAAAAAGTCAGACAATCTTTTGTTTGTACTTTTCTGAGCTTCAAGTTAAAACTCCCTGCAGAGTAAAATCTAACAAACTCGAACTTTTATCTTTTATTTATTTTATTTTTACTCTAATCACTTTTTATAAACTTCTCTCACTTCCATAGCAAGAGTGCAGATAACTGTCTTTATTTTTGCTTGATTAATCTTGCGCTTATTACTTGACAATAGTAAACTAAATTATAGCTTGTACGGAGTTTGTTGGCTGACAGAAATCTGCAGTAGAACTGAGGAAACCATTATTGAAGATATTCAAGATTTGTCAGATTTGTCATCTGACAAATTACAGAACCAGAGTGGGGTTTGTTTAGGACAGAAATGCATGAGAGAGACCTCTGGTGGTTACACAGCACACGACAAACATTTTGGCACAAACACCGGTCTCCACATATCAACCACCGCACTGCCTCGCCCTGCCTCCCAGGCCCTGCGCAGACAAACACTGGACATCATAACCTGAAGTGCATTCACACTCATTGACCTTTGCTGGTGCAAGATGGTCGACTGACCAACACTGTTAATCTGCATTTAAACCTGCACCATGTAGGCTTAATCTAAACCCTAACCTATAGAGCTGCTTTAATCTTCCTTTATACAATCTGATTAATTTAATCCTGTATAGGCTGGGCCAATCTGGTTATATGACCTACAGCACATGTGAGAAGGCTAACTAAGTTACATCAATTTATAAAAAAAAACAGTTCGAAAATATTTAGAAATACAGTGGAACTGCGTTTTGTTTCGGCATGGCAATTTCAATTCTGGCATTTCAAAAAATATGGACTTCAAAGTGATTCATCTTAATAATTATGTAAAAGAAAACTACTGTTATTAAAACAAACATAAATGGTTGCTTTGTGAAGGACTAGAAATGGATAGTATGCACTAAAAATGCAATGCAAAGAAGCAGTTATACATATGCATGACAGAAAAAATATTTTTGTAGTGATGAAGAGATCATGTTTCAGTTTTGTCTCTTTGATCAGGCCATTGCTTGACTTACGTGTGGGAATGAAGGTTTGTATGAGTAAAAAGGAAGATACGGCAGGGAGGGAGGGAGGGCGTTTACAAAGCTGCGCTGGAAGGCGCTGGAAAGAGGAGGATTTCGATCTTATTTTATTTTGAGCCTGAAGACGGCAGGAGGCCTGAGGAGTGGAGCCTTGTATGGGCGTGACGTGTTAACTCTGCAGGAAACTGGCAACAATGTTTGGGACACACTCGAGCTTTTGGCCTCTAGTCAGAGATCCCCAGAGAAGGACAGTGTGTTATAGTTGTCTTGGAGATGAATAGACAGCTGAAGTGTAGATCATTTGCAAGAGGCTAAGAGGTGAGGTGCTGGACTTTATGCAGCATCATGATAAATACAATAAAGCTGACGCTGGATTTGAACTTTATGCTCTTTCTGCTGAAGGCAGAAGTTGAAATTATGATAAGAATCGGAGGAAGTTGTGGTTAATTTTATGATTGCATGTTGGTGTCACTTATGCTGAAGGAAAACATGTCCAAAATAAAAACTTGACTATAATAGTTTCTACACAGATTCATAACCCGGCGAGGTTCTAGGAGGGAGGTGCAGAGCTCATTTATGACCATGAGTAGAGCTGTTTCAGTACAAGTAATCCATAGAGAACTTTTTAGGAGAGGCTGTTAAATTCAAGATGGACTTTCAGCACGCTGAAATGTATTGCACTGTGTCCTTAAACTGCTGTAAAGAAACAATAGTTCAATGAGAAATGAGTCTAAATTTAAGTGCTGCAGTGAAAAGATCATCACTAATCTTAGACGTTGTAATGTTTCTATTATGTGCATATTTCTTTCACATATTTACCAGCCCTCTTTTCTATTAAGACAGCTGAGGAGATCAATGAGAAGCTGAACGGCTTGAAGCTGGAGGACCCTGCTAATTTCACAAATGGCACTTTTAAGGAAGTGAGCGGCTTATCGATGCCTCAGGGTGTGGACTGGAGGAAGAACGGCCTGGTCAGTCCTGTCCAAAACCAAGTGAGATCCGCTTTTTAAAGGGGGGAAATGAGTACAATCTAACGGAAAAAAACAGTGGCAATAAACTTAGTAATGTTTCCCTTTGTTTTTTTGAGGGGTTATGTGGGTCCTGCTGGGCCTTCAGCTCTTTGGGAGCTCTTGAGGGGCAGATGAAGAAACGAACAGGTGTTCTTGTTCCCCTGAGTCCACAGAACCTGGTGGACTGCAGCACCAGTGATGGAAACCACGGCTGCAAAGGAGGATACATCTCGAAAGCCTTCAAATACGTCATTCGCAACGAAGGCGTCGACTCAGAGAGATTTTACCCCTATGAACACAAGGTTGCCCTCAGAAAGCATGAAGGCCGCATTTTCTGTCTTCCTTCCTTCCTTGTTTGTTTGTTTGTTCCTTTCTTTCTTTATTGATTTCGTATTTCCACCGCCCACCCGGCCAAGGATTCATGTCATATAACCTAAGGAATCAATCATGTCAACTTGCAGGGATGGTGGGGGGGGGCTAAATAAACCCATAACCTTGTCAGTACAGAGAGCGAGAGTTTGCATTAGCACAACCACTAACACTGCGTCAGCCTCTGGCAGTTACAGTAAACAAGTAAAAGATGCTACCTATGCTAACCGGTCTGACATATCTGCTAGTCGATGATTTTGGTGCACAACACACTCTTCATCTGAGTCTCGGTCTGACTGAGGCTCAAATATGTGGCTGAGTCTCTCCAGTGTTTCCTCCATTAACCATCTTGATGCGCACTGCTCATTCACCTGTCAGTCTAGCATTATAGAATATAATATAATATTAAATAATGATAACATATTTTGTAAATGTCATTTCTATTTGTAGAATGGGAAATGTCGCTACTCTGTGAAAGGAAAGGCTGGTTACTGCTCTAATTTCCACATCCTTCCACGAGGAGATGAGAGGGCCCTGCAGGCTGTGGTGGCATCAGTAGGTCCTGTCGCTGTGGCCGTGAACGCCATGCTGCCATCTTTCCATAACTACAGAGGAGGTGAGGATGAAGGCTTCTGGATATGGAGATGTGCATGGGTGCATGGACACTGCACTCTCACTGCAGTAATAATGCAGTTTTCTCTGCTGAAATACTGTTGTCCCAGTATTTATACTGTTCCCAAAATAGACTTTTGACTAAGTTTGTCACAACTGTCCATGAGCTTTATATTTATAAAACTTGTGTGCTGCAAATACAGATTTTACGAAGCATATTTGTATTTGGAGTTATGGATGAGTTGACGAGGACTATAACTCTTTTTCTAAATGTTTGCAAAATCAATTATTGATTAATCCTTTAATCAAATGGGATCAGATATGAAATATGATTTTTTTTTTGGAAGGTGTAAGGAATGAACAACAAAATTGGGGCAGAAGTGGCTTTAAAGCATGAAATGAACTGCTAGATTACTTTAGCAGACAGAAACTCTGTAACCCCTGAAGCTACAGGAAGTGTCAGGTGTCAGCAGTAATGCCAATATCAGGGTAACAGAGGGTTCATGACATTTTATCACTTTATATTTCATTTTTCTCAGCCACTGTTACTAAACGTACGGATCTTTTAGGTTTATATAATGCCCCCGGCTGCAACCCAAGGTTTATAAATCACGCCGTCTTGGTCGTGGGCTACGGCACAGACAGAGGACAAGACTACTGGCTTGTGAAAAACAGGTGAGCTTGTCTTTTTTTGACTGGATGATTATGAAGATTTGCTACCCCATTACCCCACATGTGAAAAGAAATAAAAGAAAGTAGTGACTTCAGTGTGTGAGTGTAGTGTATGATATTAAGTTGACTGTTTTTGTGGTTTCAGTTGGGGAACTGAGTGGGGAGAGGAAGGCTTCATCCGACTTGCGAGGAATAAGAGAAATCTCTGTGGCATCGCCAGCTTTGCCATCTACCCAACACTGTGACTTGTCACCTGAATCATCTCTCAGTAGAATTTATCTTATTTAATTTAGTATCAGAGACCAGATGTTTGGGCTTTTTATTTTTAACACTGTAACTGTAGATGTTGTTCTGAGTGTCAAAAATACTAAAAGAAAAGTTGTATTAAAAGTTAATTTCTTAAAATTATTGTATTTGCTTCGGAGCCTTTCTCAGTGATGTTTTGAATTCTTGAATGGACACGTATACACCAGAAAAAAGTATATTTGCTTTGTACCTGTTTTGTTATTTATAGATCTTATAGATTTTACACTGTTTTATATATTTGATGTGTTTATTTAAATATTAATATTTTAACAGTGTTAAAATGTACTTAATAGATTTAAATAAACCTCTTGATGATGATATAATACAGAGATATAAAATATCTCTTATCTGCTGTATACTAGCTCCATCTGTTTAGTCCCAAAAAAAAAAATCACTCATCACCATCACCGTGTCTTATTTATCTCAGGTGTCACTGTTTTCTCCATCTATTTTCTCTGCGTATGGTAACTTGGATGAGTGTTGCAAAAACAGGTTTTACAATTGTGTTTATTGTTGATAAACTTAGAATCACATTGAATTAACTGAGAACACTTAAAAGAAAATTACACTTTTTTGATCTGAATTATTGGAAATAACTTATCTGCCAATTTTTGCCAAAACAAAATAAAATACATCCCCTCTCTGAATGTTGTTCATGTTTAAATATCTCCAGCATAACCTTTACTAATCTACTGATTTTGGACCAGTTTTATTTCCACTGCGTCTAAATGTTAATTGTCATCACCTGGAGGTGTCTGAGTCTGCTGCAGCTGCGCAATCAAGGCTTGAACCATGAGGCCTGCAGTCTGTTATAAAACATTTGTTTTCACTGACTCCGGTTGAATGACTAGTTCTTCCTTTTCCAGACACAGCTATGTTACGGAGCCTGCTTTTCACCATCTTGTGTGGCTTTGCAGCGGCCGTTACCAGTTCACAACTTGATCGACACTGGGAGCTATGGAAGAAGATGCATAAAAAAGTGTATTCACATCAGGTAAAGGTCTTGAATCTCTGTCAACCAAGTCACTTTAATAATACTGTTTTTTGTCTAGAGGGTGTCTATTTGTTAGGTCTATGTTTATAGTTTTGGATTAAATTATTAGGTTCAGGTGTAATATCCTGTTCAATTATATCTACACTAGTGACTCAACTTTTTTTTTTTTTTTTCTTCTATGTAAACACAATGTCTCTTGTCTGGAGGAAAACTTTTACTTGCATAACTAGAAATCCTAACATTATCCATTTTCTTTGTCACGAACAGTGTAAATACTGTTTTTTGTGGTGGATTATTAACTGTTTGACATTTCTTTAATGATCTGCATTCCAGATTGAGGAGTTGGGTCGCAGGCGGATATGGGAAGAAAACCTGGAAATTATTAATGTCCATAACCTGGAGGCATCGCTGGGTTTACATACATATGAACTAGCAATGAACCACCTGGGAGACCTGGTGACAACTGGCTACTTACTTTTATTTTTGTTTCATCGAACCACTGTGTGCCTCATAAAACCGTGTCTTTTTTTTTTTATGTTGTAGACCACTCAGGAGATTACAGGCATGCTGACGGGCACCGTCGTGCCCTCTGACCTGGAGAGGAGTCCTTCCAAGTCCATCAGGGTCAATACTTCTCTACCAGCATCACTGGACTGGAGGGATAAAGGCCTGGTCACTGAAGTCAAAATGCAGGTGAGATATCCTAAAGTGTCTGTACAAGTTAACACAGAACATCTAGACTTGTCTTGTGTACTGATGGGTTAGAAGGTTTGGCCTACATTTCATTCATGAGAAACTTTTCTTTTTTTTTTTTTTTGGTAATTTCTAGGGTTCTTGTGGCTCTTGCTGGGCCTTCAGTGCAGTTGGAGCTCTTGAGGGGCAACTCAAGAAATCTACTGGTGTCCTGATGTCCCTCAGTCCTCAAAATCTGGTGGACTGCTCCACAAAATACGGCAACCACGGGTGCAACGGTGGCTTCATGACAAATGCTTTCGAATATATTATTAAAAACAAAGGCATTGATTCTAATGCAGCCTACCCTTATACTGGAAAAGTGAGTCAAATGGTCAACCAGTGCATGTTTAAAATTTCTGATACTGTAGTTAAAGCTTTTAGATGAGCCTCTGTCAAAACATGCAGTAATTCCCCTGCACATGACTTTCTTTGCAGCCTGGTCACTGCAAGTATAACCCACAGTATCGGGCTGCTAACTGCTCCAGCTTTGGCTTGTTACCGGAGGGAAATGAATTTGAATTAAAAGTGGCCTTGGCTACCATCGGCCCCATCTCTGTTGCAGTTGATGCTTCCAGGCCAAACTTTGTCTTCTACCGTCATGGTGAGTGGTTATTTCTTAAAATAAGTTTTAATCTTGGTGAGGTGTGAGGAAGTGAGTTTTTGTCCCGTGATCTAAGTCTGGTTTCAACTTGAGCTGAGTTTTGCTTTCTGTCTGTGTGGCCCAACAGGTGTGTACATCGACCACAGATGCAGTCGTGATGTGAACCATGGAGTGCTGGCTGTGGGATATGGCAATGAGAGAGGACATGACTACTGGCTGGTCAAAAACAGGTTGGTCTGAAAAGTGTTGTTCAGTGTGAATTTTATATTCACTTTCCTTGACCTGGTTATTGAGGGGGGGGAGTTTTTTATGATTGAATATGCTTTGATTGTAGTTGGGGTGTAAACTACGGAGATGAAGGCTACATCAAGATGGCTCGAAACAGACGCAACCAGTGTGGAATCGCACTCTATGCTTGTTACCCCATAATATGATCAGCCAATGGCCTAAAGTTTGTTTTGTTGTTCTGTAGATCCTTTTTATATAACTTGTGGATTTCTT
This sequence comes from Seriola dumerili, assembly GCF_002260705.1. Taxonomy (NCBI): domain Eukaryota; kingdom Metazoa; phylum Chordata; class Actinopteri; order Carangiformes; family Carangidae; genus Seriola; species Seriola dumerili. The sequence goes on along the minus strand of NW_019174365.1, from coordinate 7,395,378 downwards.
TAAGTTAAGAGTTGGAAATGTATCATAGATCTCTCAAATGTACTGAAATAAACAATTTCTGTATAAAAGTGTGCAGCATCTGCAGTGCCTCCCTTCCCACAATAAGACCCCCCCCCCCCCTTTTTTTTTTTTTTTTTTTTTTTTTTTTTTTTTTTTTTAAAATATAAAGGAAAACTACTGCACTTTTGTGACTTCTTCTGTACATATACAAAGTGACATTCAAGTCATTTTACTACTTTATTAGTATGATGCACAGTGTGTGAGACACAAATCAGCCCAAAAAGTCCCCTTGTGGCTGCTGGGCCTGTAGCCTGCACAGACACCCTGCAATACCGATACAGAACAGCAGGGTATGTTGAGAGGGTGCACTATAGAGAGTCCAAACATGTGGCAAGATTGTGGAGCCCAGCCATTTAAATAGGTTTTGGTTAAATATCTTCACATATTGGTGTTTAGGAGCAATATAAGACACTTATAAGCTTTAAGTTGTCAGATCTGATATATTGTATAGTTATTGTCAAAGATGCACCTGAACACCACGTGTTGCATTTCAGTGTACATGGGAAAACTAGCTGGCAAGTGGGCTAAAATAGCTGAAAGTAATGGAGTTGAAACAAGTGCTCTGCCACTCCACATGGCAGTCGCACTGTGAAAGGAAAAGAGACCAAACCTTAAACATCAATGATTCCAGGTTCATCGTGGTGGTGTGAATGACAGCGTTCTTCAGCTCATCTGATTAGGACTGTGATGGTACATGAGAAGAAGAAAAAAAAAAAGGTTGAGAACAGAATTAGTCAGCTCCAGAAATAGAATAACAGAGAGCCACTGTTGACATGGCAATAAAAACTAACTAAAGAACAACAGGCTCTCTATGCTTCTGACAGGCCGGTCCCATGACCCCAAGATCCTAAGGGAAAATGAAAACGGATTATATTTTTCTGAACCCATGGACATTTCCATTAATTATCACAAGACCGCTGAAACATCGACTGCATTCAATTGTGAAGCTGCGTGGCCTTTTCAGTCAGTATGTGTATGTACATTTACCTGTTGCCAAGTACAGCCATTAACATTTAAAGTATGAAGCTGTGAATTCAAACGAAACCGATCTCTGTAATGCAAACAATGACATTTTTCTTTCCTTTCTTCAAGTTTTATTTCCATTATCATTTTCTTCATAGAATTGGATAAATGGCACAAAAGTGCAAATCCCAGCATAATGAACAACTCTCACATAAAATAAATACAGCACCTTTTCAGCATCACTAAAATATTCTCAATATCCAGAAGTAATAAATACTGAATTTACCAAGATTTTCAGTCTTCATTTACAAAACACAAAGACAACACACGATAGATTTTTGTGTCATATTGAACTTTTTTTTTGGAATTGTTTTCCTTGATCTTTTGTTCCACAAATTCCATACTTGCACATACAAACATCTAGTTTCTACACACAGTACACATTGATTTTTGAATTGAACTCACACTTAGAGTAGAACTTTTATCATTTAATAAACAGGTCAGAGTCAAACTAAAGAAAACAAAAACAGAAACTCCTTCAGTCCAAACTACAGTGAAGGTTTCTTGCAGTTCTTTGCAGATGAAGGAGTTGTTTTCTGGCATGGGTCGGCCCTTTTGTCAGGATTCATTCAGGACTGATCCGTGTGCTCTTTAGAGTTGAGGAGACCATAAAACCATGCCATAAAAAGTCCTCCATCCCTTTATCAGACCGTCATCAGTAGGGGAAGTCTTCAGGCTGGTGTTCGATTAATTTTGACCACATCTATCACTGCCATCATTATAGATAAAACTCAAACCAGTGACACTTTTGATAGTTTATACATTTATATATGTATATATATATAGAATCAAAATTCTACACATAGTAACATTAAATAGTAAACATTTTGGACAGGAGCTTCAATTTGACATGTGGCACTCATGATGAGTTTATAAACCATGGTCCTTTTGAGTTTAACCTTCCTGTTTCCTCAGAAATGGGGAAAGCCTCCACTTTATTGCTTACACTTCCCCCTTTTAAACGGACTCACATGGACAAACGGGTTTTCGTTCATAATTTTATGCACATTTTCGGCCCCCCTACACTTAAGTGTATTGCCCTTTTCCAGCCATGCTATCTTGTATCTCTGCGACAAGATGAATTGCACAATTACAGGCATCCTCCTCAGAAATTCTAGGTGCATATATATATATAATATAATATATATATATATATATATATATATGTATGAGTTACCTGGGTCTAAGGTAAACAGGGAGCACAGTCACCACTAACTTACTTTCAGAACACATACTCAAGTTTCACCAATTTTAACCCCACTTTGATTAAGAACAATCACTGCAAGCAACAAATCTATGTGATCATACAACAATGAAAACACAAGTTCTTG
>NW_019174365.1:7183312-7392939 GCF_002260705.1 Seriola dumerili | reverse complement strand
CTGTTAGAACAAAGAATAGCTGGCATTACAGGACTCCAAGAAGTCAGACAATACGATACAAACATGCGTCACGATCGGTTGAATACAGAAGGATTAGGGGGTAAAGTCGTCTTAATTTAAGATATGATCCTTTTACCATGTTTCTAAACAGAGGAACAGATCGCACGTTATCTCTGAGACTGGCTGTCTTTGATGGGATTTGCTTTAAAGGCTGAATTGTTTCAGCGAAAGAGCACCCGAGTCTATCATGAAGAACAACACATCCTACACTGCATATATTGCATTAGGTTTCTTCTTCTCGTAGTGTAAATATATTTCCGTGGTCCCCAACTGAGCTGTGTTCATCGCAAGGATTCATCACCGCAACAGAAAAAGTAGAAAAATATGTCACAGACGATTTGAGTCAGCTTATACACACACACACACACACACACACCACACACACACACACACACAACACACACACAACCACACACACACACACATACATCCGCACGTCAACAACGCATCCAAGCAGCCTCTCAAACATGAACAAGACGGGACAAAGTTTTTCATCGAATACGCACAAGACTTTGTACACAAACAGCAAGGAGAGAGATTTGACTGCAACCTAGATTTGACAACAATTAAAGGGATAGTTCAACATTTTGGGAAATAATATTTCTTTCTTGCTGAGAGTTAGATGATACCACCCTCTGGTCTGTGGCAGTCAGTTAGCTTAGATGAGCATAAAGACTGGGGAAAAAAAAAAAAAAAGGGAAACTGTTCACCTGGCTCTCTCCGAAAGTAACACAATTTGCCTCTAAAGCTCACTAATTAAAATTTTACATCTTGTCTCCTTATCTGTACAAACACTGAAGAGTAAAAATAACAAGTTGTGGTTTTTATGGCGGGTTTGTGTGCCAAGCTATTCCTCTTCACCTTCGGACAGAGCCAGACTAGCTGTTTTCCCCCCGCTTCCAGTCTTTATGCAAGGCTAAACTAACAGAAGTGAATGAGGGAATTCCCCAAAATGTCAAACTATTCCTTTAAAGTCTCTCTCTCGCTCACACACACACTCTCACACGCACACACACATACAGAGTTTAAGCAGTCAGCACACTCCTATCTCTCTCTTTATATATATATATATATATATATATATATATGTATGAGTTACCTGGGTCTAAGGTAAACAGGGAGCACAGTCACCACTAACTTACTTTCAGAACACATACTCAAGTTTCACCAATTTTAACCCCACTTTGATTAAGAACAATCACTGCAAGCAACAAATCTATGTGATCATACAACAATGAAAACACAAGTTCTTGCTTTAGACAAAAATAGCTGGCATACAGGACGTCCAAGAAGTCAGACAATACGATACAAACATGCGTCACGATCGGTTGAATACAGAAGGATTAGGGGGTAAAGTCGTCTTAATTTAAGATATGATCCTTTTACCATGTTTCTAAACAGAGGAACAGATCGCACGTTATCTCTGAGACTGGCTGTCTTTGATGGGATTTGCTTTAAAGGCTGAATTGTTTCAGCGAAAGAGCACCCGAGTCTATCATGAAGAACAACACATCTCTACACTGCATATATTGCATTAGGTTTCTTCTTCTCGTAGTGTAAATATATTTCCGTGGTCCCCAACTGAGCTGTGTTCATCGCAAGGATTCATCACCGCAACAGAAAAAGTAGAAAAATATGTCACAGACGATTTAGAGTCAGCTTATACACACACACACACACACACACACACACACACACAGACACACACACACACACACACACACACACACATACATCCGCACGTCAACAACGCATCCAAGCAGCCTCTCAAACATGAACAAGACGGGACAAAGTTTTTCATCGAATACGCACAAGACTTTGTACACAAACAGCAAGGGAGAGATTTGACTGCAACCTAGATTTGACAACATTAAAGGGATAGTTCAACATTTTGGGAAATAATATTTTCTTTCTTGCTGAGAGTTAGATGATACCACCCTCTGGTCTGTGGCAGTCAGTTAGCTTAGATGAGCATAAAGACTGGGGAAAAAAAAAAAAAAGGGGAAACTGTTCACCTGGCTCTCTCCGAAAGTAACACAATCTGCCTCTAAAGCTCACTAATTAAAATTTTACATCTTGTCTCCTTATCTGTACAAACACTGAAGAGTAAAAATAACAAGTTGTGGTTTTATGGCGGGTTGTGTGCCAGACTATTCCTCTTCACCTTCGGACAGAGCCAGACTAGCTGTTTTCCCCCCGCTTCCAGTCTTTATGCAAGGCTAAACTAACAGAAGTGAATGAGGGAATTCCCCAAAATGTCAAACTATTCCTTTAAAGTCTCTCTCTCGCTCACACACACACTCTCACACGCACACACACATACAGAGTTTAAGCAGTCAGGCACACTCCTGTAGCTGAGATAATATCCGTTATCCATCTAATGGGTGTGTGTTTGTGTTGTGGGGGACTCATCAATAGACAACACCAAAGCCTCTAACATCCTGAACACACACGCACAATCCAGAGGACGTCTTTAGGTCAAAACATCACACTCTACAGGGCAGCAGCCGCCCCCATGAACTCACTCACTGATTGTCAGCACACATATTAATGTACACCTTTGGAGAAATGATACCGAAGTAGTGATATGTATAAATAATGGTACTCAGTTAGCGTCCCTTTCAGAGTGACTGTGTCCAATTTATATCAAATTCACAGCAGAGTTTGTGCAGTACTTATGGTACCATTAAGGACCGTTAAACATTATTGTGCTGGAGCAGAGTGAATAACTTTTCACTTTTTGTGGTACGAATGGAGGCAGTGAAGGAATGACTGAACAGGAGCCCTTAAACTGAAATTAGACAAGTGATCTCTGTTTTCTCTTTGTGCCTCCCTGCCTGATCAATTGGACTTGTTTTCAACAGCTGCTCCTTCTTCTTCTTCTTTTGGTCCCGTTTGATTTGTGCTTATGAAGCTAATGACGTCATGATATCATGACTTTTCAAGGGGCATAACACAAGTTTAAGAAAGTATACAGAGTAGTTTGTATGTTTTGAGCCCGAACAGAAAAACACAAAGCAAACAAATGACTTTGGGGGAAAAAAAAAAAAAAGTTAACTCAAAGTCCACTTACCAGCTTTTTAAGGAGCTTTCATTGACAGAAGACTGCGAGGTACAGTTGAAAGCTTTGGAAAAAGCTAGTGAAAGGAGGTAAAAAAATGAACTTTCACACTCAATCAGATGATGTTTGGTGACTTGTTTTCATATTAAGGCTAATTAATGCAGCTATGCATGTGCAATGGAAAATTATCCTGCATCTACAGTAATTTGGCGCAGTGGTGCTAAAATATAATATTAGCTGTAAACGTAGACTCATTTCACCACACCTGAGCTACTGCATGGGTTATATTTGATATCATTGTTTTTAAATTAGCCTAAAAATGTGAGCCTGCTGTTCCGTACATTCTGCTGTTGGATCAATACAATACCAAAAAAAAAAAAATAAAGAAAAGAAAAGACTGAAATCATACGGTCTGCATGGCTGCACTGATTTGATGAAATGATGCCGAATAAATCACTTTCTCACGCGTGTGCACATGCAATCGCTCACACTCACATATAAACACACTCACGCCACTAATTTAGCAAATATTACACTTTTGTATCTGCTCTCACATTTAGCTCTTGACCAAAATCCGTCCCACAGACGTTCCTGTGTTGCAGACATGAACATCGTCACACTGCCACAGCTGTATGGTTCAACAACAGGGAGGGAGAAATGTTATTTTAACACTGAACACCGAGGAAGTGGATCAGACTATTCCCATTTACAACTGAGAATCCTGTGAAATGCATCTTCACCTATATTTTGAGGCTGTAAGAGGAGGAATAGACTGGATTTATGCAGGGACATAAAGAACAAAACTCTCTGTTTCTGAATGAATCCGGCCTCACTGGAATGTTTTCATATTATTTGGTAGAAAGTAACAGTGCTCAGCAGGGCTAGCTTCAGTCGTCGGCAGTGGTGAAGGGTCATGGGTGCTTTTAGAGGAAAAAGAATCACCCTGATATTAATTTGACATCTTTTCAAAGAAAAAATATTCATCAAACACGTCTATGAGCATCAGTCTGAATGTAGATGTTGAGTGAATTGTACCAGTAATGTCACAGTAAATTAAAAAGCAGCACTGAAAGCCAGCATAACACAGTCTTATGTCAAAATTGTCCACATACATGGACTAAATGTTTTCACACGTTCCCCCAGAAATGGCTTTTTTTTTCTGTTTCATTTGATCTCTCTGTCTTTTCACTGCAGATTATCTTAACGGCACATTTCCATTTTGTACCACATCACCCTTTAAGTATTACAGATCTGTAAAAGATCTTTTTTCTTTTTTCTTTTTTTTATGATACCCGACAACGCAGCTGAAATAAAGTGTTTATGGAAGTAGTTGTGTTATCCTGACACAGGTGTTTACTCCTACATCTGTGTGCTCTTCTGTTAATCTCTGTGGCTCTGTTTAGACTTTGAAAGATGCAATCCATATTTCAAAGGATTCTGGGCTTACAATGGGGAAGGCAGTCTGCTCTGTTGGTGTGTGATGGACGGCGCTGCAGCTCTCAAGGATGTTTGGGCTCTAGTTGTCAAACACACACTCCAGCTGTACTCTGTTGCCCACTGCTGGTCATCTGCTTTACTGCAACACTTGGCCTCGTGTCTCAGGCAACTTCGTTGCAAGGAAACTACCTGCAGCGAGCGCGCCAGCAGCAAATAAGATGGGAAGGGCCTTGGTGATGCCGACAAATGATTGGAAGATGCTGATGCCCAGGACGGCCGCCAGCTTACAGAGGGCGTTCAGGAAGCCGAATGCTGTGGTCCTTCAGACAAGAAGAGAGGGATAAACACAATTAAAACATTTTAACAACAAAAATTAACTACTTTGAACTAATCTGTCTTCAATGTGCCAGATTACTGTGTTTGAACATGTTTTTACTACATTTCTTTTACTACACTCATTCTTTTTATCTGTAGTAAATATGAGTCAAATTAGGAGGTAAATAAATAAATAAATAATAAAACTTAAAGCTCAAAATTCAGAGCTACAGTATAACAAGTGTGTAGCCAATAAAAGGATCTGTAAAATGTAATATGTTTATACAGAAACAAATGCACATGGACATCTGGAGGAAGATCCTCCACTCCCCACAAAAAAGAAATGAAATATGATAAAAATAAAAATAAAACAGAAATAGAAAAGAAACACAATAAAAATGAAATATAAAAATATATGTATATATTGATTGGAAAACAGGAATAACTAATAAAACCTTACATTGCATTTTCACAACCGACTCCCCGCAAGTTTCACAATCTACCACCATCACCTATTGTGTATATTGATGACATTGATGAGAGCTGCTGTTTAACACCCTGCTGTTCTCTCCTCAGCAGACGACACAGAGTAAGATCCTCGCTGTGTTGACAGAAGCGGGAAAAGCTGCTCTCGTGTTACCTTTTATCAGAGGGGTAGAGCTCCACCGTGATCACATCCAGGGCATTCCACGAGGCGATGCTGATGCCACCAAACAGACACAAGAGGGCGATCATCCCTGACTCACTGTTGCCGAACATCAGGAAGAAACAGCTGACACAAGATATGACGCTGGATCCCGCTGTTCGGAGAGATGAACGAGAATTACATTAAGTTAAACAGCCTCTATGGTCACAAGTGAATTACCTGCTGTGATTAGATTTACCTACCCAGCATCCTTAAACGGCCTATTTTGTCCATTAATAGAGCTGACACGATGTTGCCAGGCAACACCGCCAAAGTGCCAAGGAAGTTGACAAAGTATATCATGTACGCATTGTTGAAGTCGTCGCTGAAGTCGAGCATGCAGCCCTCCTTGTTGTGTAGAAATGTGCTGTTGACCAGTTTGCAGTTGACAAACCTGTATTTGAACAAATCTGATGAATGAGAGAGAAAAAGATCGAGAACAAAAGAGTTAATTCTTGGTAATAGTGAATTAAAAGAATCAGAAAAGCGTTTGAATCCTTGAGAAACTGATAAATAAATGTGAGGGCGTAATTTCCTCTGGGGATGAGAGGGAGAGAGAAGAGAGGAGTTGTTGGAAAAGTGTCAAATACAATCATCTACATCGCCTTGAGTTATTACTGCAGGCTTTTTTTTGGCAAACACAGGTTTATTTATAGAGGTTGGGTCAGCCTGGAAGGAATACCTGCAAGACAACCCTAAGGGCTGAAAATATGCTTTTACCTCCTCTGCATGTTTTCCAGATAAAGGAAATTATTTTAAATAAGTTCAGTTGAATTTACCATGAATTTAACTTGGGTTGGAGCATTAAAAATACAAAGATTTACATGCTATTTGCAGGTTTTTGTTACACTATAATTAATACAGGAAGCACAATAATCATTTTTATTTTTTATTTTTTTGATTGAAAAAACATCCGACTTCATTTCAGATGAAGCAAACCTACATTCTTGCATAGATGATTAGTTTTTTTAAAACAGGGAAAGAATGAATTAACTCCTCTGCGGGCAACAGCGGTCAGGACATCTGCACAGTCACCACACAACCAATCCTCTGTCAGTCTGTTTTTAATCAAATTTCCTTTAAGGCGGGGATGAAACATAAAAACAGAATCCAATACAATCATTTTTGTTCCCCCAGACTTCTTAAAATATATATAAGGAAAATAACAGAAAAGGTCAGGCGAGGTCACACCCATCTTACAGGGCCTGATACTTTCTACTGTGTTTATACCGTGCTGCCTGTAGCAGCTGAAAACTGCATGATTGAATTTTCTGATGACACTGCTGAAACTGCTTCCAATAACCAATAACAGTTTTATTAAAGGCAGCCAGTGCTGGATGAAAGTGCTGAATGATCATAAAACTTTAGATGCACAAATGACATAAACGTAAAAGAATGTATCATTGGCTTCAGGGACGAGAAGACACTGCCGCAGTAACTGCTGGAGTGAAGATGCTGAGATTCAACATGTTTTTTGGTTGTTTTTAGTTTCTCAGATATATTTCTCCCAGCTCTGAATCTGACATGTTGTCAATAACACACCATGGACAGATCACATGTAAATGAGCTCTGCTTCACATCGAATCCCATCACACAAAAAGTCTGGGCTGAATTTGTTTATGTTGCTACAGCAACAAGTTCTGCTGCAGCGTAACCCGGGGATACTAGCATCAGAATGTCTCTATGGTAACAGTCCTGCTGAACTGCTGTTTTTTTCCTCTTTTTTTTCTCTTTCACTTTAAGCTTTAATAAACTATTTAAAATTCCTATTTAATCTGAACCGATTGGTGTTTTTTTTTCTGAGCAGCAGTTTGATAAAAGCAGAGTGATAATTATCAACCGTTTCCCTGCAGTGTATTTAAAACTACAGCTGAAATGATTAGTCAGTGTGCTCAGAGCAGATTTGCAGTTTCATTCTGTTATATCATTTCAAGCTGCATCAATCAATATTTTTGTCCTAACAGTGGATCAAATTATTCACTGAGATGCTCACAGAGATTTATCACCTGACTATCACGCCTCAGCTCTACAGAGTGTTTTAGAGACTGTTGTCTCATTGTTTAGGTTTCACAGCTCATAACATTACCGTTTTGGTTCATCAGAGCATTTTCTGGCCACAACTGGCAGCTGTTCTCAGCAAAATAGCAAAACATCAGAGCGAATATTAGACACAACATATGTTGGGTGGCCAGAGACTTGACTCCAAATGAATGCTAATGTGTATAAATAGGTAAACAATTTGCTAACACATTAGCCATATCAACTAATATGTCAGCGTTGTGTTGTTAGCTTGATGTGTTGCCCAAAGGAGTCAAAAATATGAATCAATGCAGGTTTCAATTGAATAACTTTGTATTAGGACAAAACATCAATAAATAATCATTAGTTGGAGCGCAGATTAAAACTCCCTGATACTGACTGTCGACTTTGATGCAAATCATTAATGGACACAATGATGAATTTCCATTGATATTTACCTGTGTTATAGAACAAACTTGCAATGAAGGTGCAGTTTCTGAAGAAGGTGTGTGTGGAGGTGATGTCCTCAAAGTAGCACTCCTCAAACACAGAGTCTTCAAACACCATGGATTTCATCTTCAGGTTGAGGAACCTGGTGAACGGGATGCATTTTTCAGTTTTAGTTTTATATTGAATGTCTGTGAAACGTTCTGTACTGGGGTATTAAATCGGATCATACCAGTGAATAATCAACTACATCCTGGACTAAAAACTGCAACTCACAAAACGCTTACTTGTCGTTAAAGTAGTGTCCTTGGCGATGCACTTGGTTTTCCAGAGTGAAGTTAAAAGTGACATGCTCCACTCGTTCCTTAGTGAAGGTCTTTGTCTTCGATTCATACTCCTGCTTCTGGATGTACTTGATCATGTCTGGGAACCACACCGTCAGGCCGTAGTAGCTGCAAAGTTGTGAGAGTCGAGAACGGATCAGATGAGGATCAAAAGTGAACGCGATTCACAATATAGAAAAAAAAGCTTTATGAGTCTTTGGTTTACCTGAAAGACATGGTAAACCAAACAGCCATGAGCATGAAAGTCGTCCGTTTATATTCGGGGCTGAAGCAGGCAAGAATGTTTTTACGCATCTGCAACACATGAACAGGAGTACACACAGCTTTTGAGAAAGAAAACTTGGGAGACCAGATTTAAACTCTCAGCGATGACAGTTTGGACACACACTGCATATGCTCTCGTTTTTATTTGACGATGTGATCTTCCTTTGATATTTCCGAACAGGAACATGCAACTTGTGAAGCTAGAAAGAACTTGAATGGAAGGTAAAACCTGAATACAACGTGACCGTAGCCGTGCTGGTTCTCCAAAATTTCCCGCTTGTCAAGAGTCTCTGATAAAACTACATTTTTAGTGCTTCGGCTCTTTTTGTCAAGACGTTTCTCAGTAGGCACTAAGCAGGTGGCAGCAGATTCAGAAAAAAGATGGAGGGTGTAGGTGTGTGTGTGTGTGTGTGTGTGTGTATGTGTGTGTGTGTGTGTGTGTGTGTGGCTGAACGTAGGCTGCAAATTAAAATCAGGCACGAAGCTGGCAAAGTTTCTACCTGGAGCAGTGGTGCTGCAACAATGTACAACACAATGAACAGACTAGTTTAAACACATACAAGTCAAATACAAACGTAAAATCAGTGTCACTAATTTAGTCACATATGTAAAAAGACAAAAAGCAGCTGAGAAAATCTGCGTGAGGCTGAAAATACCTGGAATAATTTGTTGATTTTATTTTGATTAATTCACCCACAAAATCAGTCATAGGTCAAGAACTCAAAATAATTGATGAGGAAAAAGATGATGATTTAAACCTTTTAGCTACGCTTGCACTATGACCATGTACACCTCCATCCACAATGTCTCTTTCCACCGGTACCAGCTCCACTGAGGCCTTTTACAGCTCGAGGCTATAAAAGGGCTGTAACAGGCTTCAGCCTCATACTCTTGTATAATTATTGTAACACCGCAGGTTTAAAGAAGCAGTGATCTCAGGGTTATTTCATGCTTCTAAAACTTTGCTGCAGGCACTTGGTTACAGTTTTGGTTCGGAAGAGCCTGCACATCCACTAACCTCCTTTTTACACAAACATGAGGCCCCAGAGGCGTTTCCCTTATCAGCTTTCTTAGAATAAATTAAAGATATATGTGAATTATATTTTCAACTATAAGAACCCCCCCCCCTGTCTCTCAGCTTCACTCACCTGTTGGGAGAGACTCATAATCTTCAGTCTGTAGCGTTGCCAGACTGGAGTGTCGGTGCCAGTGTCCACCAACTCATCCATCTGTTTCACTGTCTTGATTGTGGTGACCTTGGATCAGAGAGACAAAAGTCCTTCAGAGGCATGACTTCAGCCGGATGTTGTGATTTTCTAACTACTGTGAGATTTCTGGAGATTCTTTCTCCTGCTGCTTTGAGTCAGCCAGAGAGAAACTCCAGACAGATAACACAACAATCATTTTATGCAAACATACTGAAATGTAGATTAAAAAAAATATATAGAGGCGGATATTTGGGTGTCAAGGTAAATGGGAAACTGTCTCTATGAACCCAATCATTATATTCCATGTGAGCTTATACTGCTAGAACTATATTTAGATTTCCTGTTGTGAAGGTTCTCAATGATTTTAAGGAAAACACACTGCGCAGATCTGAGCGTCTGCAGACCTGAACAAAACAATATGAGTGTTCACTCACAGAAAACACTCTCTCTGGGTATCCTTTGGCTCGCATGTTTGTGTCGTGAACTTGCTTCAGAATCATCCAGCCTTCATCATGTTTACCGTTCTGTTTGAAGAAAAAAGTAAAGGTCATACTGCGCGTAGCCTTTCATTGCATTTGTCTGTATTTGTCCAATTTAACATTTATAAGTAAAAAATCAGTTTTACCCAAGAGCCATGGTCGTATACACTCTTTTATATATATGAGTAAAATCTGCTAATATTGCCAGGAAGGGACTAACTCTTAGCAAACACATCTGCTAACCTCCAAGTAGAAGCGTGGGCTCTCTGGCATGGCGCTGAGGGCAGCGATGGCTGCAACAGAGGGAAATGCGCACACTAGCACAAACACACGCCAGCTATGGAACTGATACGCCGAGCCCATCTGGAAACTCCATCCTGGGGAGACCAAAACAAACACACCAACGTGAAGAAATGAGCTCACACCTTGTACTTTCACTCTATAAATGTGAGTCAACTTGAGTCAATAACAGATAAGGTCAGACAATCAATCTTTACAGAGGTTAGTCTGGTATACATTTAATTTGATGAGACATAGTATGAGCCATGTTCTTATTTCTTCCCTCCAGGGAAGTTGGAAGTCAGAGGTCAGAGGTCAGCCTCAGTGCTGTGTCTCTGGGCAGATGATAGCAGCAAACGAGATTGAACCTTCAATGTATCACCAACAAATTCACCTGTTGCCAAAACCAAAGCTCAAAAATATATCAAAATCTCAATGAATAATCTGACACTGAAATAAACTCATTAATCTTATTGTAAGATTGACACCACTCCAATACATAAAAAAACAAGATATAACATGTTATTTTAAACTTTGTCTAGTGGGTGGATTATATTACCTTTGGACAGAGCCAGGCTAGCAGTTCTCCCCAGTTTCGAGTCTTCGAGCTAAGCTAAGCTAACTGGCTATAGCCTTATATTTCATGGACAGACACAGAATGAAAGTGGCCTTTTTTAGCCAGTTAGTGCAGTCCCCAAAACATTAAAATAATGATGCGAGTGTAAATTTAAAAAAAAGGGATGATCAGCTATCTTGGACAGCGAAGAAGTCGCGAACCATAACCTTATCATTTCAGGGATATGCTACTGTACTCACCGTAATGTGGGATAATGGCCCAGGCCATAGCAGACGCGTATATTCCTCCAATCATCCAGAACATGCAGAGCCAACTGAGGTGCTCACCGCGCTTTTCCTGGGCCAGGAATTCAGAATAGTAGGAAAACACGATGGGAATTGAGCCACCGATCCTGCAAAGATCAGAAACCCACTGAGCCCAGAGCTGGAGATCCAGAGATGCACACAGAGTTCAGCATGTTTGTACTTTAGTACGTTTATATATTTTACATTTAATGCCCTGAGACACCATGTATACCTTTTTAAAGTGCTGATACGCGTGGCCAGGCTTTTGTTTACTTTGAATAACAGTATGAAGGATATGTCGGACAAGATTTTATACCAATCTGAGCTAAAACTACAGCAACTGAACTGTTTAGTAGAGGCACCATAGCTTGAATATCCAGCCTTTTATTTACTGCAGTGGCTTGTTTTGTTTGGTCAACAAAGCTTTATTGTTATTTTTGATCCCTCTACACTTGTATTACTCCATCAGCATGGTGCAAAGCTATCTCATACAGCCTCAGTGGTAAAGTGATTGATTTTAGCACAAATGGAAACGATTTCAGCATCTCAATTTGCCACTTCACTAAACCAGAGAAGCTGCTGTTTTAATAATGTAAAGACTCTGATGCCATAAAACCTGGAGTGTTAAAACTGAGCGGATAACAGCGAAATATATCTATAATTAACAACCCCCATCCTTCTGTTATTAAACTGAAAATGGTGCAGTCTGGTGTATAACAGCAAAAGATGACATATTTTGGAAGGTAAGTATATTGATTTTGTGATACATATTAAAATAAAACATTTCGGTGATTTCTGGTTACTAATTTTTATGTTGTGTTTCCTTTACTTAGGAAAATTGGTCATTACTATACAAACCTTCATTCCTGCAGTGTAATATTTATGTAATTACATTCATATGGTTCTCTAAATCAGTAATCTGATTTGTTTGAGTTTGACCTTTTGTATTTCCCTTAGCCCTGCTAGATCATTCTATTATTCTATAACACAGTACTCCCTGTAAACTTAAACATATCCAATGTCAGAGTAAGTGGCCCAGATTGAAAAAACCTACCCAACACCTGAGAGGAGCCGGCAAAACAGAAAGGTGCTGTAGCCCTGCACAAAGGAGGAGAAGAAGGAGAAAACACTGTTGATGGAGAGAGAGATCAGAAGAGACTGGCGGCGGCCTATCCGGTCAGCCAGAGCCCCCCAGAGGAAGGCCCCAACCATCATCCCAAAATATACAATCAGACCTGAGGAGAGAGCAAAGAAAATGCGACTATTACTAAAATGTAAACGCAAAACATCCGTTTTTTTTTATTATTATTATTTGGTGAATGTTGTAAAAGAGTCTTACCTAGCATGCTTTTGTTAGGTTCAGACAGGCACATATCCTTCTCAGCGCTGGGGAGGACAAAGCCAACCACAAAGATCTCAACACCATCTGCCATGAGAGCCAGACCCAGAACAAAGTACAGGGTCCACTGGAACTTCCCGTGACCACATTCTTGTAAAATGGTCTCGTACTGTTGAGCCAGCTCCTCCTGGTCCTTCCTCCTCTCGGCCTCGGACACCCCAATATCTTTAAACTGCTGAGCGCCCGCCCCCACAGAGCCCGGCCCTCCGGCCAGGCTACCTTTTCCTGAATCAGCCCTGGGGATTCCTTGATATTCGCCCTCATAGATCTCATCATCCTCATCGTGACCCTCTGTGGAGTCACTGTGGCCACCCTCATCGTCGTTGGCAGCCTGGCTGTCTCCACGGTAGTAACCGCCATCCTGGCTTCCCTGCATTGGGTAATCATCATCATCATCCTCTTCAAAACGACTGTAGGAGCGCTTGCTGTACTCATCGCTCATCCGATCCACTGAACGGCCGACCTTCTTGCTGGCCTGCCGCTTGACTTCTTTGGCAATGTCTTTGGCACCTTTTATGAAGGCGGTCCGGTTTTGGTAGCCGTCCTCCATTTTAAAAGAGGTTCAGAAGACGCAAATGCGGTCAAACGTTGTGTAAGGAGGCCACCTGAACGTGCTGACGCAGTTTGTTCAGGATACACCTCACAGATTCGAAGAGTTGACTCCCAGTTCACTTGACTGACAACAGGCTCTTCTTATGCCTGGAGAGAAAGTGGAAAGCTAAATTAGTCATATTTCAGGCATGTGGAGGTTCTCATGAAAAGGGTGAATTGTCATAAAAGGGAGACATTTTGTGGGAGCTTCAAAAGTAACAACAAATTATCGCACAAAATAACAGCACAATATCCACTGAGGGCAGCCACAGTGACTCCGCAAACAAACACAAAATATTACACCACAGCTGGGTGTCTTGTACATGCGGAGGGGTGGGGCCTATTACTGTCCAAAACACACATCTTTTTCTTTGAATTGATCATTCTTTTTAACCAGACTTTAACGACGTGTTTCCTGACTACACCTGTTGCATTTCCATATCTGCCCAGCATGCGGTCTCTACTGAGTCACAGATGGACCCGAGCAGTAATTGCAGGGCGAGACATCAAGCCTTGAACAGTGAGACTGATTTTTAATGGGTGTTTCTGGGTGCAGAAATGCTTTAAATGCCTCAGTTCGTGTCGAAGAGCTCCAGTACATCAGCATGACTCAAATCTAATGCGACCGAGATAATGATGCAGAGGATCAGACTCTAGTTTGGAATAAAAGAACATCAGCGGAGGGTATTTGCTGTGTATGTAGTCATCCAATCGCCCATGTTAACATCTCTTTATTTTGTTTTTTAACAACTGCTCACAAAATCCTCCACTAAAATGTAAAGTCTTCAATCTTCTAACGCCATTAAATGTCAGGTTTGAAAATAATACATTAACAACATTGAAGAAAACACAAAGTTCACTTCATGGATTAATCAAATAAAGCTGTTAACATTCCTTAATCGAAAAACAGATCAAGTGCTGATTTAGAGACACTGTGCGCTAAAATAAATGAGGCTTGAAATTAAGAAGCTACAAAACTGATGCCCATTTTACCTGTGTGCTGCAGTATCACATCTCTTTTTGAAAAATACTTATCCCTAAAAAACCTTTCTAAGGAACCGACTCGTTCACAGTTCATTGTCGGATACCCACATCCATATGTCTCTGTGTTAAGACACTGTGTACCTCGGGGTCGACCATGAAATAAAACAACATGTCACTTTGAATTTGTAGTGCAGCGGAACAACAGACAGAGAATGAGAGACATCTCTGCGACGCTCACTTTGACCACTGTCTGACAGTTAATAACAGGCCTGACACAGCTTTAAATGTTTGCCAGGTATGTGGTATATCTATATACAATGCCAGAGCCGGGATTTTATTATTTTCTTCCTGCATTTAACTGTCAATGTTCATTTTCTGTAAATTGCATTGCCCTACATGATGGTCTCAATGCTGCTTCAAAGCTTTCTCCACACATATAACATATATAATTCTAATGGAGAAATACTAAAACCCTTCATTGTATGTTCCTTTATTTAATATTCTTGGACTAAAACCAGTGAAATATAAATATATTTAGGCTGTACGGTATTAGACTCAGTTTAAAAACCCACCATGGACAATTACAGAACAACAAAACTGTTCCCCAAATTGAGAGAAATACTTGGTATTCATGATCAATTATTCTAACAATTATTTTCTCAACTAATTTATTTGTTATTTGATCTATAAATTGTCAAATCAGAGAAAACTGCAAATCCTCATATAGGAACCAGACAGGATTCAGAGAACATTGGGAACCTATGCTTAATAAAAATCACTTGAATGTTTAACTGTATACATTTCTGTAAATCAAAATCGTTTCAACTGTAGATTCACGAGGATATACAGGAGAATTATGCCACCATCTGTATCCTGCTCGATGCAAACACTTAGCTCATTTGTCTCTGTTCATTTTCACTCAGACATCATATCTGGTCATAAGGCCGCAGATCCACAAGCAGATTTACTGGCACAGATCAAAGGAACCCCACCAGGCCTGGCCAGCCAGGCTAAACTGTAGGACTCTAACCTAATAATGTCTCAGACCAGGGCTGTAATCACGATCCCTTACAAAACACAAGCTGGTATAAGATAATATGAGCATATGGGGTCATGAGCAAACAAGAAAACAATAGAGCTGTTTTATTTTAAAGTCCTTGCACCCACATGTTCTACCCACACAGGTGTCACTTATTTTGCCTGATGGGGCACAGGTGTTACAAATAACATTAACAATGGCTCATGTCTCAGTAAGCCATAACAGTGTGAGCCAATATAAACAACAGCAGGAACCTGAAACAAAATGGAAATGGCTAAATGAAATTCAGCCATCATTCATTTTGTTATTTACACTTGTGATGCTCCTGCCGTGACGCGTCGAAATATGTTCAGTGGAAAAAAAAAAAGCTAGAATAACTGAAATCGCCTGCACATGCGGTGTGTGTGTGTGTGTGTGTGTGTGAGATAGTGTTTGCACAATCTAGAAAGCAAAGCTCCAATACCATATTCATTTCAAAGAACTGAATGCTGAAGTGAAATCATCAGTCTGTGCAGGAATAATTTCAAATATCAATCACAGTAAATCAATAAAGTGTCTTAGGTCATCAATACACATTACAGAGACACCATGCATCCCCTTAGATGAGAATTTAGATTTAGAAATAATTTGAAACAAAAGAAAATTAAAATAAAACAGACAACAAAAAAATGGCTACTTCCCCCTGCAGAGCTGTACAGTAGTAAACGATGCAACAATCGCTGAGAATGTGTAGGCTGAAGCTACAGCTCATTGCACCTACTGCTCCCACCCAAATCACAACCTTAAACATGCATTGGTTGTCTCCTTCACACACATCCTGTGAAGTGAAGCTAAAGACCGGTCAGTCTCAAACAAAAGGCTTAAATCCCACTTTTCCATCTCTTCCCTTTCTCCTTGTCAAGTTGACAGTATACTCCTACAGCCCCATGCAGCCTGCAACACAACAGCCCTATCAGTGGAGAGAAGAGGAAGGCCTGAGGATCTGAGGAGGATGGAAATTACTGCTCCCTGGTCACAGTCAGAAAGCCGTTTCCTTATTTATTTATTTATTTATTTTCCTCCCTCGTTCAAAAAAAAATCAATCAGCATCAGTTTACCACCTCCTTGCAAGGCCAAGCACAGCAGATAAGCCATCACATCACATGCACGCAGTCCTACTAAAAGCAGTGGGAAATTTCTATCAGTCAAGTGTCGCGATGAATATTCTGGACACCTGAAGATCATCAATCATCAACGACAGTCGAAGACCCCCCCCCAAAAAAAAAAAAAAAAATCTCAATACAGGCCTAGCTATATTATGCTTTACCAGGCCTACTTAACACGGTTTAAATATCTGTACTGTATTGTTATTTTTCTAAAGCAGCAATTAGGACCAAGCACAGCGAAAATGTGAATCCAAGAGTCTGGTTAGAAATGTGCGAATTTAAGCCTCCGGTCCAGTCATAGTTATCTTCACTGATGTAAAAAAAAACAGGCCTTGTCGCTCACAGGCCAATTTATACAGCCTTACAAATACGGCCGGATTTAAATATAAATCTGACACCAATACCAGCCGATTATCTGCTCGTCCGCATCCCAACATCTCCGCTCATTCTTAGAAATCACAGCCAGCGTCTTGTCACGACTTGGATCAGATTACAGGCCCGCGTCTCGATTCACAAAATCGATTTTAATTGCTGTGTGAAGCAAACGGCTGGAGAACACGCCCATCGTGTCTTCCTCATGATGTCTTCATACAAATATATATACATATATATCCACCGCTACAAGATGCCATCAACCACTAACAGCTAATCATTGAATTTAATCTCACCTTAATTCCTGCGATGTGTGTGATCCCCCCTCAGCCTGGGAGATGGTGAGGATGAGGATGAGGATGGGGAGGAGGATGGTGATGCGTACGAGGCTGTCGCTGTGAACCGAGTGATGATGGTGTGCGGTTTGGAGGAGAGAAGCCCACGCCATCCACACACACTCTCAGTGATGCGCAGGGGTCCCCTCCCCCATGCGAAACCCTCACGAGCGCACGAGCACATTAAACGCCTTCGTATCTGGAGGGGTTTGGCGCATATCTGCACACGATATGCGCTCATTTCCTCCAGCTTCACTAGGCTGTTGCGCCATTAAACTCGTGCAATTAAGGCTTTTTTTCTCCACATGTAAAGACAAACAGGCTGATGACACTTTTGTGCGTCCAATGTTAAGAAAAACCGATTTCTTATCAAATAGAGCCTACGCATATCCTCGCACGCATGCGCAGCTTTACTTTCATCCACCTGATTTTTACTAATAGATGACTGATTGTCTGTACATATGAATAACAGAGTGTGCACATACAACACACACGTGCATGCACACCTGACTCCGGTTGCCATGCCAACCACTTGCCGTACTCTTGATCCCTTTCACTGCATCAAGACTTGCCACAAAGAAACGTGAGACTTTCTTGACATCATCATTTGCATGTACTGTTCAAAATAAAATTTCTCCATTTACAATGCAAATGTGCTTACAAATCTATCCGTTTCCATTTGTCACATACGTCAGGGTATGTGATGGTGCAAGTGCAATGTGCAGGGGTAAGGATCTTAAAAAGCTGAAAGAAATGTGGAGGAAACTACAAGGATGAAGTTGAAAAAACAAAAATCAACCAATGCTTATGAAAAAATATGAAATAGCCTGTGTCACACTCTTCTTAAAACTATGTGGTTATTATCTACAGGTTCAAGGATCATAACCTGCAGGTTTTGTTGGATCGTGTCAGGGAGGAAATCAAGATGCTTAGAAAAATGTTTTGAACCATGTTGTGTCATCTCTGGGCGAGCAATGTGTCATAAATAATGGAGAGAAACAAACTGTCCAGGCCTCTAGTCCTTGTCCTGATTCCTGAGTCAGTGGTGAAGTATTAGTAGTGGTGTGCATAGTGTAAAAACACATTGTGAATGTTACTTATGCAGCTGAGCTCAGAACGTTTAAACTATACTTAATATTTTAAATACTGATTTTAGGTCATTTTAGTTACATAATTCATAATGTTGGATTATGGATGTTGCTCAGTCCATCCACCAAGTGAACGCTTCGTTTTAGAGCAATACTAATTGTCTCTAGAGCTTGATGTGACTTGCTCTGGCCAAAACCTTCACCTATAAACAGAAAATATCTAAATGCACTGGCCTTTTTCTAAGAGTGGACATTTTGACTTATAGTATAATACAGTAGTTAAACCACAGGGGGAGCCAATAACATTATTGACAGCTCCATTTAACAGAAGAGTACCAACAAGCAAAGCCAGTGAGCCAGCAGCCAAGAAACAGGACACCTAGATAAAATGCAGCTATCATCAGTGTTTATCACACATTTACTCTTCCTTCTGTGACGCGTCAAAGTGTCTGCTATGAAACAGACCTACTGCCAAGGGGATTCTCAATCATGCTGAAGCCACTCAGAGTGAGACATTTTTTACATTTCTATTTAAAAGTGAAGAAATTTGACTCTTTGATGTAAAGAAGGCCCTTTGGACGCCCCAAGAGTCTGCTGAATAGATGCTGTATTATCTTTTGTTCAGTGCATTAAGATAAAACAATTTTTTATATTCTAATTTTTACATTTCTATTTAAAAGTGAAGAAATTTGACTCTTTATGGGCTGTTCTACAGAAATAAAAATAACCATTAAGTAATTTCTTAGGGTGAGAAAAATATATCACAAACGTGTACTAAAAACTTTATTCATCAAAAGGTCCTTCAACTGTACAATGACCAAAAAAAACAAACAAACAGGTTAAATTATTCTCCCAGTTACATATTGTAGTAGTAAAAAAAAAAAAAAAAAAAATCTAAATGCGAGCCTGTTTCTACAGTCTGAGATGGATTACGGTGGCATTGGTGCTCTCATTGGGACGCGTGGTGGGGCACCAGGGGGCCTTGGTGGCATCGGGGGTCCTCTCTGGAAGCCAAAAGGAGGTGGACGAGGAGGACCAGCACCGTAGCCAGGTGGAGGCATGGGAGGAGGTGGCCCTCTCATACCTGGAGGCACAGGTGGACCTGAGGGAAACAAAGAGGGTGATCATAATTAGAGAAAACATTCACCTTTGATTATGTGGTCTCACCACAGCCAAGGATAACCACAATTAAAACAGCATCCTGTGCAATAATCATTTGCAGGGGCTCGGAGTGAATAATGGCCAGTTTGGAGACGACATTAAAAACCTATTGTAGAATGCACATCCTCCATTCATGTCGCATTCTTAATCATATTCTGAACTATGGTCAAATTTGTCAATTGATTTCAATTCACTACTTTAAACTTTCAAAATACAATATTTTAAACACATTAAACACTATATGTAATAATTCTACACCAATCTCTCAACCAATATTGGATGCAGATCACGTACGCCTTTCTAAAGACTCACTTCAAGATCAGGGTGAAACTCAGGTGTGTATGGGTGCCTTCACACTGTGCAATAACAACAATCATACAAGTTCACTGTATGTCAAACTGTGCAAGATGGATCCAATAATATCTTGTCAGGCTGTATGATACCAACTGTGAGGCATGTCAGATAGTGCGATGAATGAATGGTGAATCATAGCACATTGATGTAAAGAAGATGCAAGCATAGACATGATATCATGTTGCAGCTTTCATCTGTGATACTCTTATGTTTTGAGAAAGTCATGAAATAATAAAGACGCTTTGTCAATACTTCTATGCACTGAAACTCTTTAAAGAGGAGGGGCAGGAGATGGTGAGGCCCAGTTGCTGCTAGGGAAGAAAGGGCAAAATGAAATAATGATTTTGCTAATCGAGTTGTGGTTTCAGTTTTTAGACAGAAACATGGACAATCTTTCACAATTGTCAACTGTTCCCTCTTTTTCAGCAGTTCTCGATAATGGTGAAATTGTGCTTCAAGAATTCATTGTACTAGGATGGTCCAGAAACAAAATTTGGTTTGGTTCAATGAAAGGCATGCTCATAGGAGCTAATTTGTCATGGTAGACACGGAAACATTGGTATGTGTCAATACTATACAAATCGTTAAATCTATTTTGTAGTATAATACAGATATGCAGAAGAGAGGTTATTTACCCTTCAGTTGTTCTTTTACAGACAATACTGCACTGAGTCGATTATAACGTACGGCAATCTTTGTTCAAATGACAGAGGTAATGTTTGTGAACTGAAGAGAGACTTGTATTTCACAAAAAGGGCCACAGTGCTCACCCATGGGAGGTCCATATGGTGCTCTGGGTGGCATGCCCATGGGCGGGGGTGGAGGCATGCCAGGCGGCGGCGGTGCCCGTGGTTGATTTGATCCTGGAGGAGCAGGAGGTGGAGGTACCATGCCAGGAGGAGCAGGAGGGGGCATGGGCATCTGAGGCATTCCTGTGACAGAAACAATAAAGTGTATAAAAGTTAAATTCTTTTGCTGCAATACCAAACTATGGTAATGGAAATGTATGCATGTTCAAAGAAATAGAATAGAGGGAATCACAACTGCCGTTTATGGTCAATTACACTTTTTAATAGTAGTATGAATGCTGGATTTCTCATTTTAAATGCTCTTCAGGTTTATACCATTTTAAAATCTGATTATGAATGTGCATTTGTCATTTGTTGCCAATTTCACACAGCTTTTAAATTATGTAAATACACATCAGCTCCCATGTATTCAGTGTTCTTTGCTATATTTTCAGATTTTCTTGCCTTTTATTTCAGATAGCCATCAGTATCTGTGTCGTAAACCTCTAAGCCACCAGGACATCCCTCCTTTACCAGTTTTTGAGTTCATCCATAACATCCAGTAGCGAAAATTTGAGGACACCGAGCTCTATTGCACGCTAGAACTTTCTCAATGTACTGTTGTGTGCCCTTTCACTTGCACAGTGGAAACAAATTTTAAGTATTAACAAGCCATTACCTGGATGCATGTTGGCAGGGGGGAAGGGTGGTGGCCCGGGTGGAGGTCCTCCACCCCCACCCTGTGGGCCTGGAGTCCCTGCAGTTGGAGGCATGGCCATGCTAGGGGGCATTGTTGGAGGCATCGATCCCGGAGGAGGAACAGGAGGGAAAGCACCAGGAGGTGGCATGCCTGCACAGAAACAAGTTGTAATTACAATTTAAGTCATAATTTCGTGTTGTACCAGTGCACTAAGTCAAGCCGTCTGACTGATTAATTCGTTAAATATTCCAGTCATCATAGCCATTAGTCATCTGTCAGCTGCGATGTTGATGGTTAGTTACATCACTGAAGATTAAATCAAAATCAATCTCGTTAACTAATGAGACAAAAGATGCATCAGTCAGAACAGCGTACTTACACTCACCACCTTCAACTACCCAATCTATAACCTTTAATCAGTCAACTGTTGTATATGAGAAAACACACCTAGACTATTGATTACAGCCCAAAGAAACAAAACCAAAGAAAATATATTAAAATTCTAATTTCAGATGTAAGATTATACCAACATGTGAGGTCTTTGCACCTTGGCAGAGACAGCTTTGCAGCAGAAATTTTATCTTTTGTTATTGTTGTTGAGATTATCACATCAGACTGGTAGAGAATGCAGTTACTTTTACATTGAAGAGTGAATTAAGAGGAAATGTAACAGGGAGAAATGCAACTTATGAAGAGCCTTCAAAGATGGTAGCACACCTTGATTTTTTACATATATGTTAAAGTATACAGATGCTAATATATACTACTGTTCTTCACTATGTAATGTTCTCTATAGGCATGTGGCCTGAAATTACCAACTAATGACTTTCTCATCCATAGAATAATTGAAAATGTTCGGAATTACACTAAAAGTGCAGTTAAAGTACAACTGAAAGGAAGAAAGCCAAAGGACATCCTAGACCCTCTGACATCAACCCTATAAAAGCACTCTCTCCTGGTCATACCTGGCATGGGCATCCCAGTTCCCAGCGTGGTCAGGACTGGTGTCGGAGCAGATGGTGGTGGGGGAGCATCTGCAAACAGCTGATGAGGTCTGTCTGCCTGGGAGAGAGGGTTTTGTGCCGCCAGGAGTCGCTCTGCAGCTGAGCCGTGTCGTTCTCCTTTAGAATCCTTCTTGAAGGCATACGACACCGTGATGGGCCTGTTGCACAGGTATTGGCCATTCATGGCCTCAATGGCGGCATCTGACGCATCAAAGCTGGCGAAATTGATGAAAGCATAACCCTTGGAGTTGCCAGTGTCTGGGTCTCGCATGATCTTTGGCGTCTGGAGGATCACGCCAAAGGCACTGAATGTGTCATAGAGCAGTTTCTCATCAATTTCCGGGTCCAGGTTACCAATGAAGATGTTTGCACCCACATCCAAGTTTTTGTTGTGCGCTGATGCCTTATTAACTCGAATTGGTTTGCCATAGAGCTTTATCATATTCATGATTTTGATGGCATAGTCAGCGTCCTCTTCGCTGAGAAACTCCACAAAACCATAGCCTGGGAAGGAAGAAAAAAAATTTAGGAGTGTCTTTTCTCTTCTCTGACATGTTGTAACTAGGTAATCACCATTTTGGGGCATATAAGATGATACTCACCCTGATGTTGTCCAGTGACCCTGTCTTTGGGCATGTGAGTATTGACTACAGGACCAGCCTGCAAGAAAAGCTCCCATAGTAACGGCTCTGACACTTTCTCATCCAAGCCGCCGACATACACAGTGGCGTCTGAAAAAAAAACAAGGGGGCAATTAAAAAAGAAATCATTATGACATCTAAGATATTTCATCTTAGATGTCCAAATTAGACAGAATTTTACAGGAGTTGGGATTAAGTCAAACTACAAACCAATGGAGATGCTTCGTGCTAATTTTCTTATTTAGAAATTTGAATTGGACTACATGTCCAGAACACCCCAAGACGATCTTTGGACAGTGAGATATACAGCTGCATTCAAGCGATTGCTGTTAAAATTATACCTAAAGAAATTATGCTGCCATCACGATCCCCTTGCCACAAACCGACTGATTTGCATTTCAGGATATGACATCGATAACACTTTAAATATCTAAATGATAACACAGTAACCTTACTCACTTCATAGTTGCCTAGAACATTGGTTATTGACACAGTTTCATATAATAGGACTGGACAAACATATCTGACACTTCCCATTGAAACGGAAAATGGAACTAGCATCAACTGCTTGGCAATTTTATCCATAATAATGATAAGACTATATCTCCCACATCTGGCCTTTACACTTTTTAAGTAAAAGAACCTAAAAACTCGAAATAGCTTGACAAAATAATACCAAGTACTGTGGGAAACAAAGTATGATGATTTGTTTTCGTCAATGTTATCGCAGAGTTCTGCCACAGGCTCATATATAACTAGTGTTAGCTCTGTTAACTATGAAAAGTTAGCGTGACAAGCTAACTGCTAGCCAACATAACGTAACTCTGCCTCTGATACTCTAAGAACAGAAGCCACACATGAGAAATCAATCAAAAGTCAACATTAAAGATAACTTCTTCTGTAGCAAGCAGGTAAGAGAAATTCAAGTAAGAGAAGTGCAGTTGAATTGTTAAATTAGCGGCAAGCCAAGCTAACGACAACTGAACACTTCCATGTGACCGAGCTAACGAGTTAGCTAACCAGGCGACAAACGGCGCTCAACAAAACAGCGTGAAGAGTTTGAAGTGTAACCCAGAAGAATATGCATATATGACCAAAACAAAAAGCTGAGACGCGTATCTTAATTGTGCAGTTACCTTGGTTTCTTTCTGAAATTGGTCCCGCCGCCATGTTGAATGAACAACGGAGGGCGAGCGTCGTAAACCGAAGCCCCACCTCTTCCTGCACTGCGTTGCCGTAGGCGGAAGTAAATAAAATATAATAAGATAAAATAAAAGTATTTTCAAAAAATAGGAAATACAATACTTCTGTGGAAAAAGACAGATTTCCTTTAGGAAATCTACTTTAAATAATTACTTTAAAGAATCTGACAGATATTTGTCCATGTCTGATCAAATATACTTCAATCTAAAAGGAAAGAGACTGCATTATATCATTTTAATAAAAAAGTGACAAAAGCAGATTATTGAATTACATTCTTTAGACATCTCTATTCTTTAAAAGAAATGGGGAACTAATAGGCTATTCAATCATAACAGTAACATGTAATTCTTTTGAGCAATTGCTAAGATACTTCTGATATGCTGTTTCAGGCTACTGTCACTGAAATACAACTCTGGTTCAACTGTGATTTAAAGAAAACTATGTACTCAAAAAACTGCTGGGTTAAAAAATAACCCAACCTTAACCTTACCTCTGGGTACAGATGAGTCAACTCAACTAAATAAAATTTTATATAGATTTGGTTGCTCATTCTTTTACTAAGCAATGTAACAAGTGAGATGACAAACTTTTGTATCAGCCAATTTATTACATCATATAAATCTACTAAAAGTATAAACATGGAATACAAAATGTTCATAGAAAATACATACAATAACAGCCCTCAAAAACACTTAAAAACAATACTGAATAGAATATGAAACCTAAAAAACAGAACTTAATCAACACATCATGCATCAAAGCAAAGAGAAGTCTGTTTTTTTATAAAATGGATAGCAAAAAATATACTGTTTTAAAAAAAGCCTTCATTGATAATGATCACAAAGAAAGGTCAAAGGCATTTGTAAGAAGACAGTTCTGAGATTAATGGCTTGTGGTCAAAAATAACACACATTATAAGCATTGAAATTAGAAGAAAAATGCAAACACACATAATTCAAGAGCTCCAGCCAGATTCCTATAACAAGCTCATTTAAATACTTGTTTAGTTTCTCTCATTAATTACATTTCTGCTTTAGCATGAGTGCACCGGCAGTACAGTATGTTCTTAAGTCGGACTTGAAACCGGTTCATGGGACGATACTGAATCTCTGAAAACACATCTGTTGTTGACATTGTTGGAGCTGTTTAGTTCAAAATGTAAAGTGAAAAGGAAAACGTGAGATTAACGAGGCTGGATTCAAGCTGCAGAACTGTGAGGTCAAAGTGTGCATTACATCAGTTCAACTGTCTATTTTAACATTTCAGCATTCACTGAAGAGCGCTGCAGGGTCTTTGCCAAGAGGGCAAAATTACTTGCTGCTACACACGTATTTTATGAGCTGAGTACCAAACCAACAATATATAATGGTTATAAATGTATAACAAAGGTAGTAAGATTTAATAAATCCTTCATAACAACATATTAAGGTATTGTAGCAGTAACATAGCATGTAATCCATAACATCACCTTTACATGTAAGACAAAGGATTTAAAATAGAGTAGCACCACCCTTTTAAAGATCCCATTAAATGAAAGTTAATGGGTCTAATCATTGCATGCTACCATTTTTATAAAGGCACAATGATCCCAGAGAAGAGATACAGCAATAGAATATTAAAATTGATCTGGCTTTAATCATTAGACTACATTCCTGCTTCTTTTGTTTTTTTACTTGCTGTCTCCTTAAATTTTATGTAATGAGTTTCTTCTGTTGACAATCCAACACTCAGCAGCAGCACAAGCCCGCCTGCTGTTTAACTTGCATAACTCACTGCCC
Source organism: Seriola dumerili (assembly GCF_002260705.1). NCBI lineage: Eukaryota > Metazoa > Chordata > Actinopteri > Carangiformes > Carangidae > Seriola > Seriola dumerili. Next base: position 7,366,898 of record NW_019174365.1, on the reverse strand, counting down.
ACATTTCCTTCCAACCAGAGCCACATATTATCAAGTAAACTCTCACTTCCATTCCATGGGGTCTTTAAAAGGCTACTCGTTGAAATGCCTTCATTCTTATATTGTAATAAAATACATTTTGGATAGACAGGGAAATTTGAGGATATCACATTAGCAGTATAAAAGAAATCAGGTCCTTCAACATAAAATATTTGAAAGGTGATAAGTGCGAGTTACATACATTGTTTTTAGCCCGTGGACGAACACCAGCGCTGACAACCAAATTCTGCTTCCAATATCTTAAAAAACAGAAACCACAAGCAGTGGTACTGTTTTGCATTGACTACGATGACTCACACATGACTCACACATGATGAATAAGCTTGTTAAAAAGCCAAACTTCATTATAACGAAAGATCCCTCGGTTCATTTTCTGGCCCTCACCACTGTGTGACTATTTACTGTTTTTGCTGAGACCCTCACCTACATTTTAGTCTCCCAAGCACCAGCTCTTTTGATGTCCTCTAGATGAAGCACATGACAAGCACAACCTGTATCACAAGAGTAATTCTATAGTCTGAACAGCGCCGCTTTGCAGGTCCATTAGTTGAGAGCACACTGAAAATATACATTCAGCTAGTGTCATGGCCACCAAGCATACAATGAACGTTAAAATAGTTGTTGCCTTAACAAACAAAAATAAAACAAAGTGATGGTTCACTCTCTGATTTTTCAAAAACCTGAGCTGCTATCAGAGCGATCAGTCCCCTGCTTACATTTCTGTAAAAGTACCCACAACTTTTTACATGAGCCAATAAGTATTTCTCAATGCTTACTGGAATTGTCACATACTTACATTATATTCTCATTACAACTGGTAGGATAAATGTCTATTATACCCATTATGGAAAACCTCATTGTGAAGTACTGACATTGTAGGGGATCTTTTATCCCCTTCCTTGCGGCTTTTGCTGTTTCTGTGATAATATTTTAGAAATACTCTGTTTATTAGTGAACACAAGGTACATGCTATCATGGTTTAAAGCTTGTTAAAGAAAGGTATGTACTCTCTTTTGCTACTTTTTACCACTTTCACTTGCCAGAGTCCACAATACTACTACTAAGTACTGTACATGAATGCACCAAAAACATTAAAGAAACACGCTGGTTTGACTTAAAAATGATCTTTACCTCATATGAGTTTGGTTTTTGGGGTCATATTACCGTATGACCTGTACATTCACTGATGAAAGGCAGGTTTTGTTTGTTGCAGTATGAAATAAAGAAAAAAACATGTACACTCCAGTAAGCTGGTATGCCAAGCAAGTTTACAGGTATTAAAAAAAAAAAGCACTGATGTCCTGTAATCACTAGGCACGAAGAGGTAACGGCTATAGCGGCAAATGTTTGTTTTATGGACGGATGTGCATACTGTAAAAATCAAGGCCTGATTACCTGGTCCTCACAACAACACACAAGATACAAAACCTAAAAAAATCAGATGAAGCATCTTTATCTCTATGAAATGTTCAATACTGTTACCAGGAATCCTACGGAATGTGAAGGCTTGTTTCCACGTGTTAGGTTTAGTGTGATGGCAGGGTGGCAGTGTTGGCTGCACTGAGCTGACCCACAGCTAACATCAGGATATCTTTCTTCTCCTTGTAAAAACGCAGTTCTCTGCCCGCCAGCCTGGCATCTTCCAGTTCTCGCTCTGTGGAGGCCAGCTCCTGCGCAATCGTGCCCGCTACGCTCTGTTCCCGGTTCACCCAGTCGGCGGCCATCTGAGTGCGCATGTCATCATCCAGAGCCCGGTGGGAATAGTGAGCCAGCACCTCCTGCAAAGTTCAGCAACATCGAAGAGTCAAAGGGTGCATTGCATTGACCGTCAAGTCAGGATGTAGAAAGATTCCTGTGAATCCTCAGTCAATGAGCCAGTGGAAACAAGTGCTGCAGTTTTTATTCTTTAGATGTTAAGAGGTTAAGAATATATAACATAATATCTCACATTTGAAGGTGTGTGATGATTTGCATTACAGATAAGCAACCTGGAGGATAAACTGTCGGACAAACAGAAATGATATTTTAAACTATGTTTTCTGATACTCTAAGCTTACTAGTGGAATGAACTGCAAACCAAACTTAGTATTTCTCTGAGGGATCTTAAACTTCTCCAAACTTTATATATGTAATTTGTTGTCAGGTCTCTAACGTAAAAGAAATCTTGAGCCCAGTGAGACTCAACGATTAAAAAAAACTTAACTAACTAAAATCCATCTTTTAGGTATGTTAGAATTTATAAAAAACCTCCTCTCTGGTGTCCTTATTTTCCAGCTTGCCACTGCTCTCTAAACATTCATGGTGAGAAGGAAAAATGTCTGATCTATCTGGAACAGTCCTTGTTATGTAGAAAAACACATCATATAATTAGTTCACTTAAAAACTTAAATGTAAAAGCTGAAAGCCGCTGCTGTACTTGGATAATTGAACCCATCTGTGAGATGGGCTTGAATCCCTTGCAGTACCTGTCGGGAACACTGTCGTTCTCTCATGGCTTTGAGGCTTCCATTCCAATGCAACAGCTGAAACACAGTCATCAGCTCCTGAACACACAAACACAGCCAAGCCAGCAGGAATATGAGACCAAACTCACTTCAGAACACTCAATATTTAGCAATTCAGTAGTGTAAACCATGCATGCTGTCTCCAGATGTCTAATTTCCAGTTAGAAATGGGGTTAGGATGTTCTAGCTTCAAGCTCATGTGGGCTCAAACTACTGTATGTAACCAGTGGAGGTCCATGAGCTGCATCCACACGAAATGTTAGTATATTTGTCAAAGGGTGTCACTGGTACGCTAGAGGCATACGAGCTAGAAATCTCTTTAAAAACATTTTAGGTAGCTATTACACACTCATGCTCCTCACATGCAAAATGTTTATAGATGCCACTTTGTTATTTTCACACTCCTCTGGTGCGTCTGACTAGCATAAACTGCTACTTAACACAACACAGACATTCCTGATATGTATGCACCTGAAACTCCAGCATGGATTTTCCTTTGTTGGACTCAAGCATGAAGCGAAATGCTCCAATTCCCGTGTTGGGATTGTCAGCCTCTTCTCTGTTTCCCTGTGAACGTCAACAGGCAGTTAATGACGGTATGCTGTATATGATGGCTTACATGCTTGGACTTTGAGGTCGGCCACAGACACTGAGGAGAATGACTAACATATGATGCATTTACTTTCTTGCACATTGATATCTTTAAGGTACCCTGTGATGTTATGACCACTAGTAGTGCTATGGAGCAGTGCTTTTGCAAGTGGGTCCCTGTTTTGTTTGTGCCGGTGCTCACATATAATGACCGGATTCACATTCCTGGCAATGGTTTCACACTAGTCCTCTGATCAACAGGTGTTGGTAAGAAATGCAGTAGAGTGCCAGCACGTAGCTTGATAAAATCAGCTTAGCAAATGTTTCACAAGAAAGAAAATGCAAACCACACATTGATTAAGATTACTTAAAGATACACTCCATGTTTGTAGAGGGTAATACTGACTGTGCACAAAAAAACTTCAGTTTACTCCACAGAGCACATTTTAAGTAAGTCCCTGTGAGGAATTTCCTTGGTAGTTTGTTTTCAAAAATTCTATTTTCCGTAAATAAGTTTTCTTCCTCGAGAGATTTACTGCATCTGTTTTCAATAAAACTAAATAGGAGCCACCATGCCAAAAGTGAGTGAGTGAGTATGGGAGCCCATCCAAGGCACCAATATTTTACTTAATTTTGACTGCACTGTGCATATTTGCAAAGCAACTACTGGATTTCAAAAATCACAGTGTGCAATTTGCAGGAGTTACTTCATACACAACAGGCTTATGGCATACCTCCACATGTACCGTGAAAACACATTTATAGCTACTGCATTACACTTATGAGTCATATACAACTCTTACACTACACTATTTATACTTATCCCCTTACCATGGTACCAGTGTGGAGGTCTAGTAGACTGAAGGTGCATAGCAGCTACATATATATTTAAACACGCATCTTTCAGAAATTTCTCATAACTTACATTGAAGGAGGCCAGGGCCTCACTCACACTCTTCTCAATGAAGTCGTCTGTGATGCGACGAGAGGGATGTTCATTGAAAACAGAGTTCATGAGGGCAATCTTGGCAGCGCTGCGTCTTGCCTCTGCCTTGGTGGGACAGAACTGTCAAACAGTGAAGAAAATGTGCATAAGCAGCAGTCAGATACAATCAGATATGTACTGTACAGTCAAAAGGCTGAAGACCGCCAGTGTTTATAGGGAGTAAAGCTAGCAACAGAGTGCACAGATCTTAAGTGACTGTTTTCTGGTCTTGTGATTGAATCCATACTTGGTATGTTGCGGTTGCAAGCATGTTGGAATTTTGTAAGCTTGTAACATGGTGCTTTAATGACCCTTTTTTCTTAAACAAATCATACAGTATGAAGTGTTTCTCCATCACAAAGCAAAAAAAAAAAAGAAAATGCAGATTCTGTACCTGGAAACTTCCGAAGCAGCTGCCTCCTGGAAGACTAACATAGCAAACATATGGTGGGCTGTTGGATGGGACCATTTCATAAACAACTAAAGCTCCGTTCCGCAGGTCAGCCCCTCTGCTCAGCTTCATCTGCCAAAACTCCTGTAAAGCTTCCACCACGTTTACTAGACGGAACAGATAAGTAAACTGTCACATTGTGATATATGAACCCTGTCTTTTATCAATAACCCTATTTATAGAAAAAGATATTATAGTGCCTAGATATCTAAATGCTTTTTGCAATCAGTTTGCATTTAAAGTGGCATTAGTCCCTGGCTGTGCTCTGTAACATCCTCTCTAAACACAAAGATGGAAAGGGTGGGGGAAGGTCATTTCAAGGATGCCAGGGGATTTTCCTGAAAAGATTTAGGTGGCTGCCTAAAGGAAATTCTGCATCACCTCAGAGGAACTGCTTGAAGAAACACACGGTCAACGCTACAGTCTATGTGCTCATGAGAGAAAGCTCCACATACGAAACAACAGCAAAAAAAAGCAGTCAAATTTGCAACTCAGTCATAAATAATTATTTGGGTTTGGGCTTGGGTTTGGGTTTGCGGGGAGATGTGAGTGCAGCCAACATTATCCAGGTCTCTTTCACTTCTGTTACCTCTCAGCCCGTTCCTGCTGAGCTCTCACTGTTTGATACGAACACGGGCTCACTGCTTCTCCCTCACACACAGAGTCTGGAGCCTGATCAGTACGTTTTGGGGCTGCAGCTTTGCCAACCATAGACATGAAAAAAATACAAAAGCGTATTCTGACATCACATATATAAATCCCTAAACTGCAATCCAAGTAATTTTGTTATTGCTCTTACTGTGTGGAAGCAAAATGCTCACTATAAACTGTTCTCTTGTTGTAGCCAAATATAAAGTAATAACTTATGTGCTATTGTCAAAGTTGTGATGTTATTTTCACAGCAGACTACATCAATCCATACTGTTCTCTATTTCAAAAATTATAAAATGTATTGTTTATCATAAGTATCCTTCCAACTAGATGGAAGCACTAGATGTAAAACAAGCCAGTGGATGTACTGTAGGCTATATACACAGTACTTTCCCTAACACAGAGGCCAGCTAAAGTAAACCCAACAAACTCAGTTCTAACCCTGACAAAGAGTGATTTTTGAGCATCTATAGGGTTCAGGACAGTGATAAGATAATGCATTTCCTTAAATATAAAAGACAAAGAGTCAGGAAATATTGGGAGATAGCAGAGGATGATATATTATATGTGACAGCGGTGCTGGTCCAAGCTCAGACCCACAAAACGTGACACGTGACTCCGACCACTGATCCACCAGAAGCACCCTGTTTCCACACTTTTGAGCACAAATCAAGTACAAAAACTTGCACTAGGTCTTGTGTGATCAGGAGAGCTTGCCAGAGCTATATTCACCAATCATTATATTAATGATTAATACTCTCTAAGGAATTAAGTAGCTTTTAGATGGAAAGAATGCACTGATTTGACAAAATGTAATGTATTGCAGGCAAGTAAAAGTAGACTGCCACATCAAAAAATTTATATTCATCAACCATGGTAGGAATGAGGGCTTTTTAACTTATAACAAACAGAATTATTTGTATGTCTTCATTGTGTTTTATTGTATGATATGAAATGAAAAATGTAGACAAGCCAAATTACATCCTAATATCGGTAAAATTATTATTTCCAAAAGACTAAAATATGACAGATGTGTTTGTTTTTTTTTAAACATTGTGATAATTTATCTAACATCCTTTTTTCTTCCCAAGAGTAAATCACTAAATTGGAGCAACATTAAGACAAAGCTACAGCCAGTCTACAATCTTTATGGTGCTGCCAATGTTGATGGTGTTAAGTAGCCTAAACGGGATAGAGGAGGAGAGAGGCTGTTAGTCAGAGCACAGAGGGACAATCTTTTGGAAATAAATCCTATTAGCACAGGACAGGAACACTTGTATTAGCTCCAACTGCCAACATTATTGCAGCTTTTGGTTAGTTTTAAGCATGCTTCTTGTCGATGTGCGTCAGTGATATATATAACTAGATAAAAAAGAACATCATCAGAGAAATTAACACAATTTTGAGCACAAATCAAAGTTTTCAGGAAATTTTAAGTTCAAGCTTTTTTGTAAGAAAGGCTCTTGTAAAAATTACACCTATCTGGTACTTTGTTTGTCTTAGTGCTGTGGTGTATAGTTTGGATATGATATCAAATATTCTGATCATATCTGAAAAGAGGCTAACATGACTTTACAAATATATTTACTACTGGCAAATTTCTTTTTTCACAGTTCACAGTACATGATCAGTACTGTAAAGTGTCCAATGTAAAATTAATTTAATGTAGTTATAATTCATGGGTAGTTCATAATAGAATTCATAATAGTTTATTGTTCGTAGTTGTAAGCCCCCCAGAGCCGTGGTAGTTAATCCTATAATGACAAGGCTGAAGCAAAGGTTACTATAGCTCTATAAATATAAGAGGAAAACTCCTGAGAAACATTACGGTGATATTACATCTGGTGAAAATTGCCATAGCTCACAGTAAAACAAGATAAAGTCCATATATATTTGAAGCTGCGTAGCTAAACATGAACATGACAGCATGTATGTTTATGTTTTTCGTTGCTAATCCACTTCCAAACAAATGGCGCAGCTAAAAGTGGCTTTCTGCTCTTCTAAACTCCCCCTCCCCAAGTAAACTGAAGCTGTATCACACTGATTACCATCATTATTTCTACATTTAACGGGTCATTATCACCACCAGACGTTACCTCTGCCGTAACCTTGTGTGTGTTTGGCGAAGCTGCGGACAACAGCCTCCACTGCCTCCTTCAGCACCGCCGGGTTCCCCGGGTTACAGTGGCCGGTAGCCCCCGGCCCCAGTCCCGCTCCGATACCGCCGTAGAGGCTGTGTAGCTGTAGCGGAGGCGGCGGCGGGGGAGGCCCGGACGAGGCGGCCAGAGAGGCCGGGGAGGGCAGCAGCGGCGCGATGGGGACCGTCACTCCGGGCCGGAGAGAGGAGCGGAGGGTCCCGGTCGGTCCTGAACCGAATCCAATCCCTGGCTGTAGCCTCTGAGGGCGGATACTGTCCGGGATAACGTTAGATTCCATTGTCCCAACGTAACGTCTGCGAAGTCCGGGTCTGGAGGAAATGTGTTCCGATCAACCCGACGGGTTCAGGTTCAAACACGGTCTGTAGGGGCTGAATGAACAAAGTGTTAGCAGGCTTTTGTCAATCACAGCCAGAGAAGTACTCAGCCGACGTTTCTTCGACACTTAACACTGCTGCTATGCATCCTCACTCTCTGGATTAGACTGCGGGGTTGTCAGTCAAATGATGCATTCAAGGCCTCCTGGTAGTTTCCTGGCTCTGATTTAAAGGACCAACACGCCAGTATTTTTTATATGTTTCAGCCATATTTATCTGTGGTTTCAGCTCTTTATTTATCATTTACTGCATTCTACATAACTGTTTGATGCCTTTAGTAATTGTGTGCTTTTTAAGCATATAAAGTGTATTTGTATGATTATAATATCTGTAATTTATTACACTGTGCATTCTCAGGACGTTATAGTATGTAGGATTTATTTGTTAACTCAGTCCAGTGTTAGTCGGTTTCTTTGTAAAAAGTCTAACATGTCTGTTTTATATGCAGCAAGTCGTTTAATGTGACAGAAACTTCTCTTAAATTAATCCATGTCTACATACTGTAATTTTACTGCTGTTTTTTTCTGTGTTCTTTGTATATTGGTTATTGCATGTTTGTTCATCCTTAAAAAAGAGACTCCTCTGTTGTCTTCCTGGTGTTTCTCCCATTCTCCAGTTGAAGGATTTTCCTTATTCGAACTGAGGGTCTAAGAATACAGGGTGTTGAATGCTGTACATATTGTAAATCCCATTGAGGGAAATTGGTGATATTGGGCTATATAAACAAATATGATGTGGCTTATAAGAGACAATAACAGTAACCAGACCTTGACTTTGATTTACGGTTTTATTTTAAGTAGGTCTTTAAAATCTAACGAAATAAAATAAACAACACTTTCAACTTTTGATGTTCAGTTTTCATTTTGAGGCTGTGCTTAGTGATGTTATAGTGATGGACCAAAATATACAGCCAGATGTTTCTAATGTTTTGCGCAATACCATCCATACATGAGGATGACCAACTCTCAGAAACTCACCTATTAATGATGAAAGATGTAATGCCTCTAAAAGAAATAAACAATCAAATGACACTTTATAGCAGTTTACAGCAAGCAGAGATTTGTGCTGAATGCTTGTTTGTACTGCTACTTTGTTCATCTAATTTGTAAAACGCAGAATGCTGCAATAGTTAAACAAAAAGTGAAAAACATGCTGTAGTTATAACGCTTGTTGTTGTTTTTGAAACTAACAGATGCTAAAATGTCACATTTCTGCAATGTCAGCATCAGAAAGATGCACCTTTACTGTATGGTATGTTGTTGAGTTATGTGCATGTCATTGTCATGTTTCCGACTTTTTATGTAGGGCCTGAAGGCAGCAGTGGAAAGTCAGAGAAATATCAAGCCAAGAAATCTGAGCCTCTTCTGTTCTCCTCTGGCACCAACAGGGAACAACTACAGTGAGGGCTTACAGCTCCAGCTCTGCAGCCTGAACCATGTGATTAAAACTTGGAAGCAGAATAACTAAGTTTAGTCAATAAGACAGCAAAAAAATGATGCTACTTCTTTGAAGCAAGCAAACAGATAAAGAAAGTAAGTAGTTACTGGGTTTAACTGTTAATCAGTAGACCACCAACTTTGTACAAAACAAATACTTGGAAGAGGAAATGGGACCTCCTCTTGCGCTTCCTAAGTGTTTTTTATGACTGTAGGGGCCTTGTGTAATTTTTCATTCTTTCAGTGGTCTGGGATGAGGCCAGAGAAGCTCAGAGGAAGAACTGTAGGGAGCATTTGATTAAAGTCTTTTTTAAGCTGATTCTGCGTTAGATTCAGTCACTGCGCGTCTGGTTCCACTAAAAAACAAATTTTAAGCAAATTACAGCAGAGTGCGAGACTGCGACCTCACAGAAATCAAAAGAGTGTCTTAAAATGTAACAATGTGAAGCTGTGGCCTGTTGACATTGTTTACCAGAGAGTGCACACAAAACAGGAAGAAGAATCAACATTCATATATCACAATTGTAATGAGTGTTTGGCTCACTGGAGGGCACACTCTCATTTCATTACATCAGTTTATAATAACCTCAGCTATGCAGCTTTACTGGCCCATGTTCATTTCCTCTGACATACGGACCATGATGTTGTCCTCCAGTCGTCTAATGCTTCGTTTGTCTAAGCTCCTGTGGGTTTGTTGTCGCAATAAGGAATCATCTGACCTCTAAACACCAATGGACTGAATTTTTTTTTTTTCCACTTCTTGTCATATTTACTTCCCCTCATTGTTTATCAAATTATTATTAGCCTATTGTAACCATCAGCCGTCTTGAACTTGTTAGTATTGCTTTATAATTTTAAGCAGACCTGTAAAACATCTGATTTTGGCAAAACACAATGATACAAATAAGTATATTTAATACTTTTTAAAAAAAACTGTGACGTACTATACTTAATCATTTTAATTTAATGCTACTTTATATTTCACTCCAAAACTGCACTTCTCACTGTATTACATTTATTAATTTACATAATAAGCTTATAAAATGCAATACATGGCGGGGCCCTGTGATATGTTTCAGATCATGTGTTAGAAGAGCAACTAAAGAGCAACATGTACAAAACTGTTTGAGGCCAAAAGAAATGTAATTATCAAATATATACAAAACAACAAAGAGAGAAAAGTACAAAGATAAATACAAATTTGTACTTGAACTTGTAACCCCTCAGATTTATCTTGTGAAGGGTCCTGGTCTCTGTGTCAGGAACCACTGGACTAAACTACCCAATGGTACATGTATAAGGTTAAACTTGATCCACCTCAAACAGCTACACCAGTAACATGCTCCTTACACATTGCTGTATTTGTATTCAGAATCTAATTATATACATTTTGCTGATGATACTTCTGTTCTTTTCTTTAAGTGGGAGTTTAAATACAGGACTTTTACTTGAAGTGCAGCATATATTTTGGTATTGGCACTTTACTTTTTCACTTTACTAAAAGATGTAAGTCCACTAATATTTTCAGTACTTTTATTCTACTACTTCTGTTTGACAGATGTTACTTTATTGATTAAAACATATGATCAGTTTTTACATGTTGCTGAAGTAAAATATTGATTTCAAGATTTTTATCTCCAACTGAGTGTTTTTACAGTGTGTTGCTTGCTGCTTTTACTTTAGTAAAGTATCTGAGCAGAACACTGGGCTATTACGATACTGGTAATGAGTCTTGAATTTACTGTGCTATGACTGAGCCAACACTGAACTGAGCCTAATAAATCTTTACTGTCTGAGTATCAGAAGGTCAAAGAAGTAGACGTGTAAAACCTTTGAAACGAGACAGAGTCAGGGCTTATTTTTCTTTATCCTTTTTAGAGTAAACTACATACATCTCCTAGTTTACATTTCTCTGATCTTGCACAGTTTGCCTTTGTACCTACTTCAACACTTTTGTGTAGTATTAAGGTCTATGTCACCCATACACGCCTTGCATACCACAGCAAAGATGTCTAGAATATTTTTTTTTCCCTCAGTTTAAGAGGATGGCTTTGAGGGATGTAAACAACCTAAGTCGTTTCCACCAGGCTAGTGGCAAACAGACTGCGGACTGAGGGAATAATCTCTGGTTGAAAACAATCCCACATCTGGTTTTAATCAAAGCTTTACAGTCAAAATCTGACTTTTAAAACTCCAGTGCAGGGCTTTCCCACTAGATGAACAGAGACTCATAGGATTGTCATTCACATTTCATTAAACGGTGTGTGTTGTTTATGTTCTCTGCTCACATATTCTTATCCAAAGATGGTTTTTTCCTCTGTATCAAATTGTTTATTAGTGACTGGGGCTGAGTGCGGTTGAAAATTAATTCCTTTACGACAACCATAAAGATAGACTCGTAGCAATAACACCCTGTTGGATGTAAACCAAAGGTAGAAGGTTTACATCCACATGGCTGAATGGCCATGGCTGATTCATGAGACTGTTCCCCAAAGGACAGCTTAATGAGTCATTTTTTAAAATCAATTTATTCAACTTGATTTTTTTATTCAGATTTTAATGTTTAGATTTTTTGTTCTGTAATCCTGTTATTTCTGTGCCAACGGCTGTCCATTAATTTAAGACATCGAAACGTTACAACTCAAAAGAGAAGCTTTTTTATTTACTCTAAACTTTAATCTCTGTTCTTTATGTACTTATGTGTTAGGGCTGAGATGGATATTCATAATGAAACAAAAATCTAGTCTAAGTCTTATGACATATTTATTAACAATATTAATAATAATAATAATAATAATAATAATAATAATAATAATAATAATAATAATAATAATAACAACAACAACAACAACAATAATAATAATAATAATAATAATATTTTTTCTGAGAACATAATGATTTTTTTCATGTTTTCATGCTGTTAAGTCGTAATGATGATCAGTGAGTGGCGATCATAGATCACATAAAACATAATTTTTTTTATTTTTATTTAATGGAATCCAACAATCAGATCTGATCAGTGATATAAAAAATACCATAAAAACTACAAAAATGGAAAGCATGACTCATCACTTCTTTAAAAGGTAAATGACTGAAAACAGAAGAACAACATGACCTATATTAAGATTCTATAATAAACCTAGCACTTTTCTAAACAAAAATTACAACGTGCTATACATCATAAAAGCACCAGCAACATCAGGGATACTGAAAACAAAATGATGACATGCTTTTCAACTGAAAAAACAAAATTAATTAATTAAATACTTTATGATATAACGTCAAAATAGATGGCCAAACAGACCTAGTACAACAACAAAATAGAAAATAAAACAAGACACTGTCAGTTATCTTATCTGTTACTGTATCAGTTGAAACTGATGTAGCAATATCAAACATACGTGGCTCACTGTCATAACGGTGACGCTGTTACTGGTGATTAAGTGTTTTATTTAATCAATATGATAAGATTCACTCTCATGTTGGATGTTGGACAGTCAGCAGAGGAACTGTTGGACTTTGGTTTTTGTTTGCCCAGCTGGCAGAGTGAGCAGCAAGGGTCATGACTGTGATTCCCTAACTAGCACAAACATCCAATAATGTCCCGTTTTATCATCTTGTCCAATCAGATTCACATTATGACAGGGCTGCGTCACACAGCTGAACTATAAGAGGAGTGAGAGTCCCACAGGAAAGCACCATCCGGTCCCAATTCTCCTGCAGTACAGGTGAGTCTTCTTCTGCTTCCTTTTCTTAAACTGCATATGACACATTGAGACACAAATCGCAAATTCGTCTTCCTCTGTAAAACTTCCAGGATTTACAAAACTTAATACTGAAATGTCACTGTTTGAAAGCGAAATGCTTCCCTTTGTCAGTTTGAGATTTATTGAGATATTTTAATACATTTAAAGTCTTTAACATAAAGTTATAGCATAATTATCGCAAATCCAGTTTTAACCATATCATTTGAGTGTAATGTCTTTACTTAAAATCTGAGAACAACAATTTGTTTTTCTTAGTTGTGTCTCATCATCTCTGCCTCAGAGGCTCTTATGAGGCTCAAAAACAGCAATACAGATGTAGTCGTAGTGCACTGTAGTTTACATTACTATTCCAAAGTATGTTGAAGGACTTTTATGTTTTATTTTAACATTTTGTGGCAACTTAGGACACATTTTTCCATTTAATGTGACCTTAGATTAATAATAAAGTATTTACCTTTTTAATTTCATTCTGTAATCCCCTTCAATCTCAATGATTGAAAGTTTAGGACTGAATTGTTTACTAAAGTTGTTATTATTTGTATTTCTCTATATTTATGTTTGTATTCCCCGTCTTTCAGACATACAGAGGTTCATTCTTGACCTTATCCGTGATAAATTCTTTCAAACTCAAGGTTCACTTAGCTCACACTCATATGGAGCTGCTGACAGGATTACTGTGATAAACTAGATAAGGTTTACAAGTTAATGAGTGGGGTTAGGACAAACAGTAACAAAATAATATTTATCTTATTTCCATATGACCAAAAAGAACGGCTGTGATTCCTAGAAAACGTGACAGCTTTTATCAGTGAGTCATCTGATTGCGCAACAGGAGGCCATCTCAAAACCAGTTACTGAAAAACAACCATATTACACATGTTTTAAACCAGATCCAGAGATTGTTGTTTTGGTTTTGAAAAAGGAAATAATAGGGAAATTTAATTATGAATTCAGCCCTACACCGTTGTCCCAAAAATATAAGATGAACTCAAACTTAATGGAAAAAAAATAATGGTTCTTTCAGTCAACACACATATGGTTACACTGCAGTCAATCACAAATGAAGACAGGACAGTAACATCAGCATGTTAACATCAGGTTATATCATCCTTGACCATGCAGAGCAATAACTGAAAAATGTTTGTGTCTGTAGGTCTTCTCCAGTCAGCAGCCATGAAATTCTCTCTCATTGCAGCCGTTGTCCTGCTTGCCCTGGCACAGGGTACGACCATCACACAGTTACTTTAAGTTCTCCAAATACAAGTGTTTTGTTTATTAAAGGCCTCATACTCACCGACATGTTTGCCTTTGGAAACCCACAGGAAGCTTTGCCCAAGAAGTTGGCGATCTTGAAAAGCTCGGTCAGTACTTGGAGGAGCTGAAGAACAAGATGACTTTGGAGCTGACTGAGATTATCCGCAACCAGGACCTGACAAACCAGGCTCAGTGAGTACTGTGAACCCTTGATACCACAACCTTCACACTTCAAGGTCATGGTCATGACCCACAGTCAGCATGATTCAATCTTCTTGCTGCTCATCACACTGGACCTTGTCCATTGTTAAATGCCAGTGGCAGAAAGTACTTTTACTCTAGTAATATTTGATGTATTTGTACTTTAGTTGAGTTTCTATTTTGTGCAACTTAATATTTCTCAACATATAATTCATTATCATAGATTAAATTAACAAATAAATCATTCTCTGAACATATTATTATGACACTGACAGATGCCATTCTCCATAATGAGTAATTACTTTTCTCTGCTTTTACTTTTTACTGCAGGTAAATACATGAATTCAGGACTTTTTCTTGTAATTGAGTATTGTTATAATCTTGTATTACTTTGGTAAATTATTTGAATACTTCTTGTACCACTGGCAAATGCCTCAAAATAATCATGTGAGTCACGATTTCTGACTTCTCCACACCCAAATTAAAATCAATACAGTAAAAAGAAATTCAATTATTGCAGTATTTTGCACTGAACTGATAGTGAATGCTTTAAGTTTAGTTTTTTTTTTTTTTTTTTTAAACTATTGTTAAGAAATGTGAAAAAGCAAAAGAAGCACTGAAATTCATCTCAGCATTCGGGGCTATTCCTTGAGGCACAGAGCCCCTTGATACGAACAGACTGCACTGTAAAATGCAGGTCCAACAGGTGCACTTCTGATTTTTGTATATTGTGGTAAACCATGTATTACTCCACAGGACCTTCCTGGAGGACAAGAAGACCCAGCTTGAGCCCCTGGCCTCTCAGCTCCAGGATCAGTTGAGGACCGCTGCTGCCAGCGTGGAGGAGCAGATCAAACCCCTGGCTGTCAACATGCAGGCCCAGATCCAGCCCATGGTCGATAACTTCCAGAAGCAGATGGAGGCCCTTATCCAGAGGATGACAGAGAACACCCAGCCCATTGCCAACTAAACCAATATCCAAAAGATGCAAATGTGCCACCACACCACCATCTTCTCTGTTGTGGACTGAGTTAATGGAGCTAATTCCATTTATGGCTGGCCTGAAAGTGCAGGCCTGGGTACAGCAGCCTAAATTGTGTTTCATTGCTTGTTAACATTGGTATTTATTATCTCTGTCCCAAAGCACAAATAAAAACTTGAAACACAATTTAATGGTATTGATCTAATTTCATCTGTGTGTGTATGTGATGGGTAAGTTTTAATCTTTTTATCATTTGGAGTGAGTCTGAATTATTTTGATTTGACCAGCACAAAATTGAAGAACATTTGGGTTTATCACTCTTACCACAATCAAAATAGTATGAGGAAATTGGAACAGGCTCACACTTAAGTGATGAATCAGTAATTTCTCTAACAGTCAACCAGACACAAACTGATTATTTTATCATTTTTATTCAAGCAAGCAAAGGTCAAGGGAAATTTCACAATAACAGGCTTCTACAGCCCAAACACTCAAACATTTAAAAGGGATAAAATGGCAGAAAGGAATGCTTTCAATCTTATTTTGTCACAGAATTCTCCTCTAAAACCCCTCATCGATCATTTTTTATTTTAACTTAACTTTTTCTCTTTTTTTGTGTATTTTCTTTTTAACTCAGCAAACCAGGCCTGGTGTTCCTGTTCATTATAAGCCTGGCTGGAGACTCGTTTCCATTGTTTTTTTTAATATATTATTTGACTTCTTTTTACTCTGTTTTGTGTATTTTTAACTTTTTCACTGTTAAATTTTTTTTTTCCCCCTCATCGGTGAAGCTAGTCTCAAGGTTCCCCATTCCTGTGAAAACCAAAACAAAGATATGATATGAATTACCACAGTATCAGTTTACAACTCAGTGTTAAATACACAACAAGTATGTGGCAATGTCATCATGAGGAGCCATAACCTCTTGACAACACTGTCCTCTCATTGTTAAAGCAGCTCTCGTCGTACCTTGGGTTCAGACACTTGGGACACCAGCTGAATTGGTCACAGTCTTCTGAGCGGCCTCCTTGGCCTGGTGGGCCTGAAGCACAGCCACCGCCTCATCCACCTACAAACATCAAGTTAGCTATAAGATACTTTCACCAAACTTCATATGCTTTGTATTCACAAGATTTCCCAAGACTCTTCCAGTGTTGCTGGTTGACATTTATATAAAGCCCAGAAAGTCTCCAAATTCCCTGTTCTATTATTATTATTAAGTCCTGGTGAACTCTACCAAGAATCAACTGAGGGAAGATGTCAACATTTAAGTACTGACCTTTGAGCGGAGAGACTCTGGAGACTCCAGCATGTGGAGCAGCTCTGAGTTGTCGATCTCAAGCAGCATGCCAGTGATCTTCCCTGCCAGGCTGGGATGCATGTTCTGGATCAGTGGAAACAGACGCTCACCTACAGAAGTGACAGATACAGAGGATTTAAGACAGGATGTAATTAACACTTGCCAAGTGCCAAATGCTAAAATGTAGTCTTTGGTGGATAAATCAAGTGCCACCTGTCCCATGTTAGTGAGACAATACTGTGTACATACATATGTTATATACAATATACAAGTTATAGAGGGGGCATGGTTTCTTAGTTGGGGATAGAAGTAGCATGTTCTGACTTAAGAGATGCTATGTCAAGCTAACATGGTATGCGCTCATGTAGAGCTATTGCTGAATCTTACCCAGCATCTGCTTCTGTTCCTGTGGTGGAGCTGCGGCCAGCATGGATGCAGTCAGAGGCTCCTGTCCCTGAACATGGACTGCAGGCTGAGGACGCAGGGAATTAAAAGTCAGACAAAGAATCCAATCTAAACTGACTTTTTTTGATGAGGGCAGAATAGGTGAGGATGTATGATTAACAAAGAAACGCAGATTTCTACCTGCTGCATGGTGACTTGTGGCTGAGCAGTCATGTGCTGCTGGGGATTGCGGACTCCTGCAGCATACTTGTACTGAGGGACTCCACGCACTGGAGTGGCTGCTGCAGCAGCTGCGTTGGCTGGTCGGGGCCCCATGCTCTGTGCTGCTGCAAGAAGTGCCAACAGGCGGACAGAAACATCACCACAAAATATACAAGCAGCAGCCATATAGTTGAACTGTATTTGCAGTGTAATTAGACAGACTGTAGACTGAGCAAACGTAACTGACCGACACGCTGGGTGGACATCATGCGAGGCACCTGGGAGGCAGGCCGCATGGTACTGAAGGTCTGAGGGCGTGGTGCTGAGGGACGCATGGCACCTGGCATGTTCTGGAAGTCTATGAACACACAAAAACATACAAGCATCATGTACAAGTACAAGCAAATGACCAACTGTTTTTGTTACACTGTGTCTTAAACTGCTTTTAAAATTATAGCAAATGTAATCTACACAGTGATAGAGGAATACTCACGTTGTGGCCGGACACCCTGGGTGGTCCAGCGTGGGCTGGGCCGCAGCTGGGCCATCTGGCCAGCAGCTGGGTAGTAAGCAGCACGGTTCTGGGCCTGAGGAATGGCTGCCATGAAGTAACCCGAGGGTGGAGCTGGCTGGTAGGGATTGATGACTGGGTTTGGCACTGCACGCACACTGGCCATGCGCTGCATGTACTGGTTGGTCAAGTGGGCTTGACGCTCCTCTTTGCGCTGGGCCAGGGCCACGTACAATGGCTTGGTGGCTACAATGCGTCCATTCATTTCAGTCACAGCTTTGGTGGCCTCCTCTGGGGACGAAAAGCAAACGAAGCCAAAGCCTTTGCTGCGCCCACCTTCCATCATGACCTGAGAGGAGAGTCCAATGAAATTAATTCTACATGAAGTATTTCTACTAGTTTGCACTATACTAAACAGTAACTATACAGCTAAAGAGTTTCAGTGATGGTAACTTAAAGCATTCCCTTATTGATTAAATAAGTAAACAGCTGAGGTCTTACCTTGGCACTAGTTATGGTGCCAAATGGTGAGAACTCCTTTCGGAGACGTTCATCATCAATTCCATCATCAAGGTTCTTCACGTACAAGTTGACACCCTGAAAATAAAAAGACAGTCCTTTTTTAGAAAATACTCCATATTAACCGAGAATAATGCCACTTTATAGTTTAATAAGTATTTTTGTCTGTAGTACATATTTATCCCCAGAGTCTATGGTGAAGAAATGTGGGGCCCATGAACTACAGAGTCACTGTTGCAGCCATTTTGGCCAGTGCATCCTACTAAAGAGGAAGCACTGAATTTGACAAAGCTGCAGTTTTTTAAAGTGCTTGACCAGACGATACACAAGACTATGAGGGTGATTAGGAATTGTATGGAGAGGATGGCCAAACTACAAATATTTCACTACAAGGATCTTCAAACTATAATTGGCAGTAAAATGTGAAAACTTCAGAGAAAATTGCTTAATGATCATTTCATAAATTAACAATTTACTGTAAAAACGTTTTACATCTGAAGACTAGCACAAGATTGTAAAACAGTCAAGATCAAGTAGTATTTCACTATTTCACTATGTACTATGTACCTGGTAGCGAGTCATACGATCTTGTTTCATTTGCTCAAACTTGCGCTTAAGCTCTGTCTGTCGCTCCACCTTCTTCTGGGCGCGGCCAACGTAGATCAGCTTGCCATTCAACTCCTTCCCATTCATCTCATCCACCGCCTGTAGAAACCAAGAAAACCAAGTCAACTTTGTGGCCAGAAATGGCAGACATTTCCAGGTGGTCAGAAAATTGCTGGTTCATCTCTTACTTTCTGGGCATCCTCGTGCCTCTCAAAGCTGACGAACCCAAAGCCTCGAGACTTTCCGTTGTCATCTGTCATGACTCGGATACTCATGGCATTTCCTAGGCAAGAGAGATCTATATAACCTTAATAATTATATTTTGCCCCATTATGTTTTACTGCAATTAAAGGAGTAGATCAAGTCATTTGAAAAAGCTGTTATAATAATAATAATAATAATAATAATAATAATAATAATAATAATAATAATAATAATAATAATAATAATAATAATATGAAACACCTGACTGACCATATTTGCTAAAGAGTTCCCTCAGCTTCTCATCATCCATGTCTTCACCAAAGTTTTTTATGTAGACATTTGTAAACTCCTTGGCTCGGGCACCCAGCTCAGCCTCGCGTTCTTTGCGAGATTTGAAGCGACCCACGAATCTGCATTGAAACAGAGGTTTAGATGAATTTAAATACACATTAAAACCCAAATTATAGGAATTATAAATGTTATGTTCATCACAGCTTTAAATCCAATTGCGAATAGTTACATTACAGCACTCAGAATAAATGGGTTATGCACAAATCTATTTATTCAGGCATCTTTTCAAAGAAATTACTCAAAGTGTTCAAGCATCATTATGAAACCTACAAATGTCAATCAGATCAGGCAGAATATTAATTCAACAAAGAGTACTTTCAGACATTAGTATAAACCAAACTAATTTAAAATGAGTTAAAACATTCACTTACACTTTACGGTCATTGAGCAGCATGCCATTCATTTTCTCAATGGCTCGTTCGGCTGCCTCCTGAGTCTCAAAATGCACAAAGCCGTAGCCTTTAGAGCCATTCTCGTCACAAACCACCTTAGAGAAAGAAGACACATGCTGCTTTTAAGCCACACACACATGCAGCAATAGTATATTAAACCTGAAATGTTTGTTGAGTCACACCTGAAATATCTCTGACCATTTTACAAAGTGAAACTGGCTTCCTGTGACTTTTTCATATCTTGTAATGGGACTGTGCTCTCTAAAAAACCTGGCTCCAATTTCTGCTCAGGAATATATTTCTTTTGCAGAGTCACTCTGAGAGACTCAGTGTAAGGTTAGTGAACTTTATGTTAGTCTACAAATTCATAGTTTGGTTATGGGCAAAACACATTCCTCATATGTAGTACAGACCGCACTCCCCATAACCTTTACTCACTTTACTTCTTTGTGCATTCCAACATGCTTACACCATCTACAGTCTATGTCTGCATCTACAGAACCAAACTATAATCCATTATTGATTACATCTAGGGTGAAAACCGAGTATTCCGGTATCACCTGCTGGGCGACTGAAACGCCTTGGTGAGCAGGTCTTTCAAGCCTCTATACTGCAAACGACACAAGGGAATTTACAAAGTAAACACATGCAAATTATGCCAACACAATGCTAAACTGCTGCAATGACAGTTGACAATCCCCCTGCTTCAGGTTAGATAGAGCAAGGCAGAGATGCCCACAGGTCTTTTACCTTGCATGACAGGATGTTGCCAAAAGCAGAGAAGGTGTCATATAGAGCCTTGTTGTCAATGGACTTGTCAAGATTCTTGATGAAGATGTTTCCCACGCCGCTCTTTCTCAGTGATGGATCACGCTGCGACCACATGATGCGTACAGGCCGCCCCTTGATCACGTCAAAGTTCATTGTGTCCAATGCTCGCTCGGCTGTGAGGAGGAACACAGGGACAGGGGTTACAGTTATTTAGTGCATATACATTTTCAGGTGCTGAATATTACAGCATATGTTAAAGGTGGGGTTGATAGACTTGAGCTTAAGGGCTGCTGGGAAAGTGAATAATATCAGAAAACTGGAACTACAAGTTTCTCCCCTGGTCATTGCAAAATAAAAAGATGGTCCACAGTCTGTGCTGTCATGGTTGTTATACATATTTGCATCTGATAGTATTCAAGGTGTCAACTTTCTTTTAGTCCCTTGCTCAAGCGCAGCTGGGCAATAGGAGTTGCTGCATTAATGTACTTCCCGTGGTCTACAGTTTCAAACTGAGCCCTCCTGCTCACAAGTATGTCAGCGCAACTGCATTAGCAATCTCTGGTAGCTTGCCAACTCAGACCAGTAGAAATTTTAGAAAGTTTACCTAATGGTAATGACTGAATAGTATTATTATATTTTATCTATATGACACACCCCTGATGGTTGGCATATTAACAGGTTACTAGTGCAAAAAGCTCAACAAAATATATATCACAGTAACAACACAGGAACACACCCAAGAACACCACACCACAGGGCAAATGCAGATCTGTGCTCTTATCAATGGACTGCAGACAATGTTTTGTGGATGGTAGTTATAAGGATACTAGGGTACTCAGGACTAACATATTTTAACATTTTTAGGCAACAATGTATTACTTTTTCAGTTGATAAAAGATAAACATTCACTCCACAACAAATATGACAAATATGACAAGTATGCAGGAAGATTTAATCAAACTGTGTCAGCACTTTAGGCTGGACAGTTGGGGTGTTGTCCTGACATAACAGAGATAAAAAAAAAAAAGGCACTGAGTATTCAGTTGGCAGCTAGCAGTCCTATGCTACATTACTGGGGTGGGGTGGGCTGGGCTGGGCTGGACGTGCTGCTTTTCTGCTACGCCACTGCTGGGTGGTTCACATGAGGAGACCCTACCAACAACATGTCGGCCGCAGTCACGTGTAGTGAAGAGAGGCTAGCTCTCACTTGTCACCGATTGACATTTGAAACACACATTCATTTTTACACATTTCGATATTTTAATAAAACTACTTACCGTCCGCTGGCTGTTGGAAGTTGACATAGGCGTATCCAAGGGAACGCCGGGTGATCATGTCCCTACAGACCCGGATTGACAGGATAGCTCCGGCAGGGCTGAATTTCTCGTACAGCATGGCCTCGGTCACATCTTGATGCAGATCCCCAACGTACAGGGAGGCCATGGGGTAACTGGGAGCACTGGGGTTCATTTTCGTTGGATGTGGAGACTAGCAAAATACTCGGACGAAGCTGGATTTGCTTAACGGAAAAAGTTTTCAGCGACAGTTTCCAAACGTTCACTAACGTCACGTCAGTTCGGGGCAGAATGCTGATGGTAAACGTTAGCAACCGTTGGCTTGTCAGTTGCTGTGTTTTCGGGTAAAATTTCAAAGATGAATATTTTAAAATGACACAATGTCAACTTCTAATGGGGTTAAAACTGTCATTCAAATCTGACACACAACGATTATAAGCAAATCTAACGTTACTTGGCCTCTCTTCTGAACCAGTAACACGTCGACTGAAAATTTGTCGTTCGAGTTAACGTTAGGCAGCCCCTTCTTGTACGTTACCGTCCAGTCCGCGAATGTCTACTCCAGCTTCACCGACTTGTTACAAAAAGAAAAAAAAAATGATTTTTTGGCTTTTTTATATTTTGAATTTTTTTTGTATTTTTATTTTTTTATAGAATGTGTGCCGAGCGAGCTCAGGAGCACACACGCACTCACACAGCACTAACAGCCGGGGTTGAGGGGGAGGAAACCACGAGGAAGTTGTCTAATATATACTAGACGGCGCGTCACCGAGATGGACCAATCATCTTCCAGTATAGCTGAAAAAAAGTCAACAAAGGGGCGTTAACCTCCACTGTACGCATGATGATGAAATCATGTAAAAACGTATTGTTAAAGGCTGAAACTGACTTATTGTATCGACAACAATGCCCAGTTATTCAGCGGTGCTGTAAGGGGATGACTTGAATTCATCCTGGATCGCAGGAGCAATGAACAATGCCCGCAATCACACACACACACCATCCCAACTGCTAAACAGCCTACAGTACTGGAGATGTCATGGGCTGGTCATGCCTTAGTTATGACATTTTACTGCAACACCACGCGTGACATTCCTGAGGATTGCATAACATATACAGAAAGCCTGCACTTTAAATTTACCTTTTTTTTTCAGAGGTGTGGTATTCAGCCTTCATATGTGCTGTAGGAGCCTTATCAGCTGCAGTCAGAGTGAGAATGGAGGACAGAGCCTCTTTATTTAATCCACTATATTTGTTTTCGTCTTTAAATGCCATTTATCAAACATAAATTGCTCACATATGTCACTGTAATGGCTGTACTGTTTGAAGACTGGCCCTTTGATGTTGTATATTGTTATAGGCTTACTATTACTCATAAATATGTGGATAACAGCAGTGTGCTCGTGATCCACATGTCTGTGAAAAGAGGAATAGATTAGAGTATGACATTTAAATGCAAAAATTAAATCAAGAAACTTAGTGCCTTGTCATCGCTCATGTGATTTAGACTTGGTTTTGAGTCAGATTTTGCCTCAGCAGGGTTCAACAAATCACATCTATGGTTGTGTAGAGATTTTGGTCTGTCCAACTTTAGATGAACATATGACAAGTAATCTGTATTGATTCAGTTAGGTACTGCAGCAAGACAGATGACATCTAATGTGTTTTTTCTCCATTTTATACAAGCTAATAAAGCCTGAAATGACTGATCCTTATTCAGACTGCCTTCAAAAAGTCTAATCATAGATAGATTGAGTGCTGTATTAATCCTAATGGGAAATTGCAGCAGTATATCTACATGCAACACAACATGGCCTTTAAAATCACCATCTGCAGAGGGCAGTGTTGTCAGTGAAAAAAAAAAAAACTGCAACTCTGCAGCCCTTGTCAAGCTGCCATTCTACTGACTATTTAAATCATCCATCTTTAACTAGAATTTTTAACCCACCAGAACTAAGGAAGGAAGTCAAATTACTGATTTTTATAAAGCTACAGTATTTTATCACCTCGCTGCTAAATCACCAGCACAGCAGTCTCACACAAGCAAGAAATTTGTGTGTAGACCCATAATGTTAAGAATGATAAGTGCATTTGCCACAACATATGGAACATTTGAAATGTTAAAGCTTTAGAGATTGTGCTTTAAGATTGAGTTTTTGATTCTGGTTAACAAGTCATCAGGGTGTCATGACTTTTTGCAGATCCTTTTGTATTTCCATTCCTGATATAAAAAAAAAATGTTGCATCTCATATATCAGTCTAAACTTAGAGATATTGTACTATATATATATATATATTAGACTACATTTGTAGCTTTAAATTAATCACTGTTGTGGTTCATGAAGGAATGAATTTCCGGCTGTGTGACTGATGACATTCATGAGCAGCCACTTCACTGGCTGTTAATGTGACAGTCCTTATTACTTGAGTACATTCTCACATCACTGAGGATTTCCTAATATGAGCAGCTGAAACATCTCCAAGCTGGCACGGTTAATAGTGGCAGATTGGTCTGATGAACTGACAGTGGCCCAACGCAGATTCTCATATGCAGTAATATTGTAAAAATGTCATTCCACATGTAGAGAGAAAATAAACACACTGAGCACAGCACATTTGATTTTAATGTTTTAATTCCACTTACATGAAAGCACATAACCAAATAACGTACTCAGAGTGTAACTTGCAAATTCTGATTCCTGCATCCCATCTTTTTAAAACCAAGATACTGTAATTAGAAGAAACTGGCACTACTTTGTGACTACTGAATGGCCATAATGCAGCTTTCTACCAAGTTACATTTTATAATCATTTTATATTTAGAATCGTTTTAGTTTGTCTTTTCACAATGTACTTTCAAGGAAGGTATATGTTACTGTAAACCACCTGGTTCAAGCTAAATCCTAAGCAAAAACTGCCAGTTTCAAAGCACGCCTAACCCTCACACCATACTACTGAGAACCACATACATTCCAGGAGTCAAATCAAGAGTCAAAAGGGAATAAAATACACAAAAAGAAAATACAAAAACACCTGAATAGAAAAGAGTAGAAAGCCACATAAAAGCACATGGCAAAAGTATCTTCTGCACTGCTGAAAAGATAAAATATCAAAAGTTACAGTATCGAGCCATTTTATCAAGTTGTTCACTTTATCTTAGGCTGTCTCTACCTTGTCATGTGGTATGGAAAAATGCGGGAAATTATAGTCTACACACTTTCACTGAGAGTGAAAAGATGTCAGTAAAATGGAATGTAATCCTCTCAACAAAACTATCAACCAAGGTTTAACTAGTTTTCGCAAGTGGCCATTCATACAGAAAACCTTTCCTACACCCGAATGTACATAGAACCCACTGAGCCATGACACATGTACCATCCATAAAATCACTACCTGCTACACTGGACACCGACAGGGCGGGATGAATACAAGCAATATGGTAATAGATTGTTACCAAGATATATCCTGCCATCTATACAATCACTGCTAGTATCAGATGAGACCTAAAGTTTAGTGAATTCAGATCGCTGTGACCACTTTTACAGTTGGCACGTTTCATTTTGTAGACCCAAGTGTCACAAAGATTGAAAATGTTCAGTTCAAGTAAAAACATACAATTTATCAAAATTACAGTTAGAGGTTTTTTTGTTTGTGTTTTCCTGCAACAGCAGCAGTTTGCTACAGAGAATAAGGTTAAAGAGAATGGGGCTGATTTAGATCTAGGGAGGAGGGATTCCATCTGGACAAAACCACGGACAAAAAAACCCAAAAAATCAACATCCACTGCTTCACATAATGAGTAATGTCCAAAAAATACAAACAAACAAACAAACATAACAGGTCTATTCCATTCTTTTCTCTGTGGAGGTGCTCATTTCCAATCCTCAAACACACACACACACACACACACACACACACACACACACACACACTAATGTATCTGCACACACATACTGTACTTTACACATTGTGAGTGGAGTGTAAACATACATATCTGTGCATGTATGTGCACACACAACCACACACACAACTTAGGCTGGTGAGAGGTAAAAAATGTGTGTTTTTGTTTTTTGTTTTTTTTTGTTTTTTTTTAATTTCTCTGAAGTTCAGTTCTTCTCAGCTGCCTGCTCCGTCTCTTCTCCCTCACCCTCTCCCTCACCCTGGGCGTCTGACATCCACAGCTGCAATAAAAGCAAAGGATATTGGGATTGGTGCAAGCTCAGATAACCTTTGCATCTCAGATATTAAGCTGAGTTTGACAAGTAAGGTCAACGTCAAACCAAACCAGTACAGAGATGACTGACAGTAGAAAGTGAGAATGTAAGACACTGCAGATATGCGGGGGACTCAAAGTCAAGACACTCACTGTCAGATTGTCACGGAGCAGCTGCATGATCAAGGTGCTGTCTTTGTAGGAGTCACTGTTGAGGGAGTCCAGCATGGCGATGGCCTCATCAAAGGCCTGAAGGAGAAAGAGACAGCCATCAGTACTTCCAAAAACAATATAGAGATTCCCAAAAGCAATTTTAATTTTTACCAACATGACATATTTCAATAAATACTCTCTGGGCAATAATAAAAAGACAACAATTTGAATAAAAACTATAGAATTAGTCAAATGTAGCAGACAACATAATGTATTTTTGCTCAGTAACTCATGAAGTAAATATGCCAGCACAGAATGTGTGTTTTTTTTTTTTAAAAGCACAGTAACAGAAATATTAAATTGAAACACCAAGATGGCTGCTAATGATTATAATAGCACCTTGATTGTACAGCCCTATAGTTCCATTTTTAACTAGTTAACTTTTGCAATGCACCTGCCCTTAATAATACAGAAATTCAAAGTCCTGTTAGGGTCTGAGAACTTGCCCAAAAAAACAAAACAAAAAAATAAATAAATAAAACTTACAGAATCACATTAAAAACTATTTGTTTCCAAGACATATTCACAGTATGGTATCTCCAGGTGTAATTAAAAGGAAAAGGTTGACATTTTTCAAAACTCTTATTCACCTTATTACCAGTTATATCAGATAACCAATGCCACCTTCATAACTGTCCTTTAAATATGAAGGCTACCTACCAGCACCTCTAAAGCCTCACATGTACTGTACACAGAGAGAGTGGTTTTCGACCTTCTCATCAAAAGCTCAGCTAAAAAAAAGCAAATAAACCCATTTCCCAAATAGGGAAATAACTACTTAAAAATTACTATGTAGATGATAGAATATTAATACTACTGATCACCACAGTAAAGTTTACTTTGTATTCACTTACAGTCCGGCCACTGTTCAGCATTCACTGTGTTTGCATTCTCCTTGTATCAAGTCCCTGACTGAATTTGAACAGTGTCAGGAGCAGGAAGGCTCTCAGTTGTAAAAATCTGGATGAACACCTCCATTTTAAGTATAGTCATTTGTTACAGACCACCAGACTATTAGACCACCACACCCACTCAAACCACATATTATACTTTTCGCCACTTTCAGGACAATTCTTTTAAAAAGGACACAAAGCATACAAAAATGAAGCAAAGTCAGTGAGAAATAAAATATTAGTTCTTACCGTTTTAGCCAGTTGGCAGGCCTTGTCAGGTGAGTTGACGATCTCGTAGTAGAAAACAGAGAAGTTAAGAGCGAGGCCTAGGCGGATGGGATGTGTAGGCTGCATTTCTTTGTAGCTGATGTCCAAGGCCTTCTGGTAGGCTTCTTGCGAGTTATTGATGATGGCTACAAATAGGAAGACAGACCAGTCAAGAAGCTGATATTCACTGCTCAATGGGAAAAAACAAGATTTCTTGGGGTTTGTTCACATTACTGTGTAGCTGCCCTAATGAGACTACCCTTCACTGTGCACCATCTGTGTGAGCATAATGGTGCATGTTACTGCTTTCCAGATTCATTTCTGGCAATGACAACCACTCGAGCCAATATTTACACACATATTAAGGATGCAAAAACAAATTTCACAGCCTGCTGCCTTTTCAACGACAGTTAGGCCGTGCCTGTGTCCAACTGTCTGGTACGGCTGCAGTTAATGATTATTTTGATGATCTATCAATATTTTCTTGATTGATCATTTGATCAATAAAATATTAGAAAAAAAGAGAACAACTGCATCACAATTTCCCTAAAGACCAAGATTATAACCAACAGTTGAAGCCTAACCACATTCACTTTACTGTCACATAAGAGAAAGAAGCAAATCTGCACAACTGAGAAGCTGGAACCCATGAATGTTCAGAATTTACTAGAAAAATACCTTAAAAAGTTGCTAATAAATTTTCTGTAGATCAGCTAATCAATTCTTTATTTCAGCTCTACTGTCTAGTACAGTTAGTCCAAAACAGTTGTTTGCCAAGACTCACATAGGCCCAAAGCCAGTAGTTTACAGTAAGAAAAACTCACTTCAGCAGCCTGAACAACAGCCAAAACGGCCTGTAATTAATGAGTTGGAATAAATGCTTTAAAAAAGGACCGGATTAAGATGACCAAAGTTCTCCTCAAAGCCAAAGAAATATCAGGCATTACAAGTGCAGTAGTTAGGATAAACCCTCTGAGAAAGACAATACACTTTACAAGTGTCTCCATATGGATAACCTGCACCATACATTTTCTTCTGTGCTAACTATTAACAGCCAAATGCCAGACTGGAGAATTACAGATCCAAGACTGAAGAAGCAAAGGTGACACAAAACCCAGAGGGATTATTATGGATTTTACATGGAGATCTAACAATCCTCTAAATTATATAGGACACTCTTTGCAAATATGGTGCTGAAGAAAACAATATGACTCACATGACAACCCGAAATTAAGGAGGAAAAAAAAAGCAAACATCACCCAGGCAGTCTGGCTTGCCACAGCCACCAAAGAAACTCTAAAAAAGCCTCCCGGCAATCAGTAGCAGCCAACACCCTGGTGCTGCCCCTGTTGCCATGGCAACCCAGCAGCAGCCCTCGCCTGCATTTCGGCTGACAGTTGTAGGTCAAGGACGGGGAGGGTTGTCAGTGTTCTGGCCACCAACAACACCTGAAGCAAGACTGGTCTCTTCATCTTAAAGAGGGATGTTTTTTTTAAGGAATGTTAATCAGCATCCACCCTCCAACAGATGTGTAACAGACCATTACCATAGAAACAAAGGCCCCATGACACAGCAGCATGTGTTTTTAGCAGTAGGTGGCACCATTTAATTTTTTGTGTGTTTGACGTGTCTTGCACACTGCTCATGAACCCTACACATAAAAACCCCCTTAGTACTGCTGTCACGTTTCCTCAAGTGATGGCATAAGAATCAGAGGAAGAGACTACTCGCAGTATACAATGACAAAAATGACTCCAGCTGTTGCAGGACACCAGGAAATCTGCTTTACTTACCCTCCTTGTCCTCTCCAGTGGCCACCTCAGCCAGGTAGCGGTAGTAGTCTCCCTTCATCTTCAGGTAGAAGACTTTGCTGTCAGCAGGCGTAGCATTGGGGATCAGATGTTTGTCAAGCAGGTCCTGCAAGTGAAAATGTGCACCATTAGTGTTGAAGCGCTCATCAGCTCACGTGTTGACAACAGTATTTGGACAGTTATGTTAAGTGTACAACCGAAACCTTGAGATGAAATAGTCACTATATTTGCTTTAAAAGCACCCCATCCTCTGCTTATCTCCTGCATTCCTTCACCCATAAAGTCACTGTCAGTCATTTTCTAAGTCTTTCTTCACACATATACACCTCCTACTTTTCAATTCTCTAAAAATGTTAAGCTTAAGAACACAGGATGATGAAGCTTTATGTGAAAAAAAAAAAAACATAAAGTTGACTCCTCTTCCTGTCTATTGTGTACAATATATAAATAAGTCAAAAGAACCTCTTTAGAAAAGGAAAAAAAAACTATCACATTGTACTTTCACTGATACAATTTTGAAACGTACACAGCCTCTTGTTCAAAATGCACAAGCTGTCCTAGAATTAGATCGGACTGTATGAGTGAGGTGGTGGTAGAGCATGTTTGAAAGGGATGGATAAACTACATAAACCACTAAGGAATTCTCCTTTTAAATTCACTTGTCCGCAGAGCGGTGGACAGCGAATGTGTGAATACCACATGTCCAAATTATCCAAATACTAAAGTCCATCTGCAGGATATTCAAACATCTGTTGGTTCAGAGAACCTTCATTTGCTTAAAGCATGATTTCAAACGCGAAGCTTTAGCTACTCTCACAGACATATTGTGAATTCACTAGCACACCAAGACACAACACTATCACAACCACCATACTATATATGTATCTATGCATGTAAAACACAAGATATTGGATAGTCAGAGATTAAGTGTGATGCAGGCAAACCAACATTAAACCAGACAAGCTGTTTTATGATACAGAACATCCATGTAACACTAAGTAAATTCTTTCTACATTTTTTTTTCAAACTTGAGATGTCCAGTACCTCGTATACTACTCTTGCCTCTGTTAGTTCCCCCTGTTAGCTGAAGGTTTACACTGTGCTCCTTACCCCCTTAGACCCCTGCCACATTCACATTCATTTTTGAAGTAAAACATAGCATCACTGTGTTTTTGAAATGCATTTTTCATAGTTTTTCAAAATCAAAAGAAGAAAAAAGATGGTGTTACAACACAGGGAACAAGAGACAATGTAAAGAAACTTCCCCTGTAGTCTACATGTCACGGGCAGACAGTTTGTTGTTAGTTGTACTGAAGAGTAAAGGACCACACCAACATCCAACCGGACCGAAGAAGATGTTTGCATGTTGTTTATGCTGCGGCTGAGCAGCCAATTAACCATCTAGCCTGCTTATGATGCAACACTGATGTCACTGCTTTATGCAAGATTTGATTGGCTGTAGCGAAATTAGGTCTCCATCTACGTAGCCAGATACTGAAACACTATTCCGCCAAATTAATGCAAAACCAGGGGGCACCATCATGAAACCAAAACATTTATATACATTTTTCCCTTTTGGTTTACTATTTTTTCTTAAACTAGAATGCAGGACATGTTTACAGAGCAGATACAGTATGTAAAAAAAATAAAATAAAAAAATGCAATTTTAATTTAAGTTGGACTGTAATACATCCATGCCCCAGCTAGGGACTGAACACAGATTTCTGCTTGGAAGTCTTTTCAAACTGGAATCATTTCTTGGTTCTACTATAGAGTTATATATATCTGGCCCTGTAACTATACATTTCTATTTGGATTTCCACATAGAAAAATATGACATTTTAATAACTAAGTGGAGTACTTCCTTTTCTTCTTGCCCTCTGTTCCTCTCGCATTAAGAAATTATTTCAGGTTTGATTCTTTCAGTCCTCACAAGCAAACAGCCATCTCCTCTCTCCTCTACTCCAGTTTTTACTTGCACCCCTCATTGTCTTCTCATCCCTCCACCTCGATTCAAGCAATTTGTCTCTTCGCTACCTTCCACCTATCCACCCCCACCGCCCCTCTTCACCGCCTCTGCTTCTTACCAGGACTTCCTTGCAGATGTCGTTCAGCTCCTTCTCGATCTTCTCTCTGTACTCCTTGGCCAGTGCGGTCTTCCCGCTGTCATCAGACTTCTGCTCCATGCTGGACACCACCCGCCAAGAGGACCTCCTTGCCCCCACCACATTCTTGTAAGCAACAGAGAGCAGGTTGCGCTCCTCGTTGCTGAGCTCTGAGCCCTCCTCTGTAACACCCTTCATGGCTGCAGCCATGTCATCATAGCGCTCAGCCTGCTCGGCCAGTTTGGCTTTCTGTACCTGCTCCTCCTTGTCTGCCATGGCTCCTGTCGTGGGCTGAGGAAGGAAGGACAGAGGAGAGGGAGTTCGGGAGGGACAAAACAAAGGGGACAGGAGACGGATTAGGAAGACAGAGGAGAGAGAGTTGGGGGAGGGCAGGAACAAGGAGAGAAAGAGAGGAGCAACATGATGGGGAAGGGGGGAGGGATTTGATCATTTGAATTTAATGAAGGAGGACTACAGTGCATTAACATGTTTTTCTTCCTGCGTAAAATGATTTCTCAGGTATGCATTTAAACATAGACATATTGAGCAACATTATATTAATATTAATTTGATGATACAAAAATGACAATTGGTTAAATGGGAATAAATGGGCATATATTATGATACTCTTTAATATAGTTGGAGAATATTATATTGACAAAAAGTCCAGGTCATATGAAACATGTACACTGGTACATTGGTCAGAATCACTTATTATTTGCAAACGTATCTCTTGGGTATGTACACACCAGCCATTTTTTAAGTGTTTTTTTGGATTTCAACCAGCTTGACTCATTTGCACTTAGTCTGGCATATACTTGATTTATATTGGTGACTACAGTCAATTGGCATCTAAGTAATTAAAAATACAAGAGAAAGTGGTTATATGTGTACCAGAGTTTTTACTTCAGAAACTGTCTCTCTACAAAGATTCATTGTAACAAGGATGAACAGGGATACAGATGCAACGAATGATCCTTTCTATCATACATCCTATTATTTCAGTTACATTTTTTTCCAGATTAGCCATTTGGGCCATGAAATGTGATATGCAATTTACAATGCTGTGAAATACAGAATAATGGAGATCACAATTTTCCAGAGGGTGAGGTGACCTGTTTGACCTCATATAAACCTTTTCATCTCCAATTAACCTGCAAATTATTTTCTCTATGAATCCATCTGTCATTTTGGTCTACAAAATGTCAGAAAATAGTGAAAAATGTCCATCACAGTTTCTCTGAACATAAGATGACATGGCAAAAAATCACATGTTTTTTTCCTGACTAATAGTATAAAACCACTAAATATTCAGTCAACTATTATTTATGACAGAAAACCAGAAAATCCTCACATTGAAGCAGCCGAGACCTCTGGATGTCTAACATTTTTGCATAAAAGTATTTATCAGTTAAAATATTTGCAGATCAATTTTTTATGGACTAGTTGTTTCAACTCTGAATTAATTAAATATATAAACATATATGACAAATCTGCAAATTTTCTAAGATGAAACAAGGGAATGTTTTTGCTCAATAAATGGTGCAAATTATTAATGGCCTGACAAAATACTTTTAGATTAATTTTCTGTCTTACTCAATGAATCGCCTTATCATTTCAGCTGTGTGTTAAATAGTTTTTAAAAAATGAATTATTGGCTCTACACCAGGTTAAAGGCAGAAAAGAGAGGCTTATGTAATTAAGAATTAAGAATAATACAACTGAGGCAAAACAACAAGTATGGTCAATACTGATCTTGTTCTGATTAGAGCCTGCTGATACCCAGCTCACTGGCTGTTAGGCTACTTCCTAGCTGGGAGATTTTATAATTTCCTTGTTTCCTCAGTATAATTGCAGGACTGTTGTAGTGGATTTACAAAATCTATAATAAAATACGATTAATTTGCATACAAGCTACTTTGCACAAACCTATTTGAGACCAGCCTTTCAAAAATCACACAGTCAGTGAGTCAGATTTGCCAGGAACCCAGACACCTGCACCCTTCTGAGGAATGTCGGCCACCCAGTTTCTCACACACACACACACACACACACACACACACACACACACACACACACACACACACACACACACCTGCCCAAAGAGCTCCAACTGTGGACAAGGATTTAAAAACCTACAGATAGTCTTCCTGTAAGATCTGTCCTAAATATTTCCACTGTTTAATGTGAAAAATGCCTGATAACGCCGCAGAATCGTAGACAAGACCCAGTAACAGTGTCTACGAATCGGTTAAACTGGAATGAAAGGAACCTCGCTTAGTTCAGTCCACAGTGAACGCCCTTTTTCGCTTCCCGGAAAACAAACCATGGCTATTGGTCTGGCGAGCATTAAGCATTATTTTTAGGTGGCTTCATTCAGAAAAGCTAATGTGGTATAATCAGAAAGCTGTCCTCTAGCACGGTGAGTAAAAAACAATAGATGGGTTAAAGTGCAGTGGCGCTTCCCATTCAGCAAGCGCCGAACAATGACTGAGCTGCGGAGCATCACTGGCTTCCACTTACAGTCAGTAGCAGCGATTCATGCTGGATTAAAAGCTTCTCCTAAAGCACACAGAGCAAATGTAACGATTTACCGTCGAACATACCACCGATCACCAGCAGTAAATAACCGTGAACTAACCTGTGAGTGTCGTTAGACGATGTTGTTCCTGATTCCCGGCCGCACAGCTGATGATCTCTCCCGCTCATCCACGGGGTTTCCCTCCAATCAAAGACACAGCGGCAGGGTCGCACCGGGACGGATGACGTCAGAATCGTGTTGCTGGGGCAACCAAATTTACGGGCAGAAAATTTTAAAAGCCATGTAAACTCAGTCAGTGGACAATTTTAAAGATTTTTCAAGTTTCCGAAATATATTTTAGAATGAATATTATATTATTTATATATTATTATATATTAAATAAATATTATATATATATATATATATATATATATATATATTAATATATATATATATATTTATTATTTAAACCTAAGTAAACAATACGTACAGGCCACACCTTTTGTTTCTGAATTCTTCTAACTGTAAAAGCACATACAAATTGGACAGTTACTCACTTAATTTACTGTGCGAATACAGAAAAGTGCACATCCCGTGAGCGTTTGCTCAGCAACGCCCGCAAAGGCTCGTGGAAGATGTAGTTGGTGAATTTCAAGGAGTTCAGTAGATGTTTTTAAAATAGGGGGAAAAAAAACAGTAATCTGGTTCAGCGATTCAGAAAGGATCATGTAAGAAGAAAATGGGCACAGAAATTAACCCGGAAGTGTTTCTTAACGGGCTCCGTGTTCATATAGGCTATATATATATATATATATATATATACACACACATAAATATATATATATTTATGTGTGTGTCTGCTATATGTGCAGATTTAGTATTGAAATTCTGATAATTTAATTGCACTAGTGGGACTATACAGTATTACACCTCTGAAGAGAACTATATTTCACAGGCCAGCTTTTTTCCTGCACACAGTGACATATAAAATGTGCATAATATTACACAAAACATCAAAATTCTTTAACAAGCATTCCTGTGGAAGTAATGATGTTTTGACCTATCACTAATCCCTCAGTGGCATAGATCTACTGAGCCCCCTGAGAGGTGACATCATTTCTAACCCTGACCTTAAGTAGGTTGTTAAAACTGTCTTTGAATCCTACCCTCACCCTGGCAAAGACATGATACTTGGCTGCTTAACCAGGTTTCACAGTGAGTCAACATGTATCTGCTTAAGCCAAAGTGCATTTAGCACCCCGCTGGTTTCATAGATAGTTTCTGCAGATGCCATGGCCTGTTTATCTAGTTCCACTAGTTTACAAATAGCCACTTATTTGGCCCTTTGGTATCACACATGAATCATGTCCGTTGACTTGTCTTACAAAAGAAAATAGAAAAATGTTTTCAGTATGAAGTTCTGTGTGAGTGTAAGAGTTCAGGCAAGTCTAGAGTCATCAGGTGGGCACCCTCTTAGCAGCTGGTGAGTTGGACCTATGACACTGACATAAGGCCTGACAGCCTTTTTTCAAGGGAATCATGTGTGGAAAAGTTTCTGATTCCAGAGAGGGTACTAATCAGTGGTGAGTAGGACTAGAGAAACTAGATAAACAGTGATGATAACTGGACAAACAGTGTTTCTCATTATTATATAGAAATAATTTCAAACGTTTCTAAAATTCCTGACACATTTATTACAACAAACAGCAGAGGTAGAAGAGATGTCTACACATAAATTATACTTGAATAAAAAGGCCTCTCCAAAATATTCCTAATGGGAAAAATGGCCCAAGCTCTGGAAGCTCCACCTAGTGTCTACCTTGAAAATCTCTTCAGGAAATAAAATGACAAGATATTACAAGAGGCGTAATAAACTATTCCAGCAATAATATGTTACAGAAGCTTTTTAACCAGGGTGTGTCTTTGCTTTTGAATTAGGTTTTGAGTTATTTTGAAGTAGGCCAGTAGATGGCAATGGCCCTTTATATTAATTTTGAAACACAAGCTTTTTTTGGGCCCAGAGGTACTAATAATACAACAGTGCTATTGCCATGGTGGGCACTGATCAGTAAGGATTTAAAATGCCTATAAACAATTGTCCACAATTCTGAATTAACCTTAGATTGTTTAAATGACATAAAGCCAAAAACACAGTGTTTCAGAGTTTCATTATCACCAGTACAATGAGAGCAGATCATGGTTTGCAGCTGTTTTCATCTCTTCAAACTGACATGTGCCTGGAAATAGATGATCTATAGCCAGTGGGAATATAATTAATTCCTTCACCTAATTAAGACAACTAATTTCATTTTGTGCAAGTGCTCTGCTTTTTCCTGTTAGTACTGGGCCTGGATTCAAACAAACAGGCCATAACACAGAGGACATCTCACAGATGTGTGTGTCTGTTTGTATGAATGAACATGTCTTGTATTTTTTCATTCACAAGGTTACAGATGGGAAGGAAGGAGGTGGATTATGTAGGAGGACATGGAGAAACAATGTGGGCAATGACTCATTCAGCCGAGCTGCATATACCATTAATAAAAAACACGGCAGCACACCACTAGCTTTTGTTTTCTGAATACACAGAATGAGTATTCAGCATTTAGCATTATTTCTCCTGAAATTATTTAAACACTATAAAGAAGATACATTTTGTGGCTCTTGAAGACTGAGTGAATATAAGCAAGCTTCTAATACATATCATGCAATGACGTGGTTATTTCATGTCTGTATGTCCACACATCTTATCAGTTACTGACTCTGAGCTTAACCGAATGCAACTGTCATAGCTGGAGAAAAGCGAACAGTGGGAGTTGATGCTTTTTCTGATGAAAAAGCTCTTTTGCTGCTGGTCAATGGGCTCAGACAGGATTCATTGTTTTTGTTAATTAGAAGCACAGTGCTGACGTTTGACTCATTTCCTGTTGTGGATGTGAGCCTTTTTTGACAGTTGGTATCAGGTTCAACATCATATCACTGATATATATGTTTCATGATCATTTGAATATCAGTTTCAGTTTTGGCACTGGTATTTTTGGTTGTTTGCTTCAAGTTATATTTTCCAAATGTAACTTGTTTTCCTTTTCAGTTTCCCGGAGGGATTTATGAAAAACTCTCAAAACAAAAACATACTCACAATTCTGATTCAGAACCTTGATGTTTGCAAGCTGCTTCGATTTTTGTTCATCATTTGTCATCATTTACTTATGTGAGCAGTCAATTTGGATGTAAAATATTGTATAACTATGAAGCTAACAAAACCTCAAAAACTACAGTAGATAGGGTGTTTTAGTCCATTAAGCCAGAGCCACGCATACAGTATGTGTGACAGAAAACTTCCATCCCGCCAGGTAGAGAGAATTCTTTCAAATAATACCATCTACTGAAAGAGACAATGTCTGTGTGCAATTTGTCTCCTTCAGCAGACAGACTACAAAATATAATGACAGAAAAACGCAGATATACAACAAAGTAAAATTTAATAAAATGCTATAATACATCATTGGAGCATAAATTCATTTTCCAAGCATACAAATGTTGTTGACAAGCTCCCGTAAAATTTTATTAACTTGCAATTCATTTAGCAGCTTGGAAATAGCTGGCAAAATTTCATATTTTTATGACCCCACATAAAATCATGATTAACTAGATGAAAGACTGCAGTACAACAGGGCAGACAGCGCTGTGGAGGAACAGATAATAGGGAAAATCTCACTGCCTCCATTTTATTCATTACTAAACATTCAAAGCCAAATTAAACGGAATAACTAATAAAACAGATGAGGTCACATTTGCGACAAACTAGAAATTTGAATTAAAACATTTTGTCTACATCCCATCCAATCCAAATCCGTGCTTTGCAAGCAAACTGTGTGTTTACCTCATGTGGCATGCTGGCTGTAAAGGTTTAAATCAGACACTCAATCCTGTAAAGCTTCAGATAAAGAGGTACAAGAGCTAGCAGCAAGAAATATCCCTATGTGAACAACACTTCGTGGGCAGTGAGGAGTTTGTTCTGAGAAACTGTGAGAATGAAGCAAGAAATTTTCATTCACCACTTGGATCATAAAAGTCATCAGTGACCCAGAAATCAAAACCAATATTTGGGTTTAACCCCTCATATATTTGAACACAAGCAAAAACAGGACTGGATGGGAGGAAGGATTGCATCAAAGGCAACCTGGCCTGTTAAAGTCTAAACGAAGATAACTGCTTCATGTTGTTTACATTAAATCATCCATTGCTGTCAGACAAGTGCAGAGTAGGTGCAGGGCCTTGAAGAACTCAGTTTGGTGTCCACGGTGGCTGCTTATGCCTCCACTCCCTCTAACTCAGGGGGCAGAGGAGATTTCGGATGCTTGCTCTCAAAGTGTTGCTTGAAGGTTTTTGGGTCGGGCATCTGGGACTACAGAAGAGAACGATACATCCAACAAAAACTGTGTTATAATTTAGGGAGATGGTACAAGACTTGCATTTGGTTGAATATGACTTCTCAAAGATAGAAGAAGTTTATACAAATCAAAAAAGGAAGCAAATGGCAGCAATGTGTCAGAGATCAGGCTTCATACTCACCCTGCACACAGAGCAGGTGAACACTAACGCCGCCTTGGCTGCCGTCTTTTGATCATGACCCTTGGCTTTCTTCATTTCTGCCTGTTTCTTGGCATTTTTCTGCTGAGACTGAATCTTCTGATGCCCACGTGCCATGATGGCAAAGCCTAGAGAGGAGGATACAAGGACAAAGTTCTTAATTAATGGTACTGATAAACAGAAATGTTGTTGTATAATACATAGCAAAGGTAAAATATGGGTGATAGACTATTATAAATTATGATGTATATGATACGCAACTTACTGTGTGTGACATCAGTATTTTACAGGGCTAATGCAAAGCCGTTCTTATAGGCAGCTAAAAGTTTAATGGATACAAAGACACGACAAAAAAAGCAAAGAGCCAGCAACTGCCCGTCAGCCAGGGTCAGGCAAATTAAACAAGATAAAACTCCCATCTGACCTCAACTGAAATACAGGTGTTTCAGGTGAAAAACAGTCAACACGCTGGCTCATAAAACCTTGACCAGCATGAATGTAGGGATTGTGCAATTCCTGAAAGATATTCAGGAAAAGGGAACCTAAACAACATTAGAAAAGCTTAGCATAGTGGTTGGACATGGGCCTATTCCAAGAAGTAACTTATTTGTATTTATTCTGCTGAATAACCCTGAAACCACTTTAAAGGTTCCAGGTTTTATCAGCATGGATAAACTTGTTTCTTGGAACAGGTCCAGGTTTGGCAGGTTGTGCTACAGATTTATTGGCAATTTGCACTTTCAGGAGGGTAGTATCAGAGAAACAAGTTCTCTCTTATTCTTAACAGGAATTTAAACACAGATTCCTACTGAAAAACTAGTTTCTCCCATCCAGGGCAAACTCCAAGGATGCCATTTTCAATAAGATCCTTCCTTGATAAAAGGTTCATGTGGATACAGGTGAAGGTTTGGGTATGTGGTTAGGACCTCAGGCTCCAACTACAACTACAAAAGGAAACCATAAAAATGCAAGCTTATTGGTATGGCTGGGTTAAAATGAACCATGGTCCCTTGAATTTGACACAGAGTACCAATATTAAATAGTAATGCAGAATCCACTTTAAGGCCCTTATCATTTTAGTTAAATTGAGCTTAAGTGGTGCATAGTCCCTATGAAAAGTTTTAAGGTATGCATTTTTTTTAATCTGGATAAGTATTCATATTATTGCTAGTTTTGAAAAGGTTTATCCTAACTTTTTAAATCCTAACAAATTCCAGTTAATCAAGTTATTACACTCTGATTGAACCTGAGGCATTCAAGCCCCTGTAGGTCTAGGGACTTGAGGCAGTTGCCCACTTTTCCCTGTTGGTAATCCAGCCTTGCTTACTAGCAAGTTCTATAAATAGGCAGCTGTTAGCAAGCAATGGATGTTAGTGTTAACTAGTGTTGATTATCTTATGCGAAATCTGGTACGCTTGTACACTCAGTCTATTTACCTCAGTCAACACCATATGTTATCAAACTGGTTTAAAAACTGGGTGCAGTAGTCCTAGGTGCTTGAGGCATTCAATGTAATATAGTAATTTTGGTGATATAACTCTTCAGAAGTAGGGACAGAGAAAATACAGACGAGTTAGCACGTTAGCAGTCACTGTTTTTGTCTCAGATGTCATATCCTCTCGACCTCTTCGTTTACAGTTCAGACAAGTCTTTATGTTGGGCACCTTCTGACAAAACCACAGCACATCTGACTCACTGTCATCGAGGTGACACCCGTTTGATTTGTCCTGCATTAATCCAGCTGTTATTCGAAGCTGAACTGCAAGTGTCAATCAGCTGTAACGTGGGTTAGCCTACATGCTAACCTCACCTCCCTCCGGCTATCTAGTTAGCTAGCCGGCTAACTAACCTAAAGAATATATCCTTCAGCTTGTGGTTCACCGACGATATGCCAAGCTCATCAAAATTTTTAATATTTTTTCAAAAGGACAGCAAGTCTTACCTCTTAAAGTAAGAGTACGTGTTGTTAGCTGGGTGCCCACACACAGGTGTGACAGCTGCTCAGTTCACAGACAACCGAAGGCTAATGCTGTGTTCAGTGACACTCGCAAGATACGCTTTCGATACTTCATATACATTTTCATGAGTTCAAAAAAACTAA
Organism: Seriola dumerili; assembly: GCF_002260705.1. Classification (NCBI taxonomy): domain Eukaryota; kingdom Metazoa; phylum Chordata; class Actinopteri; order Carangiformes; family Carangidae; genus Seriola; species Seriola dumerili. The sequence continues at coordinate 7,326,232 of NW_019174365.1, read as the reverse complement.
ACTTTCATATTTTTTCTGACTTAACCATCTTCAAAGAAAAATAAAAGTTACACATGTTAGGAGCAGCTGAACTATGATTTTAGTGAGTGACAGGATAATACAGGTTACCTATTAATATAACTGATATAATCATGTTTTATACGTTAATAGGAGAAGTCCATGAATGCACCGGAAGGGCTGATTAAAGCCACCAGGCCAAAGATACATGACATTGACAATGTTGCCTCCAAGCGGCGGGATTTGGTTAGTGCATGCCCACACAAAATAACAGAAACACAAATAGCTGACAAATTTGTACCAATTATAAGTTAAGTACCAAGTCTGTTTATCTCAGTTTTATTTACCAGTCCACTGAACAGTAGGATACAGCTGTGTGTCACAGTGCATGATATTTGCAGACACAGGGATGCTGATATTTTATTTATAATTTGGAATAATGATTACATGATCCCATGTGATTGTCTGTATTGTAAGTATTAACACATTTATTTTAGCTTTGAAGAAATGCTAAATCTGGTCATGATTATGTTTCTTTAAAAAGAGCATTTACAGTTCTCACTTTTTCTTCTTACAGCTGTAGACACTGCCATGCAAAATGTGTGGAGCTGCTTTCAATTATCTACACATCTACATATCTAGTATATTGCAGGAAAAAAAAGGTGAGGAACAGGATTTAATTGTTTAATTTAAAGTGTTAAAACTGTGAATTCCTGAATAAATATCCTCATTAACCTTTTAATTTGTGCTGTTTGTCAGATGATTTGCTATTTGTCTAACCCTTTGCACCTCACCTGTTACTACCTGAACACCTTCAAGCTATGGGTAAGGTATGCATTGCACAGGACCAAAACTCTTTGCATCACACATCATCATTGAGAGGTAAATGATAAAAGACATGTTCCCTCAGAGCTGACACTGGGGGGCAGGCATAGAGGAAGCTTACTGTACACTTGCCTGTTAAATCATGCTGTGAATGTCTCAGTGCCGCAAGCATCCACAACATGTCTACTGTCAAGCTTCACAGTGTGACCATGAGACCTGCAACACACAGGCACAACCAAATACTGATATACACTTAATACTGTTAAGCATTTACTAACATTTTTTTTAATCACAGTTATACAAACACTGCAGCAGCATGACCCGTGCAGACCATAATGTGGACTATGTTAGATATTTATCTTTTCTATCTGTGACTGTGGTTTAGCCGTCAGGCAGGAACAGTGGAGCTGTTCACCTCTGCTCAGTATTTGACTAAATTCAGCTAATATGTAAATGCACTGCAGCTCCAGCTCTCACATGATGGAAACACAGGCCCACATGTTATCAGAAAGGTGTCTAAAATATCAATCGGCATATATAGAGAAAATAATGAAATCAAAGTTTTTATTTGTCCAGTTGTGAGATACCTTAGGTGTCATGGCTTTCTTGGGAGAAATCTTATCATTGTGAGAAAAGTCTCCAGCCAGCTATTGTATCACCCCCAACCCACCCCACCCACCTGCCTCTCCACCTTCCTGCTGTTTTTTTTCTCATCATAAGAAAAGAGAGACAATCCTTTCAGTCTTTTGTGAAAGGGGGGAATATCTCTCAAGAGAGAAGGATGTGATTATGCTTTCAGAAAGGGGGCAAAAAGTAAAAGAAAGAAGGGGGGTTTAAAAAAAATGACAAAAGCCACACATTGCTCAAGTTCCCCCACCCTGGAGGTTGTTGTGCAGCGACTTGCTAGCTTAGGTTTGGGGTGGGGTTGTCCAGCCTTAGGGGCCTGTGTGAAAGCAAATCTTCCAGGTGTCAGCTCCTCAATAGGAGAGGAGAATATTATCTGGTTGTCCATTGTGCGTATGAATAAGCAGGGGTTTGCCACAGACAGCCTGAGATTTTTTTCCATTTGGGTCTTTTCCTCCCGCCACAAGGGCTTTCAGGTTCACGTTCGGCTCAGCCCAGTTCTTTTTTTCTTCTTTTACCTTTCAGCTCTCATACTGCAGTTTCTGGTTTATATTTTCTCACCAAAAACTGATGACTTTTCAAGAGGTTAAGCCAAGGTCAAGAAAAATTTCTGAAGATGCATTCCAGGGTGAAGACAGTTGTTCCACCTTGCCTACCTCTGGAAAACTTGTATGGCAACAAAACAAAGAGGGAGAAATAGCGGCTGTCAGGGGTTAGTGTGACCTCCCTCTTTCTGTGGAAGCTGTTGAGGGAAGAGGAAGTTGGATTTCATCTTCCCCATTGGCCACTTCCTCTCTCAGCTACCCCTCCTTAACCTTTCCCTTTTTTTTTTTTTTTTTTTCCAAACCAACAGGTTTTGCCATAGTCCACTGCTGCTGCTGCTGCTGCTGCTGCTGCTGCTGCTGCTGCTGCTGCTGCTGCTGCTGCTGCTGCACCACCGTGACATGCCACAATGTTGCCGGACCAGTCGGGCTGTACACAAGCCACGACACAGTCACAACACATCCACATACTGGTGATAACTTTCACCACCGAGGCCATGTGACTTCATTAACATATTTAGAGCACACACACACACACACACACACACACACACACACACACACACACACACACACACACACAGGGTTTGTTGAGGCATATAATGGTGGTGTTGTTACTATGTATTTGGGGAAAGATAAAAGAAACAAAATTAAAAATTAATCAGCACTTGAACTCTCATCAGAGGGAGAAAAAGTTAAAAGCAAACTTAATAGTACAGACTGTTTTTTGTTTTGTTTTTTTTTTTTGCTGTTGTGCAATGATGCAAATGCAATTGTTCATTGTTTCATTAAAAGTGACCCTGGGAAGCCCCGAGAAATCACATCAAGAGGGCAAACCATGCCTTCAGGCAAATACGTTTCTTTCCTTGACACAGACACACACACACACACACACACACACACACACACACACACTTACACACTTATACACACAGAGTGCAACTGAAGGAGAGGTGAGGTCTGGGGTCGGGCAGACATAAGCTGGTCAGACAGAGGCTGATTGTGAAGGTGGCGACAGCGTTCACTAACCTCGCTAACAGCAGCAGCTCTCTGATATTTGGGCCAAATGCAACTGTAAGTGAATGGAGTCAATAACATTGGCTCAAATGTCAGTTATTTATTTGTGCTATAGCTCCCAAGAGAGTGCTTCAAGTACAAAATATTTTCATGGCAGTTTGTATGATACCCTACCATAAACCATTCAAACTTAAATTTTGTAGCAACTTTTATACAGGTTAGTGCAAAAAACATAAAGAGTAAAACAATTGCAAACTAATGCATATGGGGAATTTAATATGAAAAAATGATAATATTAAACAATGAGTGTGTGTCATTTTTGCAGCATTTAAAAAGTTAGTATAAACCTTTTCAAAACTAGCAATAATATGAATACTTATCCAGATAAAAAAAATGCATACCCTAAAACTTTTCATTCAAAGTCCACGTAGCTCTCCATGTTGCTTTTGCTGCAACTTTTTTCTAACCACTGATCCATCTCTGCTAACTCTATCGACTGATGATGACCACAAGTTATGGCTGAAAGCTCCAGAAAACAAATAGCAAATGGACACAGGTTTAAGATCTTTTTTTCCAAGGTCAAGAAGGCTGAAAGATTTAGTATTAACACTGAAACATATACATTAATATTTATTGTTTTACTAAAGCTAAAATGAATTCGAATACACAATGCTAACAGTAAGTCAACCCTGTCTTCTAGAAATGATGCTTGTATACGACTGGTATATAAGTGGCTTTGTGGCTTTCAACATTTTAACCTTGTGGACCCTCACGTCTATTCGTGGACCCTCAATGGTCGTGAGCAGATCATTTGAATAGGAGAACCACAGTTTGCTAGCAACTGCTTAAAAAGTACTTGATTGTATCAGTTAATTTTAATGCACACAGAGGGATGACAAGTTAAAGGTAAATGAAAGGGACCTGTACTCAGCTAGAGACACCTAATCCTGGCCAAGTCCAGACAAGCTGCTTCTCCCTGCGAAAAAACTCCTGGTATGTAGGATACACCTTTCACCTCTCTCACAAGAGTGGGACACATACACACTCTCTATCACACACACACACACACACACACACACACACACACACACACAGACGAAGGTATTCTGTGGCTCTCGGCCCCTGAATTTCCAGTCTTGTCCATGCCTGTTTGTGGCAGCTTGTACAGTAGCCCTCACATTATTTCAGCTGTCAAACCGTCGCATGGCAGACATTCCAGCAGGCAGAAGTCATACAGGGAGAGCTACAGACAAGAGAAAAAGCTGACACATTATTTTCATTAAGGCAAGCAAAACATATTTCTCACTTTGTTTTTTGAGTGGAGTACATTATATATGAGCATGGACAGATCATGAGGCAACAGGCCCCCGGGCACATACAGTATAAGCCCTCCCCCTCCCTCCTACACAGGTACAAGACACCTACACTGACAGAGACACAAAATGTTGTTGGTAGTTTTTTGTCTCTTTGTGCTAGTTTGTTTCAAATTGTGGTAGTTTTGCATCTCTGTAGTAGTTTTGCGTCTCTTTTTAGTCATTTTGCATCTCTTTGTGGTAGTTTTGTGTCTCTTTGTGGTAGTTTTGTGTCTCTTTGTGGTAGTTTTCTGTCTCTTTGTGGTCGTTTTGTATTTCTTTGCTGACTAACCTTTATATGATAATTTTAAAGGCTCTGGGCACAGCAATAAAGGTAAATTCAGTAATCCAGCTATGTTCATTGAAAAAGTAGTAATAAAGTTGATTAGAAGAATGCTTGAAATTCATTAACTATTCATCATTCATTCATTTTTTTCTGCATTTGTTTCTCTCCTACCTTGAATCAAGTCTTCTATTTCCCTGTCTTTTGTCTCTCTTACTCATCTCTGTGTGCTGTTAGAAGAAAAGGACCCCACCTGTATTTATCTAGCAGTTCCATTTGAACACACTCAGACATAGAAAGAGCTCAGCAAAGGCCCAGGTGCTCTGTAAAACAAATTAGACAAGGGAGGATGGTAGTGATCATCCACAGGGAATGCAAACAAATGCATGCTTGTCACAAACACACACACAGCACCACTGACGGTTAAACTGAATCTGAAACGTAATTTTTAGATTTCCATACAGGGGCGCCTGAAGGCATTCTTAAGCAAAAGGCCTGCATTTTGTCATGCAAACACTTTCACAAGACAGCAAACCAGTTTGGAGACCAACCGTTTGTCAAAATCCAGACAAAATCCAACTTGGAGGAAGTTTATCTTATCACTTGGCACTGAGTGAATGTACCTCTGAAATGTAGCTGTGGTGGAAGAGGTACTAAGATCTTTTCCTTAAATAAAAACACCAATATGTAAAAAACAAAACAAAACTATAATCAGCAAAACTTACTTAATGTGTCAAAAGTAAAAGTACCCTGAAAAAAAATAGACCCTGATATAATCATCATAAATTACATTAGTAGATTGTTAATACTAATGTAACTATGCATAAGTACCAATTTATTGTTGTAGCTGGTTGAGGCGTAACTAGTTTACCTGTATTTTAGTCCAGTGGGTAACAAGATTAATCTGAGGGCTCGTGAGAAAAAAATTCTTTATTTTGCTTTTGCTTTTTTGCAAAGTATTGGATGATTTTATCTCTTTGGGCCTCAAACATTTTATTTAAAAATCAAACTATCTGAGACATTTAGACAGGGAATTGGGGCAAAGGTCAAGGGGCTAAAACTAGACACCAATTTTAACAATTTTAACCAATTTTAATTCTGACACAAGCCAAAAAGTCTGGAAACCAATAGTTTAATCTCTGACAGTCAATTGATAAATAAAAACAATGGGGGGGGGGCTCCACACACACACACACACACACACACACACACACACACACACACACACATACATTGTCTGCTCTGGCAGGGTAATCCCAAACACTGGGATCTCCTCATACAATGGCTTCATTAAGAGGACAATAGCATTGTGTCAGCTAATGACAGGGCTCCTCCCTGCCTTCTGTCTGCTCTGAGATTACTTGATACACGCGCACACACACACTCACACTCACACACACACACACACACACACACACACACACACACACACACACACACACACACACACACACACACACACACATTATTGAAATTAAGCGGGGAAAAGGTTAAATCAGTGGCTGTGTATGAGTGTGTCAGTCTGAGGCCATTTATAAGGTTGACCAGTCATGCCTCACAGATGGCCTTTTCCAACTTTTCCAACAACTTTTAACCCTCATTGTTTTAATAAAACTCTACTTTTATCGAATAAAATCCGAACTAAAGTTTCAGGAGTTCATTTTTCTGAACGTAAACCCTTTCTTTCTGTTTTCCTGTTTCTTCTTTCTGTGTCACTGTGGTGCCTTCAACGCCGTCTTTTCGTTCGCTTGCAGGTGAGGTGGGCCTCTACCTGCCCTCGCTGACCCAACAGCCAATCAGAGCCCAGCTCCGCTCCGCAGCAGCCAATCAGCGCCAGACTCGCCCTCGCCTTCCACAGTTCTTTCACAGTGAAAGAATTTCAGCGCAAAGTTGACCCGCTGCCATTAAAATAAGGCAAATAATTTAATGCACGGCAGCCGGATATGTTGATATTTGTCATAATATATTTGTACAAACTGAACACAAGACAAGCAAAGTGTCTGACTGACTGACTGCCGGGGGACAAAAGCGGTTTACCTGCCAGGTGGAGCGGAGGAGAGTCAGTCAGGGAGAGGAGAGGGGCTGGGAGAAAAGAAGCGGGGCGAGAAAAGTCGACTTACCTGTAGCCCAACTTCTGGCAACTCACTCACTCTACTACCTGCTCCGACTTGAAAGTCCAGTTTCACAAGGAAGGATCGTAGAGGAAGCGAAATATGTCACAGGAGACAGACAAGTAAGTGATCGAGGCAGCGGAGAGGATCTTTGATGATTTCAACTTGAAGGGGGGAAAAAAATAACTTTTTTCAACTGTTTTCATTAGCGTCTTTAATCACAGGAAAAGCTGCTTTTAAATCGGACTGACTTTATTTTGAGGAGGAAAAAGAGGGCTCACTCTCTGGTTGTATCACTTTTGGATAATTTAGAAATATTAAACTTCCACAGGCCTGGAGGAAAAGTTGACAAGCAAAAGTTGGCGCCGTGGATTTTGTTAGAGCTGAATTCGCCATTTTTGACTGATGGAAGAGCCTTCAAAATGCAACGATTGGATTTTTTTTTAACACTTTAATTTCTTTGTATTAAAATATCTTTAGCCCTACTTTTTGCATTGCATTGCATTTTTCATATTTTAGGCCTGTGCAGTGAGCGATGGATCTTGTATACAGGAGAGTTTTTGCAGCCTGGTGGCCTATATACTGCGCTGTTTTATAACACTAGAAAACTGCTTTATTTATAGCCTTTGTAGACAGTTACAGCAACTGAGACAATCATCATTCAACAACAATTAATACATTTTTCGTTATGAATCTTAGTAAATATCAGAAATAGCAGCGTTTGCATTGACTGATCAAAATCTCTAAATGTTACAGAGGATCTGATGTGTTTTAGTTTTACCAAATCCCAGCAATAGTTTAATGATTGAGAAAAAATACTTGAGTATCTTAATACAGTTATACATAACTGTATAATAATAAGTTAAATTAATGATTGCTGTAACTAGGTTAGTATTGAAATAGGGAAGTGGTTATTTTCATTATTGTTATTATTATCATTATTATTATTATGAGTATAGTAGTAGTAGCAATGGTTGTGACATCAGTAAAACAATATAAAACAAGTAAATATCTTTACTGGGTAAATGCATGCAGCTTATTTCTCAGTGACTGCACTGTTACTGTAGTGGAAACAACAGGTGTCTTCCACTATTATGACACACAGTGGTAAAATTCAGTCAAATCCAACAGAGTAGAGTTGTTCAAAACAAATATCACCACCTCCATGTCTTATTTGCCTGTGGCCTTTTTATACCTGCATGTCGGCTCACTAGCTTCTGGTGTGGCTGCCACAGAGAAGCTGACAACAATTTGGGACAAATGCAAGATCAGTGTAAAAGAAATACAGTTTGATTTGCAGCTAGTGAAAGGGATGAGGGATTTTAAAAAAAAACGTAGACCTAAATGTATGATGCATCTAAAGATGTGATGATGTAAGGCAGACATGGTGGAACAGATTCATCGTAGGTGCCGTCTGTCAGTGCCTCTTTTCTACTATTACATCCTTTTCTATAAAGGTTTGCATCAGTATGATATCAGAGATTGGGGGCGGGACAAATGAGTTTTATTTGGCAGGTAGACCTGGCAGGCAGCAGTTTATGTCAATTAGAGAAACCACACTAGTAATACAAATGAGTTATTTCTTGTTCTAATTATGTTAATTTACGAGGCGTAGAGTAGATTTCACAGCTTGAAAATTCTCCTGATGAATAATTAAACAATGTCAGTTTGTTTCACGCGTGTTGTTGTAACCACAAACAAATAAACACCAAAGGAAAATGAACTTGGATGAGGCTACAACATAATCACTGACTTCTTATATATAAATATATATATTTATACTGATATCGTTCATTGTACAGCAAGTTGCCACATTCAGAGCCTCTGCTGTGAAAGGCTCAGCTCAAAGAGATGTTGTGGCAACACTGTGCGTTTAACTGGTCTGTGATCTCGACTTAAGTGGGCCTACAGAGTAAAGAGAAAGGCCCGTGCACACTCTCAAGACAGACATTAAGCACACTACAGCTGCAACTTTTTATTATCAGTATTTTTCAATGGCTTATTTAATGTAGAAAAGGTTCAAAATAAAGACGAATGGCGAGATCTTAAAAGTTCTGTACTTTTTTATCCAGCAGGCCAAAACCTACACATTTTATATTGGAGGAAACAGTGGATAGGAATCCAATTTTGAACGCTTTTAATGAGCTTTTAGATTGAATAATTAAATCTATTTACACTTTTGAATTCACATGTTTTTGTGTGTGTCTGTCAGTAAGCGTCTGGTGGTGGTGGTCCCCAACGAGAGCTCCTTCCCCGCGGTGCGGCGGGCATACACCAGTGAGGACGAGGCATGGAGGTCGTACCTGGAGAACCCACTGACAGCCGCCACCAAAGCCATGATGAGCATCAACGGGGACGAGGACAGCGCCAACGCCCTGGGCCTCCTCTACGACTACTACAAGGTTCGGAGACATGGTCGAATCGTCTTTTGTGATGCGAGAAAAAACGTTCTGACTTTCTGAAACCATGTCACAAATAAAGAGAAAATGATGAATGAAAGCTGGAAGACCTTTTACTTTTCCACGTTTAGTTTTGAATGATGTCAACCAACATATGACGACCTCCGTTTTTTCCATTTCAGGTGCCTAAAGAAAAGAGGCTCCTGCCAGTTCCCAAAGTCGTTGAAATTACAGAGGAACAGGAGAAGAGGTCAGTGAATCTGGGTCTCTCAGTCAAGGTTGCACACGTCCAGACAGAAAGACAGAGAAAGAAAAAAAGCCTTTCCAGCAGTGTGTGGAGTTAAATCCTTGGGCTCAGTCACTGCAGCATTTAACACTTGTGGTTGATAGGATTACATATAAAACAATTTAATGTGAAAAGCTTTCAGTTTTTTTAAGAACTAAACATGAATTTCTTTGATAAAGAACTATGTGCTGAAGATAATAGTGATATAAGACTGGTACTTTGAGTTTGTTTATGGATATGCATATATATATATATATAATGTCATAGATGAGTGGGTTTTGATTCACTTGAATCACTGATACTACAGCACAGGATGGACTGAGGCCAGTGAAAACCTCTTGAAATGGGAGAAATCCAGCTCTCTGTTTGTCTGAAAAGAAGAAGTAAAGATGCATCAACACATTTCTTTAACCTGTAGCCAACATTTTTCATCCTTGTTAGTCAGTGCTGAAACAGATACAACAGATGTTGTAAAGCAGGTGTAAGATTTGAAGGTTTAGAATTTCAGACATGTTCACTGGACAGCACAACACTTCCTTGATATTTATCCAATAACCCAAACAGCAGCACACCCATGCAGTAAAGGAAAAAAGAAATTAAAAAACACAAATTGCAGAAACCCATCCTTTTTAATCCTTTTGTTTGTTCAGGGTGACATTGCCTAGCAACCCCATCAGCCAAAACGAGGTAGAGACGGTGGACAATCGGGTTCAGGTCCTCAAATCCGTCCCCGTCAACCTGTCACTGAACACGGAGCACCAGGAGGCCAAACGGGAGCAGTTCAGCAGCTCGACGGGGACCGGTGCAGGGTCAGGGGCCGTGGTGAAGGCCGAGGTGTACACGTCCGTCTTCACGACGGGACCGGGGCTTCACTACAGGGTGGAAGGAGACGAGTCAGCGAGAGTGGTCTACGAACAGAGTCCGTATGAGGTGACCACCGTCAGTCACAGCTCGTACGTTAAAGAAGACCAGCAGAGTCCGCCTGACAGCCCGTACGAAGAGGACAGAGACGGGGTGAGAAGAGACGCCAGCTGAATACTGGATAGTTTTACCCTCTCAAGCATATAAAAGTTATGAAAATGAAGTAATTTAAGAAGGGAAATCACTTTTTTCTTAACTGGTTATGAGTAATAGACATGTTAAAAATATGAAAGGAAGTCACACATTGTCTGAAAGGGAAACAAGCCCAACAGTTTGGTTACTGTTGAAAATAGCTATTGTTCTTTGCGTTTCTAAGTCCAATTTGTCAGTGTTTTATTTTATTCTACTGCAGCAGATACATGCCAAAATAGACAGACTATAACATCACAAAGGAAAAGCTTAGTGTTAATCAGTTTTGGTGTGAGAGACTCATTTTGTACAAATCAATAAAAAAGAGAGGAATCCATCATAAGCAGTTCAACAAAAATCCTCAGTAGACCAAAATGTAATGCAGTCACAAGTCAAGATATGTTTTACTTTGAGAAAAGGGCTCAGCTTTCACTTTTTTTTTCAGCTGGAAGAACTAGCTTTTTGCTGTTGTGATTCTATTAGTATTATCTTCTCCATCTACACGTACAAACCACAGTTGAATGTATAGCGAGCGTTAAAAGGCACCGTGGGAAAACAATCAAAGAAGGCAGGTTGATGGACACCAAAACAAGGAAATTACAGCGCCACAAGACTGAATGTCCCACGCTGATGAGCTGTAACAGTATGTGCTGGGTGGAGTTGTTGTTTCATGGTACGTGAAGACAGATAGATGTTTAAATATGATTCACAGAGTCCAAAGGTTCATTACCTGAACAAGAATCTACAAGTGTTTGTTTGAGTTTGTTTTCCGTTAGCTTGAGAACTCCTTTGTCTCTCTGATCTGTATTTATGAGAATACTACTGCTGAATATGCTGGTGTGGTTTTTTTTTTCCATCATTTCCAGCATTGTTTAACCAGTTCCTCTCAGGCTAAACTAACTTTTCATTGTGCCAAAATAAATTCCTCTTTCTGTGTTTTTTTTTTTTTTTTCTTTTTCTTTTTCTTTTCGGTATTCTCCACAGAAGTACCACACACCTTCCTCTCTGGCTACAGATGACTTCTTATTTCATCAGGAGAGAGTGTAAGTCACTCAGAATACAATGACTTAGCCTTCTTGTTATTACAGCACAAACATCAATGTATGTCATGGTGGAAATATTCAGATAGGTGCCATTTTGAAATCAAAATACTGACTGGGAGTGATCCAGAAAGGAACGCCAAATTGTGTGTTGTACCCCCATCATCCCTTGTTATTTCTAATCACATATCATTCTCTATGTGTGCACGTGTACAGTGACAGCTTCCGGTACACACTGGACGCCACACGCTCGCTGCGTCAGAAGCAGGGTGAGGGGCCGATGACCTACCTGAACAAAGGCCAGTTCTACGCTGTGACGCTCAACGAGCTCAGCGCCAACAACCGCCTCCGTCACCCCATCAGCAAAGTCCGGGTGAGCGAGTCATTTCAGTCTCGCTTCTTTTTCCCTCATTTTATTTTCCATTTGGCCTTAACGCTATGAGATTTATTATTTTATTGTTTATTCATGCCTATAGTCAGTCACAGATTTAGCTGTAGTTTATATATTACACACAAATAAGTTCTTTTGTATGTAATTTAAGTCTAACTATAACCAAACCTTGAGACTGCATGTTTATAAAACCTGCTGTAATCTGTATTTTTATAATAACAATGGATTAGATGACTAAATGTATGTGAAAGAGCTCTTTTAGCCTCCACCCATCTCTATGGAGCATTTTAGCATCTTCCCCCTCATTGTTTCGTGTGGTTTTACAAACCACAACTTCACTGTCAAGGCTTTTGTCAGCCTAGTTTCCACAGGTAGTGGGTAACTTGAAAAGTTGGGGGAAAAAAAGTCAGATAAACCCAGTGTACACCACCTGCTCAGCACCAAACAGCAGACACAAAAAAGTTAGTGAATAGCTGGTGAACATAGCAGAGCGTTTAGCAGCTAAAGAGGAAGGTATTTCACTCAAGAGACGGTGATGACCAAACACAGAGCTAAAAGAGAGTGAATATTGAACGTACATTCATCAGGTGGAGACAAACACAACTCCAAATGAATGATAATGTTTCTCTGTATCTGCTGAATCTGTCAATAAGCAACTGTTAGCTGACAGTTCTGCTATATCCGCTTTATAAAGTGGTAGCATCTTGTTTATATCTTGTTTTTGAACTTGATTTTTGGGCCAAAAAAGTCTGCAATGTCTTTATCTTCTTAATGAAGACTGTAAACCTGGCTGACGACTAACTAAAAGATAATTTATAGTAGATAAGTTGTAATAGTCTTATTTTCTTTATTCACACAACTAATTAAAATATGGTTAAAGTTGGTCTGCAAATGGGTAATTCTTTGCTTTCATTTCCAGGTAAGTCTGACTGTGGATGGTTAAAAACGTAATGGTCTGACTTCTCATGTTTCTTGCCTAATCAGACTTCTATTTAGCAATAGCACTGGATTCCCAGACTTAAGCAATCAACTTCAAAAGTTTAATGTTGTTGTTATTATTACTAATAGGAATGGTAACTAGACGTATGGGCATAAACTTGAACTGTAAGAAAGACACAGGAGACAAGAATCTGTCGGGATTCCCAAACACAAGCAGTGACTCAGCTGCAGCATCTTGACCTAAAACTTGATCATCATTTAGTTTAGATTCATTTTCACTTTGTTCTTGTCTTGTATCTGTTTTCAGAGTGTCATCATGGTGGTGTTCAGCGAGGATAAGAACCGCGACGAGCAGCTCAAATACTGGAAGTACTGGCACTCACGGCAGCACACAGCCAAACAGAGAGTCCTAGACATCGGTAAGACTTTTATTGCCCAAAGCGTCCATGTTAACAGCAGCAAAGTTTTGAACAGTTGAATTGATGAATGGCAACACATGAGCCAAAAGACAGAGACAGATTTATGTTATTGTAAATGCAGGAATGCGCTGAGCTAATAAACAAGGCATGACCAAAACTGAGAGCAAATAAGCCCCCACCCAACTGTCTGCTTGGGGCTGTTCAGATGCCCACCATCCTGCACCATCAGACAGGCGGCTGGGCTGTCCTACACACACACACACACACACACACACACACACACACACACACACACAATTCAACACACCTGAGTCTCTTAATGTCTAGGTGTTGCTGAAACACACAACATAAATCCTCTAATCTCTCCTACATCGCCTGGAAGATTGAGCAAAACACTGATTTGTGAAAAAAAAACTCGATAATCCAAACCAACATGTCAAACTTTCTCCCTCACAACGTTTCCCACGGGTGTACGTGTGTCGATCTGCAGCCTCATAATTGTATCTTAACACTTTTGACCTTTTGTCTGAGGGTGTTTTTCGGTTGATGGATTTGAATGTGAACCGATCTTTTCTACGGCTTTTGGAATAAGTGTGTGTGAGAAGCTTGTAGGCGGTTTGCGTTTGACATGCTTGGGCCTGCTAACAGAGGCAGAGATGGCAGAGGTATGTGGGAGACTCAGGGTGGATGGGAGACACACACACACACCTATACACAGCTTGTTGGGACAGGGAGAGGAATGCTAGCCACACTGTTTCCTTGGCTGGTCTTGGTCTGTTGAAAGTGATTCTTGCCCAATTTAGATTTCCATCTTAATATCTATATTACATGAACCAAGACGAATCCTTATCAGCCCACAATTAATAACATCTTTATATCTGATAGAACATTTGTTACCAAGCTGGGCATCAAAAGAAATTAATTTAAGATTGTGAGAGAGTTACTGTGGCAGAAAAAACAAAATACTGTTTTATTTTTTTTAAAAGCGTCACGAGCCAAAAAAATGTCGGTAACCACTCACCTAGAAAATGCAAACATACTGTAAGTATATGGCACATTTTAAAATCAAAGTACTTAAGGTTTTCTGGTCACTGCAATAAGCTGATCTCTTGCTGTCGGCATCTGTGATTTGAAGATGAAACATATTGTCTCGATAACTGTTCATATAACTGCCAGTCCTTCCTGTTGAGAGGAAGTTTTTCAGCGTGGTCAGTTTTCCAGTTTGGCATTTGCCAGTGTAATGAGTCTGTGTTGTGCAGGTGTGTGTTTGTCTGTTTGTGTGTATGTACAGCTTGACCCGAGGGCTGAAAAATTTCCCCCTCGTGCACGAGCACACAGAGATATCTATCTGCGCTCAGATATGCGCGCACGTTCTGCATGTACAAACATGGTCCAAGGTGAAGTACAAACAGGGATGCTGAGAAACCGTTTAAGAAGGGGATGGAAAAGTCACATATGTCGTCTTGACAGCTTTGTTTCCATGTTTATGTATTCATCATTAGGGCTGCATCTCACGATTATGTTGTTATTGATTGATCCGTTAATTGTGTCCTCAAATATTCGAATAATGGGTTTTGAAAAATGCCCATCACCATATCTCAAAGCCCAAGCTGACAGTCCAAAACCCCAAAGTACAAGGTTAAAATAAAGAAAACAAAGCAAATATTTAAGAATCTAGAACCAGAAATTGGTTGTAACAATTGTTTCAGCTCTAATTGTGTGTGGTGTGTGTGTGTGTGTGTGTGTGTGTGTGTGTGTGTGTGTGTGTGTGTGTAGTATAAGGAGGGGGGATGTCCATTCAAGCAGCTCTGTAGGTCAAATGACAGACCGCCCTCCGTCCTGCTCCTCAGAGCCAGATTGGCCTGTAGCTGGATGCAGCCTGTAACCTGAAGCCATCCAGAGAGCTGATTTGAATAGCGGTGGAGGGTTTATCTGGCCGGTTGGGGGGTGGTGGGGTCATGAATGGATCATTTGAATGGGGTTATTTAATGGGGGATACTGGCAGATAGGCATGTTGCTGCCTGTCCTGCTGCTTTGTGCACCTGCTAAAGATCCAGGAAGTGTCACTGCAAACAGCGGTTAGGATGATGGAGGAGGTCAGGGCTGTCAGTGGAAGATGCTCTGAGATGTGACGAGCAGAACTGTTGCTTCTGCCCCGATCATGTCTGTGTCTCATCCTATCAGTGTTTCTCATGCAGACTTACTTATATAGATTTTTATTCCAAATGAAAACAACGGAAAAGTGGGTGATTTAATGAATCACTTCACCTGCAGTCATCAGTTGAAGGATACAGCTGGTTTCAAATTTCATTTCTCTTATTAACAAATACCAGGAAAGACTAGAGCAGACAACGCTTTCCTACCTTTATGCCGTGGAACTCAGTCACAAGCCTCCTTCTACCAAAGGCATACATTTATTAAAATGGGTCCCATGTATATGGTTTAATTTGTAAAAAGAAGACTAAGTGATTTCCTAAAATAGCTGGGCACTGTAAAGTAAAAAGATTAATACACATTTAGAACTCTAGTAATTACGGGAAAAACATAAAACATCACCAGTTATTCTTTAAATCAGCTTAAAAGTCTTTAGACTCTTGGTTATGGTTGCAGTCACTGTTCTTTCCACTGGATTTCTTTTCATTTAAATAAAATCCCAATGCACATAGAGTTTTTTTCCACACCACACCGGTGCACTTCACCCCTTATTTTAGAGGCCCTCCAGTTTGCAGTCACACAGGTCAACAATACTCAGCCAGTGCACTCGTCCGACTGACTTTTAATACCTCTGAGCCAAATCACCTCTTGTGTTTCCTCCTGTTGCCTTTGAAGCCTTTGAAGAGAGTTTGTTTGCTCAAGCAGATAAGATTTTATCTTATAAAATTGAAGCGTGCCATTTGATTGCTTATCTCAACAAACAATAGCTACCTAATTTGTGTCATTCATTGACCAATTTCTGCTGTATATACAGGGATGTTTACTTTTATAATTTTTTATTTAATTTTCTTTCTTTTTTTTTGCAGATATCTGCCAAAATTGCAGAATATAACATAATACATCTATTTTCAGATACTTTTTGAGAATGTTTCTGTTGAAAAAAGTTATGTTTCAGAAGTTGTTGTGATTGCAGAAATGAACCATGTGTTTGTCCTCACAGCTGATTACAAGGAGAGCTTCAACACAATTGGCAACATTGAAGAAATTGCCTACAATGCCATCTCCTTCACCTGGGATGTGAATGAAGAGGCCAAGGTACAGAAACCCTCAAAGAACAATTACACAAATATTATTCCGTTTTTTTTTTTTGTTTTTTTTGTAAGAAATAAATGTCATTGTAACTTTCTCCACAAACCGGTTTGCTCTCTCTGAAGGTGTGTTGTAGATGTGAAAAAAAAGCAGTGGGACAGGTTTTTGTGCTGATTCAGATGTTGGCAAACAAATGCACTCACTCGACAAATTAAACTGGCTTTTGACTGTGATGCAAGCTCCTGACATGTAGACATCGTGAACACTGGAGAGCTCACTTAAAGAACGGCGCATTAAATCTTCAAAATGTTGCTATGATAGAAGAACTGAAAGCTGAAATCACTTCCTTCACTTTAAATCTCATGTTTTTGACTGCCCGTCATCAAACTGATGGGGAGTGTTGTGTACTCGCTCTGTTTGCCTTCTTTGTCTTTGTGTAGCCCACTCCTTTGTGGCCACTCCTTAAATGGAGCCCCGTCACTGTTTGAACTCCAGAGGCCCCCAAGGGCCAACACACACCAAGCCCGGTCCCCACCCTCTGCTGTTTGTTTTGCCCTCATTTCTGTGTGAATGCGAGTGACTCTGTGTGTGTGTGTGTGTGTGTGTGTGTGTGTGTGTGTGTGTGTGTGAGTCAGTCTGTGTGTGTAATGTGGCTCTTTCATTGTAATAGCAGCCCGGGGACAAAGACGTTGCTGGAGGAAATCCAAGCACACTTCTCTGGGCCAATATTGACTCTTTCTCTCTCTGTCTCTTAATCTGTGTGACTATTGAGCTTGAATACACCTGATGCACTGCAGGAACAGGTGTAACAACCAGGTAGTTTAGTGGTCATACTACTCCTGTTGGAGGTCTAAAAGAGAAGTGAAAGAATTAGTTAAAATGTCTTCTTAAATTTCTAAAACTTGAAAACTACAAGTTGGCAAAGTGTAAAAATAAAAAGGATACCTGAAAGAGATAGTTCAAGTTTGTTTTAGGAGAATGCCGTGTTTTTTTTATAACTAATATAAACTTGTGGGATAAGTTACAGATGATAGATTAAACTTTTTTATTTTTCAGAAATTGCTCATAATAAGGTCAAGACAACTATCTCTATCTCTATTCTATGATTCATGTTTATTTTGAGGAGGAAGCTGATGGAACAGGTTTGCCACTTGCTTTTGCCTTTATTTCATAGTGGACAGTTAAAGAGGTGACACATAAAGACAGGGAGATAAAAACTGCATCTTCTTTTTAAACTCGTAACTCTCACAAAAGCGTACACATAAACCAGAGAGAGGGAGAGGTTACCTTCCTAGAGAACGCCAAAACTCATGTGAGACGAATGTGAGTGATATTTTTTTTTTTTTTGGAAATATTTTAGCAAATTTTTCTTTGGTATAATAGACTCTAAAGGGAGTGTTGCATTGGAGTAGAAGAGGAGCACTAAGTTAATCACACATTTCTATTCATAACCAATGATTTTTGTGCCCAGATCATCTTCCCACATGTTGTGGACATGAGTTACAGGGCTCTGGTCAACTTAGTTAGGTTGCCAGTTTATCAAAGGATCAGTCCACACAAATCACAAGAAAACATATTCTCTTGAAACGCTAGAGCTGTGTGACCATGCAGTTACACGTAGTTTTGATTTCTGTAGACTCGGGATTTTTAGACATCTAAAATTCGTCACCAGCCAACTGGAACAAAGGTGAAAGGTTGTTTGTGTAATGTGGAGTAAATCACAAACCTCTGTGAAAGTCGTCATTAAGTACTGTGGTGAACCGTTCCCTATAAAGTGAAAAACATCCACGTTGTTCAAGGACCAGCTTCTGTTTGCACTCGTCAGTATTTTGAGTTGGTGTTGAGATTTTTCTGGGTTAAATTATGAGCTAAAGAATGAAAATATTGCATATTAAAACCAACCCCTAAATACTATTTACAGTTTA
Source organism: Seriola dumerili (assembly GCF_002260705.1). Classification (NCBI taxonomy): domain Eukaryota; kingdom Metazoa; phylum Chordata; class Actinopteri; order Carangiformes; family Carangidae; genus Seriola; species Seriola dumerili. The sequence goes on along the minus strand of NW_019174365.1, from coordinate 7,307,789 downwards.
AATCTGACTGTATAAACCTCCTCCTCCTTCCCCTGCCATCTCTGTGTCCCTGGCAGATTTTCATCACAGTCAACTGTCTGAGTACAGACTTCTCCTCTCAGAAAGGGGTGAAGGGTCTTCCTCTCATGATCCAGATCGACACATACAGCTACAACAACCGCAGCAACAAGCCGCTGCACAGGGCGTACTCTCAGATCAAGGTCTTCTGTGACAAGGTGAGAAATCACTTCCTCTACATCAGTTATAAGAAGAAAAGGTTCATCACTTATCATCATTTGCAAATAGAGAGTTGTTGCTCCCTGTTGTCATTATGAAACAGTATTTTAAGCTGTTTCAAAAACGTGCCATCTTAAAGGAGGAATAGTGCTGAGTTGTGACTAGGTCTGCAATTAAAGACTGTTTTCATTATCGATTGATCCTCCTAATTATTTCCTCGATAAACCGATTAATAGTTTAATTTATAAAATGCCAGAAAACAGAAAAGCAGAAAAGAAACCAAAAATAAAATGCTTGTTATAATTTCCCCACAGCTCAAGGTGGTGTATTGAAATGTTTTATTTGACCATCAAGGTCAAATGATATTCAGTTTACTAACAAGAAAAGCAGCAATTCCTCACAGTCGAGAGGCTGGAACCTGTGAATGTCTTTCGTATTTGCTTGACAAATGACTAAAACAATTGTTTGATTATCAGTTGCAGATTATCAGCTACAGATTATGTTTCTGTCGACTAATCTGACTGATTGCTTCAGCTCTAGCTCTGATTTATATGTATATAAGTATATCATATATTTGATATTATTAATTTTATTATCAATTGTTCTGATGATGATTATTCTCTCGATTCATTGTTGGGTCTATTAAATGTCAGAAAACAGTTAGAAATGCCCATTACATTTTCCCAGAGCCAAAGGTGATGTTTTAAAATTGCTTATTGCTTATTTTATTGAACCAACAGTCTGAAAAACCCGAGAAATTCAGTTCACTAACATATGTGACCAAAAAGTGTCAAATACAGTCTTAAACATGAAACAATTAACGATTACCCAAACTGTTAACAATTAATTTTCTGTTGAACCACTAAGCAATTAACCAGCCAGACAGGCTAAATCATCAGAAATATATAGTTTGAAATGTTTTGACCTCCTCGTCCTGTCTGATGTAAAAATGTAGTTTAGATGTGACATAAGAGGTAAACTACAGCTGTGTTCATGGTGATTTGTCTTTTTGTAAATAAATGACTCTTCTGAGAGGCTTTACCAGAAGTAGCAGTTGTGTGCAGTTCACTGTCAGCCAGGGAAGCAGCTCAAAGCCTCACATTTTACTAATGTCATAGATTTGAATGTTGATTTGCTGCTGTCACAGATATTTAACTGTTTCGTCTCAGTCCATATGACACTAATGTGAATGTGTAATGTCTCTAAGCTGATGTGATCTTTTGGGATCTTTGCTGTAAAATTACTCATATAAATGCTCAGGTTTGTATTATAAGTGTGTTACAGAAAGTGTTTGACTGCGGCGTTTGCAGGCCAGGAGGTGGAGTGAGGGAGTTAAATAATGACATTAGTCCTCCCTCTAGTGGTCTCACCTGCACAGTGAACATATGCAGTACACGCCAACCACTGTGTATACTGTGTGCAGGTCATTTTTATTCATTCAAAACAGACTTTAAAGTGAGAGAGTTATTTTGTCAGTGTGTTTAAAGGAGCCTCATACCATTTCCACAAACTGATGGGTCCAGTATTTTTTTTCTGTTTTTCTTCTCAGGGAGCAGAGAGGAAAATAAGGGACGAGGAGAGAAAACTGTTCCGCAAGAAGTCGAAAGGTTTGAGCTTCACGAGAATTTTGTATTGTGTCAAAATCAGAGGAAAGTAAAGGTCTGGAGGGGTAGAAAAAGCTCTGATCTGTTCTTTTCTAAATCCTCTTTTTTTATTCATCTCCAGGGAAGGACGGAGGTGTAGGCGTGATAACCGTTCCCAAAAAGTCAGATACCACCTATTTCAAGACCATGAGCGACCTGGAGGCTCAGCCTGTCCTCTTCATCCCTGACGTTCACTTTGGCAACCTGCAGAGGGCTGGACAGGTGCGTCACCTCCACAAACATCACATCATCGTATCTGTAAACAAAAGTGAAAGAACCAGTTTTTATCTCCTGAAATTGGAGCCACAATTCACTCATCAGAAAGACCTGATGGCTGCATTTCCGCTCCAGATCAAAACATTCAACACGTTTTTCTGGTTTTAGAAAACATTCGTTAGTGCCGATTCTTGCTTTCCTCCGGAAACATGACCAACAATATGAACCGCAGCCTTTGAAGAATTTGTCATTATGTATTAAATATTGTTGCAATATTTTCATTTGTTCATTTGTGTTCTGTTTGATTTATTTCCAGGTGTTTACCTTCAACACAGAAGATATTGAGAGAGAAGGGTAAGTGTGCATCACCAGGAAATATACATTTTCATTTACATCAGGTCAGACAAATATAACTTATGCAAATGAACGCAGGTACAGATGCCAAGCTCGTACAAAAACCCCACATATGCAAAGAGAGTTCATATGACATGTTTGTTTTTGTGTGTTTTCAGGAGTGTGCTGGTGAAGAGGATGTTCAGGCCGTCAGATGAAGATCTGTGTCCTTCGCCTCACAAACAGATCAAAGAGGAAACGCACAAGAGAGGTACAACATGGCCGCTTCCTCTTCCCTCTGCATGTCAATTTAAAAAAAAAAAATTCTCTTTCATCTTTTTCACTAAGCTTCAAGAAATGATCCAGTCCAAGAAGAGCTGAACTGAGAGCTGGGAAATATCTGCCTCAGTCTGATTTGAAATGAGAGAATGCAAACCAGACATTTCTCATGATTTATAACTTTATTTATAACAGTATTTATAACAAATCAGATCAAGATCAACAGACAAATTCTGGTGATAAATTAGTCCTAGAACTATTATTTTCCTTATCGACCAATTTTTTATCAGTTGACAAAACAGTCTCCCCCACGATGTACGTTAAGCAACTGTTTGCAGCCTCTGATTGACTCACACCATCTTCTGTAGCAGATGCAGTTTGCCTGTTTGTCATAGAATTGTGGATTATGTCTCTGATTAATCAATAACTTTTTTAGTGCATAAAATGTAAGAAACTGTGAAAAATGCAAGTTGCAATTGTACACAACCCAAGGTCAAAAACTCAATTTACAATTTATAAATCATCACATTTGAGATGCAGGAAACTGTGAATGTTTGGCAATTTTGCTTCATGACAAAAAAAAGTTTTCTTCAGATCTTTGTATTTATTAATTGACTGATTCTGATGAGAATAAGACATCACTTTGGGTCATTTGTGATTAGATTGTCATTACTTCTGGCCATATAGTTTGCTGAATAATCAATTAAAAGAAAAAGAAATCTAAATATTACTCAATAATGACCATCAGATCACCAGGATCTAATATTCATGTCTCTCTTTAAAGTTGCACAATACAGTTTGTGCTTCAAACATGTGTATGAATAATAGAAACTAATATTACAGCTAACATAAAAGGCCTTTTTTTCATTCCTCTCTTTCTCTGCAGTTTTGTTGTACGTAAGAAAGGAGACTGAAGAGGTGTTTGACGCTCTGATGCTGAAGTCTCCCACGCTCAGAGGCCTAATGGATGCTGTGAGTGATGCTTTTCCATTTTCATGTGAGAGTGAGCGCATTTTGTTTGCAGCTGAGCAAACAAATTGTGCTCTTGACAGACTGTTTTCATTTCTCATTCGTAGATATCCGAGAAGTACGGCGTGCCCACAGAGAGAATAGCCAAAGTGTACAAGAAAAGTAAAAAAGGGTGAGTGGAGTAAAGAAATCAATACATGACTGTCATTTCCCTGTTTTTAATGCAAGCAGATTAGAGTTTTAGGAGCTTTCACGTGTGCACGTTAAACTTCAAGTTTCCTTTGTGTTTTATGTCAGGATCTTGGTGAACATGGACGATAACATCATCGAGCATTACTCCAACGAAGACACCTTCATCCTCAACATCGAGAGCCACGCAGACGGCTACAAGGTCACGCTGACAGAGATCTGACAGCTCGTGAAAGACTGCGGGATAAGACAAAAGAGATGCTGTGACTGCTGGTTGGCTGAAATCTACAAGGCTGCTATTGACTGGCTGATAAGCTGACTGACACTAGAGACAGTCCATTGGTGGTGTTGCTGTGAGACCACCTCTGATCACCCTGACACTGTTACACAATGAAGCAAGTCGTATTGTCTGTGCAGGAGGACAATGATATAATAGAAAGAGGATATTATAAATTTTCTCATGAACTCGCTATAACATCCTCTGTGTTGTAAGGTGAAATGATGCCGCACAGATCCATGCCCTCCACTTTTTCTGAATATTTTTATTGTATAAAAGAATTTTTATGTTTATTCTCATTCTGTACAGTGTGTTTTTGTCTTTTTGCCAAATAACACATCAGGAGTAGCCTCGAAACGCCTGATGTAATGTATGTAGCCACAGCTTGAATTAGTTGGTCTTAAGTAACTTAGCAGCTTCTTTGCATGCCAGCCTTTGCGTTTGTTAAGTGTATTATTATTTATTAATACTATAATTGATTTTTTTTTTTGCATTTCTTTCTTTCTGGCTTCAAGTTTTTCCAAGAATTTCAAGTACTTTACATTTCAGTGACTTTCCTCGTAGCCACCCTCTTTACTCAAGGAGTTTTTTAATGGCATATCCCTATTTTTCAGCCTGTTGTAATATTTACATTTCAACAAATGGCCAAAGTTTTTATTTGTAGGACTTTAAATGACATGATAATGACTAAAAAAAAACAAACACTGTATACAACTTCTGAGGGGTGACAAATGGCACTTGGTTGTTGTGTGTCTCATGTGGCTGTGTTGAAAAATGAATAAAGATATAAACATACATGTCATGCTTTGGTAAAACTAGACCATGAGTCTACTGCAAGCGGCAGTTGTGTGAGGTTGTACCGTTTCTTGGAGCTAAATGCTAACATAATGATGTTCAGCAGATATACTGCCCTACAACAGCAAAGACTACAGAAATGATTAACATAAGAAAAAAAGATTTTTTAAGTTTTCAGGATAACCAACAAACTGTAGCAAGTAGAAAGTTTGTAATGCCTTCATTTTGTGCATTTTAAGGCAACTTAACTTCACCAAATCACACAAATTCTACTGTAGGGTCAAAAGCTAACATGGCAGTTAGTGACTGCTATATTCTTCTAAGCTAGGTTAGTTATGTATTAGCCAAACTTGTTTAGCTGCTTTTTAGACAGAGAAATTAGATAGAAATGTAGCTACTGTTCCATTAGTCATGTTGTCTATCAAACTGAAACACCAAGATGTCTATTTATCAAATAACACATTAGTGAGAGAGCTCTACTCAGCTAGCTTTCAGTTAACATAGCTGTAGCTCTCTTGTTTTAGCCGTCTAGTTGGTTGTGGTTTGGTTTTAGATTTATTTTGCCGTGGTTCTTTTTACATAAAGTCAAATTCTACATTTCTATGGTTTGTTTTTATATTGTAAAAGAAATGTCAAAGATTCTGTTCTCAAATTTCACCAAAAATGCCTTAATAAGCATGTTTGCACGCTAACATTTCATAATTAACACTAAACTAGAGCTGCAGCTGATGCAAATGTCTTTATTTTTGCAGCAAATATTTGGTCAGAAACCAAATCTTGAACAAAATGAAAATCCCACAATGATGCAATGAAAGTTTTGGAGAACATGAATGTGTGAAGCAAATTCAACTAGTTGCTGCCATTTCCCTCAAAAATGACTCCACAAATGTGATGTGAAGGTCATGGGGGCACCAGAGGAAAGGTCAAGAGACATTAGATTTCATCTTCTGGGGACCATGAATATTTGTCCAAAATTTCATGGCAAAACTCCCTTTAACATATTTCAGTTCAAAGACCAAAGTTGCGCTAACTCACCAACAAGCTAGAAATGTCCTGAGTTAGAATTATATAAATATGTCAATCAGAAGTTACATTACACCTAGAGAAAAGACAGACAATCAACCATTTCCCCATTTTGCCTTTATTTGAATAACAAAATGGACATCCTACACAGAACACATATTGCAAGTTAACAATACAAAATCTACAAAATGATACAGTGACAAAGTTTTTTTGTTCGACAGGTATCAACTGTACAGTATAAATGGATACAATACTGTGTTTTTTCTTTTATTCATTCACCTATATTTGGCACTTGACCACAAGATGCTACTGAAGTGAAATGTGGGGCTGAAGTACCAGATCACCTACTTGAAAAGTCCACAGAATTTACTACAACTCTTTTTTCACCCCCAATGTCCTTGTTCATCCACCCGTGAAAAATCACTGAATCTCATGTTGTTTTCAGAGCAGCAGGGACAGACAGGTGTAAATCACACAGGATGGAAATAGTTAGGAGCAATCAGTAAATCCTGGAAATGGACAGTGAAGTTTGGTGGATGTGGCCATTACTCACTACCAACATCAGAGCTTTGTTCTGCCAGTTAAGTTGCTGTTACTGTGTGTCGTAGTCCTAAAAATATCTGTCATCTCCATCATCACAGTGGCACCAAATTGGTCTTACAGTTACAATTGTGCTATTTTTGAAATGTTGTGCTGATGAGGAAAAAAGTGCACATTCAGAACATGGATGTCACATTTGCACAAAAACATGATATTTTCAGACATTACCGTTGCACTTTAAGTATATGATGTGAGATTTTACAAACTGTTAACGCACAGTATATGAAAAACTTCATGACTGCCAATGTTTGCAGGCTTCCTGGGATATATGAAGTCCACATTGGGGAGTTTGGGATCAAACTGTGAAATCTGAAGCTATTTTCTTTGTCAGAAGGGGAAAAGAAGCTACATAAACTACATGTAGCAGATAATGTTCAAAGCTGGATGCATAGCAATATCTGTGGTCCTCTCCTTTTTTTTAACATCTCTAGCATAAATATGAGTGAATATACTGTACAACTTTCTTTCATATATTTGTCAAGTAAAAGAAAATAAAATGTTAATCATCACATTCCAATAATTTATACGTCAAAATGTTTAAAGTGAATCTCTTCCACTGCAGCAAATCACCACAATGTTATCACAGAGTAAAAGAATATATAAGTACATACTATATATTCATAAAACATCTAACATTTTTGTTTTTGCTTATACATTTGTTGAACCATAGTTGAAGAGAGAGAATCACAGCTCGGTTTCAAATGTATATGTCAAGTTCATGTATTCATCAGTGAAGTGAATGTGTGAAAATGTGCGTGAAGTGTGTGTATTTGTGTGTGTTTGTGGACACAAAACTTGGCATAAAAAGTCACTTTCAAAGAACAGATGGCGTAATCTGTAGTCAGAATATTCCCCTTCATTTAGAAATCTGAGTCAGTTTTGGTTTGATGTAACATTCCTCCAAAATATACATTAAAAACAAGTCTTTCATCCCTTCTAAAATTCTTCTATGATTAAAATCAACATTTCCCAGATCTCCTGTCTACATAGCCATTCTGTAAGCTGTGAACACTTGTAGTCCCAGACTCACATACTTCATTTCATCCAGTGTCAACATGGAGTTAGATTGTAATACTTTGTAAAGATCTGTCCGTTGTCACACAACAACCCAAATCAGTTAGATAGAACAAAATGAGCATGATTCCTTTAAATCAGGAATAATGCTTTCAAAAATAACAAATAAAAGAAATAAAAAGAAACAGCGAACTTGGATTCGGCTCAACGTACCTCACGAATCTGTTGGATTATCCTCGCTGGCTGTCCTCTCAGACAGAGATAGCACAGCAATGATTCAGTGTTTAACAAGTCCTTGATGGGATTTCAGTCCCTGGAGTTATAATTGTACCATATATGAGACCCATGTTGTCTGTAGCTTTTGACTAGACATAGAGGCGCATGTAAAGTATGTGCATGTGAGTGTGTGAAAGATTATATATGCATCAGGCTTTGGTATTTGTAGTATGTAGAGTTGCATGTCATCTGCGTGCGTGTGTGTGTGTGTGTGTGTGTGTGTGTGTGTGTGTGTGTGTGTGTGTGCGCGTGGCACACGCACACATGTGCCTCTATAGCTCAAATGTCAATAATCTCAGGTGGGTCAACTGGGAGAGATTTTGAAAATGTGTTAAATTAATCAAAATGCAATGGGAAAAGTCCAGGTTTCTACTGCCCAGCACTGCTGGGATCACACTGAAGCAGTCGGACAATGGAGGGGTCGTTCTTCGCTCCCTCAACAAACTCCTCAAGAGACAGTTTACCTGGAAGAGGGAGAGGGAGACAGAGATTAGAGTTTGGATAATTATCTTGTTTATTTGCTGCAGCTGATCAAAAACAGTTTAAATAAAAAAAAAGGGTAGATATCTTCCAGGAAGTGATGCGACACTTTACTAACAAAGTTGTTTTAACAAGTCTTTTAAATGTTATTTATAGCAATGATTTTTTTTTGGATTCATTCATTCATTCACAGATGCTGACCGACGTTCTGTCTGAGTTTATATGCATCTTCAGACTCCTACAGTGAGTCTTGTGGTGGCACTGTGTTCCAGCTAATTCAACTCTAGTGACTGAACACTGCAGCTGAGCATTATCTGATGGCTCTTGTTTCCAAAGTCCACATTCTTTAAATTACATTTGGTTCCCGGCTTTAAAGACACTACTTTTTCAACACGAATCACTGCAGCAGAGTTAAAGGCCGTGAGGAAGTCTCACCATCTCGATTTGTGTCCATCTGCCTGAAGATCTTGTCTGTGCGTTTCTCAGGTGTGGACTCATCCTCAGGCATCTTCATCACAGAGGAAACCATCTTGTAAATGGCCTGAAGACAGACGGAACAGAGACAGAGAAATCAGAAACAAAAGGACCCTAAGATTACTATCAGTGTTTTGTCACTGTGTGTATTTTTCATTATTTATAGCAGTTATTCCGGGCAGAAGCATAACTGCTGATTTAGCTGGGCTGTTGCACAGTGCAGGAAAAAAAATATCTTAGTGAAATATATGTACCATCTATCCATCAACTTATCTCCTCTGGGAGGAAGCGAGATAAAGGATTACTTTCATTTATGTTTAGCTCTGCTGCCTGATTTGACTTCACAGAAACAAACAGGATGTATTCATTTTTAAAAGGAGGTACTTTTTTATTTATTTATTTTTTTTTAATTTTTTTTTTTTAAATTGGACAGTGGATCAAGAAAAGAGAACCGTGTTTGCCTCACTGTTTAGGTTGTCTGACATAACATTTAAAACAGCAGCAGTTAGTATTTGATAATATTCCCGGTCTATGTCACTGGATCTGAAATCTTGTTCACTGAAAAATGTATTTGGTCAAATTAAAAGAATTGAACAATAATTCAAAACAAAACTCAAAACACATGCATATGTATTGCAAAAAAACATCTACTTTCAATCTTAAGAAAACATCAAATATGATAGGAATAGATGCTGCTGCTGGGAACAATATTTCAACCTCTTGTCTGGCTGGGGAAAAAACACAGTTAGTGAAAGGGCTGCACTAATGGCAAACTTGTTTTTCATTTTCTACCCTGTTACTCCTGTACTATCATTCTTCACTGCCTCCACTCCTCTCCCTCCATTCCCAGGATCTTCCTGACAAACACTCACCACAGAACTGGTGCAGAATTTCCCGTAATGACAGTTTTCACACTTTATCTTCACTTTCAATACAGCGACTGTGCACCAGAACAGCTGGATACAGCTGCATCCATCACACAGACACAAACACCACCTACAAGAGTGATCAAGGCTGCAGGTATTAATTACGTTCATTATCAGCAAGTTAGTTATTATATTGATTTTTTTTTAAATTAGATGATCAATCAAGACTGAGCCGCAGCCACAAAGTCTAAAGTATTTAATTACATATAGTGATAGATGATCGAGCAACCCTTAGCTTTTGTGACGGAAGAGCAAATTAATGACATATACAGTTACGCTTATCTTAAGGTGGTGCTATTGTTATTTCGTTGCTTATTTGAGACTAGTTCTAAATATATATATATATATATATACACACATATGATAAAAAAAAGGTCACAGAAATGTTAAGTCAACAATAAATAATACTGGAGCTGAAACAATTAGTTGAGTAAATTGCATTTTATCAGCAAAAATGTGAAACATTCTGGGATTACAGTTGGATTCTGGGTATTTATGAAAATTATTATATTTTCTATTTTTTGTAGACCTCAAAATTAATAAATTGATCTAAAAAGTAATCTATAATAAAAAATAATCATTAGATGCTGCTCTATAAGGGACCAATGGATATTTTGCGAATGTATCAGAGCATAAACATAAACACACAGTCTCACTGTACACACATATTTTAAATAAAGAACACTGATTTGCAGAATGGGATTACACATTCTTTGGCACCGTGATGTGTGATATAACAACATGTGTGAGGAACTGCTGGGTGGTGTGTTTGTATCTGTCGCTCTGACAGAAGTCTGAGGATCAGAAGAGGACCGCTCCCTTCTAGAAATATACCACTGCCAAGTCTTATTTAGGTGCGTTTCAGGACCTGAGAGGAACTGCTGGTTTCTAAAATTACACAGCAGCTGGTTTCCCTGCTGTGGGCAGTCAAATGGTGCACAACACAGAAGCAGATGGATATATGATGTAGCAGCTGGTGTGGATGGCTGAGCAAAATGTTGCTTCAAAACAGGAGTAGTTTAAGTACTGGGCAGGATGATGTTACCATGATGGCATGCAACAACCACTGACAGACTGAGGGCTATACAAAGCTGAAGAGGCAGACAGTGTGAATAGATGAATAAATAGAATAGAATAAAGGATAAAGGGGAAAAAAAGATGGAAGAAAACTAAAAACTAAAACAAAGATCACCACATCAGACCCACCGTTACAATCTCCAGCATCTCTGCCTTGCTAATGTATCCGTTCCCATCCAGGTCGTACATACTGAATGCCCACTTCAGCTTCTGGTCCAGTCGACCACGTGAGGTCACACTCAGGGCAATGATGAACTCCCTGAAGTCTATAGTTCCGTCTCCATTGGCGTCAAAGGTGCGGAAGACATGTTCGGCGAACTTGGAGGCGTCTCCATAAGGGAAGAAGTTGGCGTAGATCTTCTTGAACTCCTCCATGGAGAGCGCACCGCTGGGGCAGTCCCGCAAGAAGCCCTTGTACCACTCGGTGATCTCATGCTCGGTGAAATCCGTGTTGTCCACCAGGTCCTGCATGACGTCGGGACGGAGCTTGCTGTTCTGTTTGCCCATGGTCGCTGCTTCTGTTGAGGCTGTGGCTGATGTGAGGGCGGCGGTGCTTTAGACTGCTGAGGAAGAAAATGAGAGACAGAAAGAGGTTGTTAGAAATCATCCAAAATGACCTTGAGCCTTTTTGATACAGACTGGGGAGGAAAGATGGGGAGGAAGGACGGTGATGTAACAATGGAAAGAAAAGGTACAGACACACATTAAACATAAAATAGCTGGATTAACCTCTGTTGAAGAGGTACCAGCTTCTGTTGTTCATATAAACAACTTTTGTTTTCTGCTCATGAAACACCACCAATACAACTTTGTTGACAGAAACTGGGGAAAGGTTTCCCACAAGACTGTGTAAGCCAACGGCAAAAAATACAAAAAACAAATCTTTATACGATAAAAGGAGTGTTATTTCACATAGTAAATATAATATATCTAATGAGTATTATTTCTTTTTACATGAGACAAAAAGATTCAGGATCTGCTTGGCTGACCTCCTCTGCTTTAAAATGACCTGTGAGAAACCCTGTAGGGAATTATGGGATGGAAGTGTCCTAAAATTATATATTGTTCTCACATAGAGATGGCATCGAAACTTTGGTAGAAGTGTTACCAAGTCCTGAGATGTCCTGAGCATCTGAAATTGGCAGAATTTTTTTTATTTTTTTAATCTTTGTTTCAGTTTTTTTAATTTTATTTTATGTATTTAAAGCATGTGGATAAGTTAATTGCCAGTTTTAAATTTATATTTTTTGCTGCCATGTTGTTCACTTTTGCCTTTATTTTCTGGACAATTTACTGGACAGTAAAAGGACTTAGGCTCCAGTCTTTATTGTAATCACGCCTGGTCTTATCTTTTTCATTTTGTTTGTTTCTGTTTCACGACAAATGCAAATAAATGTTATCACGAAAGCAATGCCTGTACACCAGATAAAGGAAAAGCAGGGAGAAAAAAGTTAGTAATGTAGTTTTGTGCAGATGCAGAGCCAAGCTGGTTCTCCCATGCACATGCAGCATGAGACCACCAAATCCTGTCAAGGTGCAAAACTACCACAGATGCACAACCACACCCACACTTACAGTGGCGCACACACACTGTTGATAACCCCAATGCATGCCAGTTCAGCTGTGCATGCATCTGTGCAGATGCACCTTCCATTTCCTGCAGGAACTCTGATGCTTCGATACACACATCCACATCCTCTGTATTAATAGTTGAGATAGTTTATTGACCTCTTATGGCTTTTGATGACGCATTTAAAAACTAAATCTGCAGAAACAGAGAGACTGTATCATAGTAAATCCTGAGTCCAATTTGACTTAAATGAAGCCACCAAGCTGTGTCTGACAAGAATCACATTCCTCTGTAACGAAAGCGAACACGGAGTCTGAACACTCAACAGAGGATGCACTTCATCATCTAACCCTGCAGCTAATGTACTTTGCACTTTTCCCCTGTCAGACCGCTAGTTGCTGCTGAGCTGTCCAGGCTAAAGACAAGAGGGAAGCTGTTCTAAGCTTAGCCGAGGATAATGACAGATAAAATCAGCAATGTCAGGTCAGGCTAAAGCAAATTACAGTACAGGTAGCTTGTTCCAGGAAGGGACGTAATGATCTGTCACCTCTGTGTTTCCAGTCAACGTTTGCAGTTTCTCTTACTTTGTTTAAAGACTCCAAAGCTAAAATGTAAAAAAAGCGTAGTTCATAAAATGTAATGAAACAAACAGGACAACAAATATGTTACTGCCTGACGAGAACTATTGGCTAAACTTAGTCTGAGCTGAGGTACATATTTACTTTTCTTTTTAAATAACAACACTACATGCAAATGATCCATCGACTGATCCAAGGCCAACTGAGAAAAGAGCCATCATGTTTACTTCCCTGGAAACTGGGTGCGTCAGTGGAAATATGCTCTCCTTGCCAATAAAAATGAATTTAGCATTAATGAAAAGTGCTGCTATAGTGGCAAACATAACAGGAAACACTTTAACAAAAAAGTCAAAAACCATGCAAGCAATGTACAAGCAGAGGGTAATAGAAACAAGACTATTACACACCAATTTATCTGGCAACTTTGGCATTTTAAGTGAAACTGTGCACAAATATTTGTAAGGAAGTGGGTCCGGTTTTAATTAAATTGCCTGCATTTTCATTAGTTTTGTGAACTGCTATCTGCCTGGACTCCATCCTCGACGGCCTGTATTCCGCTCACACACGCACTTGTTCCATAAACGGCCAGCTATAATCCTTTAATTAACTCAGAGTAAACAATGAGCTCTAGCAATGTGGCAGCCGCCTCTAATGAGTTCCCTGCCGTTACATATAGTTCACTTTAATGCCAGTGTGAATGCGAGGAGCGGCGTGGAGAGGAGCTTAACACCTGTTTTACACACTCGTCGCTCCTAGAACAAAACACATCAGGAGCTACACAGCGGGCATCCAGTGTGAACGGACTAGATGTGAGTCTGGCTTTAAAGTAGACAGAGGCAAACGGTCTGGACCTGATTTTGGTAGATACCTGTTTAAAAAGCTGAAATCTGAAAGGATCTGATCATGAAGCTATTACAGCTTTACATATGAATTTAATGCAGGGACACTGTTCATGTACCACTGAAACATGAGACTCATCACATTTGCACCTTTGGGCCTTTTTTCACAGCAGACCTTTTGACTGAGCCGACAAAGCTCAGCTGTAACAAATAATACTAATTGTGTGGCTCTGTTGAGGCGGTCGTTAGCAATGTTATTAATAACACCTGAGTTTTTTTCATGTCAAAATGTCTTTACCACCTGTGTATGTGCACAGGGTCTGAACAACTTTGGAAATATGTCTTTACCTGGGAAAGATTGGATGGCATCACTTAAAAATTAAAACTTCAAGGTTAGTTAATTAAATTATTAGTTCTTACACTTAATTCAAGTATTACTGATCCTAAAATAAAAAGCTGGCAACTTGTCAGCTGAATCCAATACTTGTTCAATTAGATTTGCTATATGAGCACAGTAGATCCTGTTATGTAGCAGCACACAGGCAAAATTGTTTGAAACAATTTTTTAAGAATAGACATGGAAAGTTAAATTTGTTTTCTCCCGTATTTAACTTCTACAAGAACATAAATACACGAAACAAAGGTCATGTACTTGAGAGAGACTCATCATATAATTTGTCATTTATTTTCCTCTTCAGTTTTGGTTCATTTGCATATTATCGATACATGGTCTGGCCCTGCGTTATGTTTCAGATCTTACAGAGACCCCTCACGTCCAAGAACCAAAGCTTTTTTTTAGCTCCACGGTCCAAACTCAAACTCTTGTATTTTCTGTGAGATTCTGAAGCACCTTTAACCTTTGAAATTCACTGTAGAATTAGAGTTTATTCTAACAACTTTTCTGCAGTATGCCACGCTTTATCTACCACACGTTTTCAGCTATCTTGCTCTCATCAGGACGGTGTAAGAGATAGTATATCAAACAACAATTCATTTTTCCACCCACTGTGTGTGCATTATTACACACACACACACACACACACACACACACACACACACACACCTAACCAGCCAGTCAACGTCATCCTGGCTACCTCCATTCATTTCATTCATAAACTCACTCTTTGTCTGTTGCGGTGACCAGTCCATCACATACTCTGCAATCTGCACTTTAAGTGCTTAATGGATTGTGGAGTGTTTCTATGATTACTGAGGCCACGTTGTCATGACGACTGACCATACTTGCTCTTGTTTTTTGGCAACTTGTGGGCAAGAAAACATATTAATTTACATAGCGCCTTTGAGCCCCAACAGCATTTAAAAACACTTTCTGCAAAGATTGTTGGCTTGTTAAATTGTTTGCTTTTAGCTGCGGTCCTAATCACAGACTCCTTCTATCCAAACAGTTTACACATTAATGTGGAGGAACAGAGCCGACTGAAATGTTTCTCTCCCTCCATTACTCTAAAAGAAGGGGAGCAATTAATTAGAGTTGGTCTCGATAGCTTTACATCAACAACACCACATGAGCTACAGGATGAATTGAGTCAGACATTTGACATTTGAAACACTTTTTAACAAGAGCTGGGGGTAAATATTATTTTATAATCGATCTGATGATGGTTTTTTCCCCCAATTGTTTTGTCTATAAAATGTCAGAAAATAGAAAAAAAAAAATCACCATCACAATTTTCAAAAGGACAAGGTGACATCTTAAAATTGCTTCCTCTTTCCTGTCCAATTGTTTAAACAGAAAAGCAGCAAATCACAGTCACAGCTGGAATAGCAGCTGGAATTAGATAATGTTTGGCATTTGTGTTGATAAATGGACAATACTTCACTTTAAGTCCCCTCGTTTAACATTTATAAGCAGGGTGTACACAGATAGATGGTTTAAACACACTATAAGGCTGTTTTAAGCAGATATAATTATAACTTCTCCTATGAAGACATTTCTTTATCATTACAACTGTTTAATATAAATCTTATATGTATACATCAGATCTTCATTATCATGTGCACACAGCAAAAGCTATAGTTGTTGAAAAACATCAATAACATTTATACCTGCTTAAAAACCACATTATAGTGTTATAAAGCATTTATTAGATGTTTATGTATAAACTGCTGATGAATGCTGAATACAGGTGGTTATATTAAAGTGGCTTTTTTAAGTGGCTAAAACATGTTTTCTGCGATGTACTGTTCATCCAGAACAGTACATCGCTCGGCTTCTGCCAGTACTCGTATCTACTTCTCTAAACTGGGAACACACCGATCCAAAACTACAGCAGGTAATGCACTGACTACTTCACACAACCCCATGTTAAATACCCTGAGCTATCCCTTTAAAGTGTTACCTGTTTGTTCTGCCTCTATATGTTTTAACTGAAGACTAAAGCTCACTTTAGAAGCAGGTTGTTTATTGATTGTAAGGATGCTGGTTCAATCCCCAGCTCCTCCTGTGCTCCACGTGTACAGTTTTGGACAAAAGTGTCTGAAAAATTAACTTGATTTAATTTGTTTTCTAATGCCTAACTCTAGACCCAATTCCTCTCCCTCCTGGCTGAAGGTCTGTGTGTATTTTAAAAGAAGAAGTGATGGGATGAGAGCTCAGACCTCCACTGAACATCCCCTCAACCAGTCATCTTAAGAACTCTGCTATTTCTGGCTCTCCTGAGATCACTGCCTACAATTAACCACTAAGACTCTTACCTGCTGCTGCTGGCAGACCTGTGACTGCCCCATTACATAACCAAGGCTTTGACAAATGGACAGGTCACGTGGTTGAGACAGGTTTCTACTTCAACCATCTCATAAGGTCATGACAAGTGAGTGAACGCTGGTTTAGACTCCTGAGCGTGTCTGAGAGGAGAGCGGGCCTGAGATAGAGACGGTGACCTCAGCCTGGTCAGGTTTTAACCAGCAAAGAACAGACTGTCACTTTCAGTTTCTAATGACACAGACAGGACACGCATAATCATCATGCACTTGTAGTGTTCAGTGTTTGAGGCCTTTAGAGGAGGACGGGATCAACCTGCTAGACAGATTTAACTCCTAAAATCCCCAGACAAACGACAACAATTGCTGCTGCAACACATTGGTAAACAGCTAAACACAAAATCATGATGTTCAGTGGCACCAACTGAAGGATCAAACAGAGAGAAGCTCACAGGGGCAAATATCTTCTTATCCAAAAACTACTGACAGCAACATATGAAAAAAAAAAAACATCTTATTTTTATGACAATTAAACACAAATGCCACCCATTAAGACAAATGCAGAAAAGCAAGCTGGGTAATGTTTGGAAGTGTTCACATCAGTGCCAATACGATACTCAATAACAACATTTTCAACATCATAGCTTGGGTGAATATTCTACTCAATATACGTAAGCCTTCAACTACTCACTAAAATATATCAGTTGGAAAATAATGAAGTGAAATAAAGTTGAGACTATTAGTTGACTGGCACAAAATTACTTGGAAATTTTATGAATAAGTGAGCAAAATGGTTAAAAGATTCACTGGTTTCACTGAAAATCAGTTGTTTGAGTGTGATATTAAAATATATATTTACTAGTTTACTACTATTGAGATGAAACAAGTGAAGAAGACAAAATCCCACATTATTTGTGGACTCTTCAGTGTCACAGTTGACCCATTCTTGAACTACTTGAATTAAAGGCCCTCCACACGACTTCCATCCCAGAACATCTTGTTGCCCACTTACATAACAGGCAGAAGTCTCCATTTATATCCTGCAGGTAAATCTTAACCCAGGAGCCCCACGGATAATCCAAGACCAGGGAGAGGGGGCTGACTGGAGGCCGACAGAGAGCCACAAAGGCTGAAAAGAGCCTCAATCACATACCGTGAGCTTATGAATGATACATTCATAATGCAATATGATCCATCTGTGACCAGGTTGCAGAGCTGAGGGCAGTTATTCTCAACATAACAGGCAAACACTTATGAGGCCTGCAGGATCTGCAATCTGATATTCACCTGCAGGACAAAATGAAATAATCATGTTTCACTTCAGCTGCGGTAAGACATTAAAAACGACAACTTTACCCAGCTTGGATTTGACAGGACAATTCTCAACAAACGAAGAGGCTGCAGCTCAAATTTGAATGTGATTTTGATTTCAGGCTTCACCACACGCAGACACATGATGCTGAGGATTACAACATCACAACCTCTCACAACATCTCTCTTTCTTCTCGACTATCTAAGCGAGTCATTTATTGCGTCGCTTCATCCGTGTTTGCAAGAAGTCAGAGTTGTGTTTCATTACCACAGTCCAACAGCTTTCAACATCTGTTAATATATGTTTGATTCAAACTGTTTTACATGCTGTTCTAGGGTCTGTAAGATGAATGCCACTTCTACATTCTCTAATACATAATCTGAGATCGTCATTAAACCAGAATTTTTTGTCATTGACATGTTTATCATAGTTGAACATAGTTCTATTTCCACTCTCTCTCACTCTATTCAATCTGTCAATGCCAATAAAGTTTGTTAAAATCACAGTCACCACACAAAACGTGACAGAAATATATTTGTGTGTAAACAATATTGCAAAACCCATGTCATTCCATGCTTCTTGGGAGTGTTAATTTTCTGACTTTACCAAATAAATCTTCACAGATGTTACTTGGCAGGTTGAGGACATCTTCATTCAGCAAGAGAGCCGCTGACACAAAACAAGTGCGTAAGATGACGTAAAAGGCATGACTCTTGACAAGTTTTTTCTGTAATTCAGACATCTTTTCAAGAACCTCTTGTCAAGAATGTGCTGAAAGTTATGAATTTCAGCTATAAACAACACTGAGTAATGAGTGGTATATTTTGAATAGACCTATTTTAGGTTTTGTGACGCACTTTCTGACCACATCTTGTGAATGTCAGAGGGACAGAGCAGCTCATAGCAAAAAGAGACGGAAACACTGGACCAGTTTCAAGCAGCTGGGAGGCCCGCAAAATCATTTCCTGTCTTTTACTAATTCTGTACTCACTGTCACTTTATTCTGTTGTAGATGACGAAGTGGACTGACATTTGGTGCATGAAGATGAATCATCAAACCAAAGCAGCGCAGCCTTGAAACCCTACAAAGATAATCTTTAACCTTTTATTCAAAAGATCAATATCAGTGTCATTCAAGTGTATAAAAGTACAGTGCCAGTAGAAGAAAAGACGGGGTGCTAAGCTCTCTACAAACGTGAGATCCCACAGATTATTGAAGACTCTCGGCTCACGACCGCTCTTTTTACCTCACACTTAGAGTTCATCTACTGCTGCATGTGAGCAACTGAAAACAGCATCTAGTCATGTTGAACATCAGCACATCAAAGTCACGTCAGAGCAGTTACATCTTCAACCAACTGAAACTACTCTTTAGTGTCTTTGGCAACTGAGCACAGAAAGCTCGTACAATGTGTGCTACAAACCATATGTTAAAACACGCAACAGTTGCCAAAAAGAGAAACAGAAACGACTTGCATTAAATCTGACCTGTATGAACTGCAAAGTGACACTCGTCGGTTTCTCACCTGTGCTGTTTTGGCTGATAGTTTACGAATTCTAAAACTGATGACCTGCAGCTCTCCTCATCATCTCGTCACCCCACATACTTCTGTTCCCTCCTGTAGTCGTCTTCTGGCTACAGCCCATTTGCAATCACATGTCTGATTGGCAGACATGTGATCGCCACCATTGAACGCTGTTGCAGCACGGCATAGCTTTGGGAGCACCCGTGCTCACATTACATGTATCGCGACCAGCACTGTTCAGTGTAGCGTGCTTAAGCAGCTCCTTGAATATCTCGCTGCAACTCTATCTCAACTGTGTCATTTTGTGTAAGGTCAGGACCGGTCCACTGTTGGTCCAACCAGTACGAGAGGCTGAGGAAACTAACATCTTCAGCAGCAAGTTTTGTTCTGTTGCTGTCAGGCAAACACCATTACTGGGCAGTCACTAAAAGAAGGTTTAAGGGCAATTTACAACTAAGTAAGTAAGTAAGCAAAATCTCTTGGAGAATAAGTTTCCTAAAGTGAGATAAAAGTAAAAAGGAGATTGTGAAACACCTAAAAGTGGAAGTAACATTGCTGATTTGTAAATCAAACTAAAATTACATCTAATTACAACATAATAAATGAGAAATGTTATGAGTTAAGCAGCAATGAACCAAGTTTTATTTTTAACACCTTTTCTAGTTCAACCGACGAGGGTCACATCACAGACACTGATAATTCTCTGCTTGTTAAATAACACAGAAGCACAAAGACTGTGTTTGATGCCGACAGTCTCAGGACATAAACATCATCCAGTTTAGAGCTGTAACATTTAGTCCACTAGTCGAGTTCATCTGCAAAAAATCATTGATTATCAACTATTTTGACAATCAGTTGATCATTTCAGTCATTTTCCAAGGCAAAAATGTCAAACTGTCTCTGGTTCAAGCCTCTCAAATTAGAGAATTTACTGCTTTTCTTTGTCATATTTGATAATAAACTGATTATCTTTAGGGTTTGGATTATTTGAACATCTCACCTTGAACACTTATAGTATTTTACATTTCATAGACTAAACAATTAGTTCAGAAAATAATCAGCAGGTTAAACTGTTATTAAAATAATCATTGGTTGCAGCCCTAATCCACTTTTACCATTTCCTCTGTAGACTGAAGACAGTTTCAGATCAAACTGAGGCCGAAAGCCATGCCAGTCTTAAAACAAACTTTCATAGCAACGGTTCTAAAAATAGCCACAACTTCCTCTTACACATCCTAATATTTGTTTTTATTCCAATAGTACCTTTATTACTGTGTATATCCGTCATTTCGGTAGTCATCAATAAAACCTGAATATTTGTAAATGCTCCAACTCAACTGACAATTCAACTCAGATATTGGTTTTTTTGTTCATTTTCAAGCAGTCTACAAATGTGATTTACATGAATGGTGGGCTTAAAACACATTTTGAAAATGATTTCTTTGCCTGAGTATTTCTTAGACCATTTCTTCCTTTCTCTAAATGTTATCCCATCCATCCTGTCTTTGAGAGAGCTGAGGCAGCAACTTCATCATAATGCAGCACACATGAGCTCCCATTGTCAGCCGGAGAGCTTTGTGCGTCAAGGCGCTGCAGAAAACCACAATCATGACAGAGAGGCCATTATGAGGGAACGAATGAGAACAAGATAAAAAAAAGTGTCACTGACAACAACTGCAAGAAGGCAGGCAGAGCTGCAAAACGGAGTCAGGATTGGACAAACACTCGCAGCAAATTGTCACTGATTGCATGAGGAGAGTGCTGTTTGCTTTGCACTGACCATCTAAATGTGCCTCTTACTAAAACAGCCTGTTATAAAGACAAAGCCTGCAGAGATGGAAATGTCAATCTGTCTGATGACTAAACAACTCCCACCCGTCTCTGTCAGTGATACATATCTGCTGCACAGCATGCAAGAAATGCTGCTTTCTATCAAAAATATTATGTGCAAGAGACTGGTATCAGTTTTTTCTTCTGTCTTTGAAGCTCCCTCTTGCTCTTTCCTCCTTTAGTTGAATCTTCCACTCACTCTTGCTTTCTCCCAATCACTTTTCCCGTCTGCTTCCTCTTGAAAGGGTCTAATTCTATTCAAAAGAGCACCGACTGCTGCCCAGACAAGCCTAACTACAGAGGATGCTGCCAGTGTGGTCAGACTGGCCCAGAACAAACCCACAAGACACCCACACCAACAGAAATAGATCATCTGTTCAAATTTAGCGAACATTTGTAAGCATTCAGCATCTTGAAATGTTTGGTGGGATGGTTTTGACACCAAGGGGGCTATTATCTTGACTCCACCCTTGTGTCAGCACCTCCACAGGTCTTTTGATTTTTCTTGCCATGTTGTTCAGGCTGCCTGATGTGAGAGGAGGAGCTGGACGGCAATTTCCTAAAAAACCTATCAAACATTTGGAAGCCACAGAGATTCAAAGGCAGCAAAACACGATGTTATTTCAGAGTCTGTGTGTCATTAGTAGTTTTCGGTTTCCTCTGTGTCAGTGAACCTCTTTCCTCTCCTTTCCTAGATCTAAATTTTTCATCTGGGCCCAGCTTCTCCAACATTTATTTCTCTTCTTCTGTGTCCACTCATGTTTTTTCACACCATCACCCTCTCTCATCACCACTTCAACACTTCACTGCGACCACCAGAAGAAATTCCACCATGACAGGTTCCTGTTTACATCCCACATCAAACCACACCAACGACATTCAATTACCACAAGCCACCAGCCGAAAAAGTAAATTTGCACAGGGACAATTGAGGTCTCTTAATTCTACAAGCCACTTTAAGAAGCAGCAATCATGTCTTCGGTCTGTTTAATCCTCAGTCCTACTTTAGCTGCTTGTCTGGTGGAAATCCGAAACCAACACGGTCCACTGATAAAGCAATTTAATGTAGGGTTGCAAAACAACAATTTTCCTCACTGATTCATCTAGTTGATAATTTAGTCTACTGTATATGCCACAATATACATCTATATTCTATTTGAGAGGCTGAAAAAGTGAGTACTTTTGCATTGTCAATGACTAAAGAACTATCTGTCAACTACTGAAATAGTTCTTTTTTTTGTTCATGGACTAGCTGATGAATTGACTAATCATTTCAGAACTACTTGTTAAATATTGTAAGTAAACTGAATATCTTTGGAGTCAAGCAATTCTGAATACCTCATCTTGGGCTGTGGGAATTTTTTAAATAACATTTAATAGACTTAAACTATCAATTAATATAGACGAGATAATGTCAGAGTGACTGCAAATAACAAAGTTAATTATTATTTGTTGCTCTAGGTAAAAACATGTTTGAAATGTCAAATGTTTCATCAAATACATCCTTTAACTCATGTAACTTGTTGTTGCACAAGCAATTGGAGTATTTTACAAAGAAGTCACTGTAGAAAAAAAAAAGAAAAAAAGAAAAGGAAACTGACAGCTGATAATGAAAATATAAAGTAGTTGCAGCTATACAAACAAGAAACGATCCGATGTTCTCACTCCTACTGTCACTTTACTCCCAAGTCCTTTGTTTCTAAATGTTTAAGAACTATCCATGAACATGTAAACGCACTAAAGCTCATTATAATGAAAACACAACTGTGTACTGTTACTGTGCACAATCTAGACAATGTGACCGAACATACAAAAGACATTCATTTACAGAAAAACAAACATTTCCACTGATTTGTCAGGATAAAACCCCACCAGTCCACCTCCTCTCTCCTGCTTGAATCCACTTACTGACTGATGTGTATTTGCTGAAATGAGATACCCTGCCTCAGGATTCCTTTTTCACTTCCTGTTCCCACTCATGCTACAATTAAATATGGAGAGAGTGAAGACAACAAGCTCCTCTCCGGCTCCTCTGAGGGTTCATTCGGGACAAGAAGAAGCAGCTTCATCCGATTAGAAATGTGGGTAAAGCTTTATCCGCTGCTAGCATCTTGTAATGTTGCTACACTGCAAAGTTGTGGAGGAAAATGTGTAAATACAGTTGTTTCTGGTATTTAACCCAGGCCGATACGAGTGGCGGCAATTGTTCAAACAGCTTCAACCTGTAAACTCAACTCACCTGAGCGACATGCAAGAAAAAAAAGTAACAGGAAGCGGACAAACTGCAAAAGGAGGGAACAGGCACATTAGCGACAACTTACCTCGCTTTTAAGTTGCTGTGGAAGGCCTGTTAAAAGTCTCTTTAATAGTCCATTACCTCGCGTCACCCGGGCGAACGGTAAAAAGTTTCAGAGACGGGGCAACAGGTTGCAGGAGCCTCACAAGAGCAGGAGTTTGCCGGCTGCTCTCAGTTCAAACTCCAGCAGGCTTTTTCCCGAGCAGCTGCACACACTCTGCTTAGCCCTGCAGCCTCTCACCGTGACGTCAAGGCTGCTCGTCACGTGATAGGGCGGCGACCAATGGGATGCCGTGTTGTCCTGGCAACAAGAATCGGTGCCTGAATGGCGATTAGTGTGTAAAAATGAACACAGAAGTTAGTTTTCTGACAAATAAAGTCACAGAACCATGGACTTAACATGAAAATGAGTACTAGGAGGTATGTGGTAGTGAATAGTGGCAGTGTAGTAAGTGTACTGAGTCTGAAATACTTTATTCTATACTATAAAAGCTTTATTGGCCTGATAATATTCAGATATTACCAAAACACTGTATGAATACTGATATTTATGTACAATATATTCAGAACACTGTTAAAGAAAGAGAGAAGAAAAATAATGTATGGGAAATCTATTCATGTAAAAACTGACAATTCAAACTGAAACCTACAGAAGACTTTCCCTTTCTTTTTTCTTTTTTTTTTTGCAGTATAGCCTGTTTTTAATTTGCAATAGAAATACCAGAAATAATTCTACTACTAGTGCTGCAACAGCTACTGCTACTAATAATACCACTACTAATAATAATGATAATACCACTACTCATAATAATAAATAAAGAACATTGTATATAGCTTTCCTTATTTCAGTTATTGTATAATTTTTTGCTCTATTCACTGTATACTTTTCTGTACGTATTTTCTATGTGCTAATAGCTGTAATGGTGTACATCTAATTTCTTCCTTTCCTTTGCTCTGTCGTTATCCTTCTGTTGTTATACTGTGTGTAAAGTGTTATCTGCATAGTATTTTATATTTGACAATATTAGCTCGACTTGGAGCATCAAGTCCACTTTGAGCTAAGATTATCTCACAGTCTTCATCAGAACATGGATTTTATTTCTGTAGCCTATTTTTGATAATAAGAATATATCAGGTAGAGGTTGTAACATGTGGTGCTGATAAGAACAACAAAGCAAAACAAATAAAAGCCCTTAAAGCAGCATTTCAAACGTTTCAAAAGCAGAGTAAAAACATATTAATTAGCTGTTCGTGCAGCCCTGCGGTGCATGTGTCCTTAGCTTATACCTGCCTGCATTCATGTCTTAAGTAATGCAATTTAATGCAAATGTATTTTCATGCAAATGCATTTTCTAACCATATGTTTTATATATATTATGTGTTTCATCTGTCTTGCTGTTTTTTTCCCTAATGAGGTGTATTAGAAGGCCTCGCCATTTTGAAGGGATTCAAATGATGAACAGATGAACTGATGAAGACTTAATTTTAAATCCTTTACTTTGAAAAAATCACAACTTGCTTTGCGCTCCTTTGCATTGTGTCCAGTTGATTTGTTCTACTGGGGTGACAATGTAAATAAGTTTACTCACTTCTGAGTATTGTATGAAGATGATGAGAAAGATTATGATGATGATAACCACCATGTATTTGCTGTGGCCCAGTACAGGTGTTCTCATGCAGGCACATTGGGAGCCATGCTTTGCCTAAGATGATTAGTGGAAGTCAAAGCCACAGGGCTTATTCAGGGAGCATTTTCTTAATGGCCTTATAAAGTACACTTAAAAGCCCTCCATATTGTTGAGTCAGCAAAATCCTGGCCACACTGACGGATAGAATGTCCTTTGATTTATCACATTCAAAAAGCAAATATAAAAGATATGTTTTATTTTGTGAGATAAAATTTCATGTTGCACTTGTTTTTGCAATATTGCGAATGGCCAAATTAATGGCTCAGAGTGTTAAAATAGCTATAAATGGGGTTTAAATTGAAGCTGTGTCTTGGCAAAGTTGCATTTGATGGTAAATAATATTATAGGCCTAAGTGTGGACACTGCATTAAACTGAGGATTGTGAAATGGAGAAATGTCTGCATGATGAGCAGAAAGTCTAAATACAACAGCAATGATGCATGCATGCACTGAAATTAGAAAAAATTTGGATAAAAATTTGTTGAGCATGCATGCTATGTTGAAACTGAGGGTAACAACAGGAAACACTGATGCTTCCAATGCTGACAAAATGCAATGGCACCTGTTCCAATGCAGTGTCAGGATGAGTAATTCAGTGTCATGTTGTTGGACAATGTAAAGCTGTGGTTCTCTGTCATTGGCCTTTACCCAGCAGACAATGTTGTTATTCACTCTTGATAGAAGTGAGAGCTCATCAGTGAGTTTGACCCTGAGGGAGAGTCCCTGAGTAGGCTGTGTGGAGCTAGCACTGCAACCTCTGACTAATAGGTTTGCATAACATTGATCTGACTGGCTGTCCACTGAAGAGCCATCGCCAACTCCGCACCCATACACACACACACACACACACCCATACACACACACACACACACACACACAAACACACCAGTGAGGCCTGGTCTGCCACAGCTCAAATGCCAAGAGGCTTTGAACTGGAGAGCCACCTTCTAAATCAGCCGGCCCATGGCTCTACACGGGCTCTGTCATTAGGTAACAGCGGCTTTAGGGACGATGCTAAGTAGCTGGTGCTGGATGGAGAGGCCACAGAGCTGCACCATACAGGACCAACAACCTCTTCTTGCTGATTATCTGTTACCTAATCAGGCAGGGCTAACCTTGTGCTGCTCTGAACCTGCTGAGGAGTGTGGCCAAAAGTTTTGAGGTGAGCTAAGCTCTCTGGCTGAGGATTGTGATCTTATTGAGAAAAGACATTTGAATGTTACACAGAGGGCGGTGCATATCACCCACAATGTGTGAGATTCACCTGTAAGAATGCATCATAATGTTTCTTTTCCCTGCTCAACAACTTTTCTATTTTTTCTAATATAAGTTTTCTCTTCTGACTCTCAGCCAAACCACTTAATATCAATATATGATATCATAATCCTGTGCACCAGTGGTTATAGATGTCTACTTTATGCTGAGGGTGTTCTCTGTATCAATAGAAAAAGCAGAGGTCATTGGACACCAGAGAGGAGCAGGTGATCCTCCAGCAGTCAGAGGAAAAAGTCCAGCTCTACTGAGTCGACCTGTGACTTAATTGCACAGGGCCGTGCGTCATGAGCAGCCGACTAATGCTCAGGCTGACTGGATTACCCAGCAGGTGAATTTATTCCCAACCAGAACATGCTGAGAGTTGCGTGTTGAGCTTCTTCAGAACCATTGGAGAGACACAGGTGTCAACTGTGTGTACGCATGTGTGTGTGTGTGTGTGTGTGTGTGTGTGTGTGTGTGTGTGTGTGTGTGGTCTCTGTTTTTCTGTTTTGTATTTCTGCAAGACAACAGCACATGCAGGAGGGGAAATCCTGTGAAGTTGCCCAGGGAACAGCGCATGAGTAAAAGCTGTTGGGGAAGCCTGAGTCACAAAGGACACGAGTTGTACTTATCACATAATCTATCATTTTATCAGTCAGAACCAGAACACTGTCTCGCAGGTGTCCTCTAACAAGTTCAGCAGGATGAGTCTCCACGTGGCCCAAAGAGTGGCACGGGAGATGATAGCACAAAGATGAAAATGTAAGCACTTTTATTCACCAGAGTGCACAATCAGTAACACTCAGTAACGGAAACAACATTTTTCATATTCCATTATATTTTGATACAGGATCTTGACATGTTCTGTGCTCAGGGGACTGCCAGTTAATATTGCCAGTTTTAATGAGAGACACAATGTAAGAACATAGATAGGTTTTACAGTACTGCAGTGTTAAGATGAGTATTTCACCATCAATGTAAAACAGTGTTTTAATAGAAAAGAAGATTAAAGAAACTCTAAAATGTTGGATGTCAACAGCCTTCCCCAATGTTAAAATACATTTACTCAAGTACTGTACTTCAGTTCAGTTTTGTGGTACTTTGCTTGAGCATTTCCATTTTTGTCATACATTATACCTTCACCACATTTCAGAGGAAAATATTGGACTTCATACTATGCTACATTTATCTTACCACTACAGTTACAAGTTACTTCACAGATTTGGGTTTTGCACACAAAATATATGATCATATAAAGAATGATGCATTGGTAAAGCTTAAACTGCCAGACAATAAATAGAACAGTTGATTATAATATACAAGTGGTTAACGTTTGGTTAATAAGGGTTATTTATAATGATCCAACAATACAATAACACAGTCAGGGGCCATTCTGCCTAATGAGAATCTTTACTTACTACTTAATACTTTAAGTACTTTTTTGTTGATAATACTTCTGTACTTTTACTCAGGTAAAATGTCGAAATCAGAGCCTTTATTTGTAATGGAGTATTTTTATAGTGCGATTGTCTATTTTTAATTAAGTAAATGATAAATATATCTTCCAACACTAACTCAGGGTCATGAATCTTTCAGTTCGTTCATGGATGTGGCAGCTGTGGTAACTACCTGTATTATTTCTGAGTCCTTACACATGATGTTACATTATGTGTATTGGTTTGTCTCTGGATGTGAATCGAGAGTAACTAGATTTTTCTCTCACTGCAGTTTTCTGCTGCCCAGAAAATACAAGAAAGCAGATGTGACACCACAGCACTAACACCATTTATAAATGCTACAGCAAAGTCATCTGCATTGTTTTGGAGTTTTATTTTTATCTGTTCAGAGGAAACAGCGTTAAAATCAGCTACACCTTGACTTCAGAGAGCTCTGTGGCGCCGATAAGCTGAGTCAGGAAGGATCTGTGGACTCACGTCACACATTAATCTATTAAAGTCAGAGCCAGAGTTTACTTAAGGACTTTTTCACTTAGTGACTCCTCTGTGCTGAACCGTGATAATGATGACACCACAGGTCAGGTATAAGTCCTCACCTGTCTGCAAACATGAGACTGTGACATGCAGCACAACAGCTTGAGTCCTATCGAGCCATGATGTTAAGTGTTAATTAGCAGGAATGAATACAAAAATGGGACTTGAGTGGTAAGGGAAGAGCACTGACAACAAGATACAAAATGCTGTGTAATGAAGCACTGGTATAATTGCTGGGTGTAGCACGAGGGTCAGCACTTTGTTAAGAGGCCACATGCTGTCAGACGTGGAAGCAGATGGAGCTGAAGCTTGGCTGGGAATCTGAACTGACTTAATGGAAGCTTAAATGACCCCTGGCCAGCATAGAGAGAGAGAGAGAGAGAGAGAGAGAGAGAGAGAGGGAGAGGGAGAGAGAGAGGGAGAGAGAAGGTTGCAGCCTCATAGACACCAGGAAGATGTATATCTGGAGGGGCGGAGCTTCTGAAGATCTGGAAAGAGTAGAGGACGAAAGGGAAAGACAAGAGAGGTGGGGGAGAAAAAGTGTAGCACAGGAGTGTCCAGGTGGGAGAGAGGAAGATTGGAGAAGGTGAGGATGAGAGACACAGGTGCAGAGGAGGAGTCAAAAGTCAGAGGGAGGAGAGGAAGAGCAGCAACCTGTCTTAAGTTGGTGAGATTATGCAACAGTCAAAAGCAAGTAAGCTGCTGATCTGCAGCTGCCTTGCACACATGACCGTCCCTGATGGTTTGGCTCATTGCAGACACACACACACACACACACACACACACACACACACACACACACACACACACACACACCTCCTTATCACCAACTTGCACGAAACCTATGAGGGAAGTTGCATTTTATAGGTTAAAGAGATGACCTTGTGACTGTCCACAATCTCTCATCTGGCACTTACTGAGAAATAGCAGCAGAAAAGTGGTAATGACAAGTTTCCAGTGTGAAAGCATGCAACTGAATGAAAAGTTGCATTCATGCTCAACAAATGTTACAGTTGAAATGAAGCTTGTCTTTTTCTTTTTTTTAAAAAAAAATCTACTAAAGAGCATTTAGTAAAAGAGAATCTTAAAGGTGCAGGAAAGTTCAGGAAAGAACTCAGTCCATCTCCAATTAAAGTGAAAGAGGCTATATTCAAAATATAAAGGATGCCTGGAAAGCTACAAATTCATAGACTTCTAA
Organism: Seriola dumerili; assembly: GCF_002260705.1. Taxonomy (NCBI): domain Eukaryota; kingdom Metazoa; phylum Chordata; class Actinopteri; order Carangiformes; family Carangidae; genus Seriola; species Seriola dumerili. The sequence continues at coordinate 7,278,199 of NW_019174365.1, read as the reverse complement.
ATTCCTACAGACTGTTTCAGCAATACATACAACATCAACATAAAAAAGACAGTTGAATCCTTGTTTACAATGGATTTTAAATTTCACAGTGTAAATGTACAGTATGTTAGGTCAGAATGATAAATGAGATGCAAGAACAATGAAAAAAGGAAATAAAAGAATTGTGATGGCTTTGATTAAATATTGAGAGGTGGAGTGGAGTCAGTGCGGCCAAAATGTAGCTTACTAATTCAATTTTGCATTATGGCTATTTTCAATGTGTCAATGTGTTAGTGACACCTTGTGGTTATATGTTCAAATGACATCTGTGGCCCTTGATTTGGTGACATTAATGTCTTGAAATTGTGGGGATACCTTATCAAAAACTCATCCAGCAGAAACCTGCGGGTGACCAGTTTGCACACCGGCTCTATGCTCTATAGACGCTGCTCTCACACACCTGCACATTTTGTTCATCTGTATGTTACTGTCATTTCTCATACACTCAGTTTTCTTATTGTCATTATTTGGTCATTCATATGTTTTTGTTTTTCATTTTACTCCACGCTTTCACAATATGCAAATCTCACGTTAGGGTTTATACCTTATTGTGTTGATGCTAAAATCCATATATTTTGCATATCCATGGTCATACATTTTGTTGGTGAACTGCCATTTTGCATGCAAAAATTTTGACCTTTGAATTATTTTTCTCTTCTAATTATTATTTGCTGCTACACTTTTTTTTAACTACCCCTTGGGGATAATCATTTTCATGTAAGCAAATCTCAAATTACATATACAGTGGAGCTTAAAACAAGCAGACTGGAACAGGTAAGCGAACTAGACATTATTTTTGGGCAGTGGGGTAGTTACTGACCCTTGATCACAGTCCTATAGCGCTTAGTTTTGTGCACCAATCACTACCCTGGAGCTTCTGCCTACCCGGTTCACTGCTCCTCTCCATGTCACAGAGTGTAGATTGCCCTTTGTTCTGCTTGGGTTACTCTGTTTAATCTTCATCCAAAGCTAATGGGAGGACAGGACTTGATCAAATGTCTTCCTCTGCCTCCTCCCTCGTAACCCTCAATTTCTACTCCAGAATAAGGAAGCACCAGGGTTGAGGAAAATCATCTCCTGCTGAAAAGGTGAGAACTTCACTCTGACAAACAGACAAAAAAATAAATAAAATTGCCGCCATTTAAAGTATTTCACTGCTACATAAATCAAATACTTTTGGGTCATTTGTTGAATCTTTTTCACTGAGCACCCATAGGTTTGCCCGGGATTGTTAAGTTGACCTACGAATGTCATGTTAATCATTTATTCATAGCAATTTGACCTGTGTACTCACTGCATGCACATTCTTTTTCACATATATTAAGCATATGGTTATATAGTTTTGTATTGCTTTCCTTTGCGTTTTATGTTCAGTCTCTTATGGATTTTTTGCACATCAAATCAGCTGTTAGTGTTGATTACCTCTCGCTTTTCCACCAAGCTTTACAGACAATCATTTCTGCTGGGCTTTTGCTTGTTGTGTAACACTAAAAAAAAACTCTTAATTTACAATTAATAACTTGTCAGCCAGAATGACAAGTCTCTGCTATGCCCGATGTGTGAGGAGACTGTGGGGTTCAGCACAAGCATCCCGGCTTCTTAAAGCGACAAAACTGCACAGATCTGTATGTCAGCTGCAACATAAAAAGGTATTGTGGAATTCGCAAGTCACAGTTTTGGTATTAGATTCCTTTTAATGTACAAATACTGGTACTAATACCCTTTTAATTAAGCTCTGTTACTATATTCATTTTGTCCATCCTTACCTCATGTTTTACATGACAACAATGGTATCTGCAAATCTTTATACAGTTGAAATATTTGAAATATCATAAGCAGTATATTCTGATCTTTTGAAACAGGTGATGTAAGAACATGGTAATGATAACTATCGATGAAAGTTACAAAAAAAGTTATTGATGGATCATGAAATGGATTAAGGGTGTTTCAGTGTCCCCTGTCTCAGCATGTAATCCCAGACTGACTCCATGATGCAGGACTCCTTGTTTTTTATGATTCTGGCTGTATGTATGGGTTCATTGTCCTGCTGCAGACTGACCAACTAAATGCATCCCTGATGGTATTGCATGATCGATAAGGCTCAAAATATGTTTTGCACAGTACTATAGATAAATCACAATTTATTTAATTATTATTATTATTATTATTATTATTATTATTGTTGTTATTGTCGTTGTTATTATTATTATTATTATTATTATTATTATTATTATTATTATTATCACTGGTAATAGTAGTAGTAGAAAATAATTTTTGTTGTTAGTTCTGGTACTACTGTTAAGAAAGCTCTTATTTTGAAATCCTCCAACTTCCCTAACTAGTTCTTCCTGGGTCAAGAGCAGAGGGAATACTTGTGAGTGCAGTCCGGTCCATTCCTGATTTCTGCAAGTTTTTAATGCTGCAGCTGATTTTTCAATATTTATACTTGGCCTTTACATGTGTCACTGGTATCATTCATCATAGTTATTGTGTGTGTGTGTAATCAATGAGAAGTGATTTGAGTAACTAAGGCATCCATCTTGGAAACTAGTATAACAGGTCCTGATTTTGACACTAGTGTATATCAGTAAGGCAATATTTTGATTTCAAGCACTGAACATGCCCCACACCCCCCCCACACCCACCCCTCACCCGCTGCACACACAGATTAAAATATCTTAACAACATATTGTAGATGGCAGCTTCTGTACGTCCAGAGCCGGATTAATCCACTAGGGGGCAAAAATGTAGTACTGACGCCCACATCAACTTCTCCAATCTCACAATCATTGTATTATAGATTAATAATAGTAAGTAACTCAATTAATCACACATTAATACAGTTAATATCAAATGTTTTATTTTGTGGAGTATACAATTATTTCTCCTTGTTTCATACAGTATATTGTCTCCTGTGTCTCTTTTATCTTTTTCTTTCCTTTGCCTGTAAAGCACTTTGTAACTTCTGTCTTAATAAATAAAGTTTACTTACTTGCTTGCTACAGGTTATGGAGGAGGAAAAACCATGGGCTCTGATCTCAGAGGTGGGCGAGCAGGGTTACCTCGAGAAAGTCACTGATATAATGAAACAACACTTCCAAATCATCTGCTACAGAGACTTTCTACAAAACTCTGCGCTGCACGGTCCTAAAATCAAGGCCATGTTCGTGTGGAACGCCTGTCCTGCAGCCAAGCCCTCACTGCTCAGTTCACTTCCATCGCTGAAGGTGGTTGCCAATGGAGGAGTGGGCATCGACCACCTTGATGTGCCGTACATCACCAGTCTCGGGGTGAAGGTGACCAACACGCCCGGTGTGGTGAGCGATGCCACTGCAGATATTGCCATGGGTTTGCTTCTGGCATCAGCACGGAAGATTGTTGAGGGTGAGGTCAAAGGTCGACTCAATCCTGACCTGATGCGACACAGCTTTAGTTCAATTCCAAAATCAAAAAACTGAACATGATGTATTTATAAAAGGTTTTTAGCAGAAGGCCTCATCTGGAGAGGTAGTCAGATGAGTTTATTACAGCACACTACATCCTGCATATGATTTAGCGATTAAAGTGTTTTGGTTCTTCTCTTTATAGGTCACCAAATAGCTGTTGACCCCAAGACCACCCACATACCACAATGCCTGATGGGAGTTGAAGTCACAGGGTCGACTCTTGGGATCATTGGAATGGGACACATCGGATACAAAATCGCTCAGAGAGGCAAAGGATTTGACATGAAGATCCTGTATCACAACAGGAACAGAAGGTGAAAGCGAACTGAAAAAATAGATAATTGGTTAATTTAGAAATGGTAAAAAACAAATGTGTCTATAAGCTATTCATCATTGCATTTAATTTGCAGACTAATTTATATTAAACACAAGCAAAAAACATCCTGAAACTATACCTGCTGTGTAGTCAGAAAATAAAGCGTGTATATATATATTACTAATAAAGCCTAAAACCAGATATCTGAAAGAAATATATTAAATCAATGAATTAAGGAGACAATGTCAGTGATCACCCTCATCTTTCCTCTGTGCTGTTCAGGAGTGTTGAGGATGAGCAGGCAGTGGGAGCGAGTTTCTGCCAGAACATGGATGACCTGCTGAAAGAGTCTGACTTTGTGATGCTGGCGGTCAACCTGACCCCTGATACCACCGGTCTGATCAGCCACAGAGAGCTGTCTCTCATGAAACCCACAGCAACACTGATCAATATCAGCAGAGGTGAGGATAAAGTCCAGAAACCAAAGCAACTGTTAAGGTTATTCTGAAACTGTGGTCTTTTAGTCTGATTTTGTTCTTTTTGTGTCTCAGGTCTGGTTGTGGACCAGGATGCTTTAGTTAAAGCTCTGCGGTGCGGAACAATTCGAGCAGCTGCATTAGACGTGACTCACCCTGAACCTTTACCAAGGTCTCATCTGTCTGAAAGCTGCCACACTCTTCAACCAGAATCACTATACTTTCACATTAACTGTGCAAAATGAATGTTTTACCATTTGTGCTGAAACATGGTATGCACTCACATACAAGATATCCAGGGACCTCAGCACATTACACACAGCATTTGAATAGAAATAATAAAGTCTGTGCTATTCATTCATTTACAATGAGAAACAGTTCTCACCTTGGGGTCAGGACCAAGTTGTACTTATTCTTATTATTTGTTTGAAGCTGCACAAATTGATATTTTTCATTAATAGTGGATCAAAAGATTATGCTTTACATGAAAGGAGTCACTTATATTTATGAACACAAAGAGAATAATTCCCTGCAGCTTTACAGCAAAGACTTTTAGCCTCTTTTAGCTCATTGTTTTTGTTGTCTAGAGACCAAGAACCTAGAGGTTTTCCAACCTCTAGACTGCATTTGATATTCAAACAAACAAGCAAGCAAGCAAACAAGCAAACAAACAAACAAACAAAAACAACTCCTTGCTGGCTTCTAACAACTTCTCTTCTTCATCCTGTGCAGGGATCATCCTCTACTTGGTCTTTCTAATGTGCTGATCACCCCCCATGTTGGCACCAACACTTACACAACAACCAGAAGGATGGTGCAGAGGATGGTAGAAAATGCTGTGGCTGCAGTGAAAGGCCTACCTATTCCCAATGAAGTCATGCCAAACTGACTTAAATGATAGTAAATTATCTGTCTGAATTTAGTAATGTTTAATTAATGGCATTAGTGTCTCTACTAAGAAATAGACTAAGTGCTTTTACTTGCTCATAAATGAGTTTGATTGTACTTTGTTCTGTCTAATGATCTATCACAATCACCCTGACAACTAATGTATCAATTCAAATCACTCTTCTGTGAACAAGTGTTGGATAGAAACTGACATGATGATTTTTAATGTTTTAGTGTAGCCATAAAACCTTTTTTTGATTAAATGACTTTTACATTAAAATGCACAGTTTATGACAAAATAAAACTACCTCACATTTTTAATTTTCAGCAAGTGTACCTCCTTTTGAGGTCCTATGAACTTTAGGTTTCATAAAACCTTGCAGAGATATGACCTCACATCCTGGTTTGGTGGCTTTGTTGTATTTTTTGATTAGCTGTGACAAACTAACACTTTCGATAATCAAAAATCCATGTGATAACTTCTGTAAGGCTTTGTCTGAAGATAATCTGTACCAATTTTTGTGAAGATTGGATAAAGGATTCAAAATTGCATTCAAAGTCTTGTTTTTGTTGTTGAATTAAAACATTACAAAACTATATATATTTTAAATTTAAATTATATATAATATAATATAATATATTTATAATTATTAGATTTTATTTTTTATGTATTTTTTGTCTTGCTAATTTTGATTTTTTTAATTTTGAGTTTTTAAGATTGTGCTGTTTGGGGGTCGGGGGGAATTGTGAGTTCCTAATCTCTACTACACAGTAAATCTTTGCGGAGCTGCAGTTTGACCGTTGATATCCCTGATTATAATAGTAACTCCTAAAACACTATTTCAAATATATAGCCTTAGGAAGTATATAGATCGATAAACACAGATAGTCACAAGCTGTAAATGTCTTTACTATTTCTTTTTTTTTTTTCAAAATAAAACTTCAGGGATATATTTGATTCAGGCATTTACAGCGGCTACTAAAGCCGGTTTATCATCAGTCATCGACGGCGAGTGGGGGTCCAAAAGGTCCTCAACACCAGGCATGAAAATAGAAGTGAAACCTGACTGGAGAATATAGTTTTGGTTATTATAAAAGTTTTAAAAATCTTTACCCGTTTGGCTCCGTGTGTCAGCTACCTGAACAGCACCATGTTTATCTCCTCAGATAACTCGCCGCCCTGTTTCAAAGATTTCACCCTCGTCATGGTGAGTGACACATCAGGAGGCATCATATAATAACTGTACTATCCCTCATGCAGTAAATTGTCAGAAGCATCTGAACTCTGATCTTCAACTATTTTACATAATTTATTTTCGTTATGGATTAATGTGCTGATCATTTTCTCAGTTAATCTATTAATTGTTTGGTTTGTATAACTTGAATGCTGACAAACGGCTTATAGTCTAGACCTAAAAATGATCTAGTTTACTGTAATTTAAGACAAGGAAAAGCACCAAGTCATCACGTATGAGACGCTGGAACCATGACATGTTTTGCATATTTACATTAAAGAAAGACTCAGACTATTAATAAGCTGTTGTTGATTCTCCCTCCAGCCAGCCGTGGCTGTCGGTAATGTGGGTCAGCTGGCAGTGGACCTCATCGTGTCCACTCTCAACATGAATCGAGTGGGCTACATACACACAGACTGTCTCATCCCGATGGCTGGGAACAACCCATACGCCACCTGCAAAGAAGATGCTGAGGAGCTGCACACCCCTGCAGAAGGTACCATGTTTGGGTCTTGATTATTTGACAGCTGTAGATGCGTAAATCCGCAAATTTCACCTGTGAAGCGTGTTCTTTATTAACTAGCACTGAGGAGCTTTTTGTGGCATTTTGTAAATTTTTAAATTCTACTATAACTGATAGTAACTTTATTTTTCTGCGAAAATATTGTTAGTTATTTGCAGTACTTAAAGTTTTAAGGTAAACTTTGTTGTACTTTTCTTTACGATTACACTACATTTCCTCAGTCATTTGTTGTCAAGGACTAAAATGAAGATTGGATGATGTTTCTTTACCAAGTAGACCAGACCAGAGTCTCAGTGGCTGTTGGCACACTTTGAATAAAGTGTGATCTGAGATAGGTCATCAGCAGTGTGAAGTGAAAAGAAATCCAACGCAATCCCAAAGTCTAATCCTCAGTCTGTCAACCGTCTTTCACCCACAGTTTATACAGCACCAGAACTGAAGTTGGCAGTTCTTCAGATCAGAGCGCCAATTATTCAGGTAAAACCAGACTGTTGCATCAGCACGAGCTGATTCTGTGAATCCTGTTTTATTTTGAATGAATTTGAACTCGACATGACAGAAGGGGACATGAACAATACTGCTATACTTTCATTCAACAACAATGCAAACCAAGTGTTTTTTTAGTTTGAGGACTACCTTTTTAATTTTATAATCTATCTATCTATCTCTTTTTGCTGGGTTTTGATTTAAGAGGGTGTAAAGTACATTTTTACCTTCTGTGATGGTGTAGTTTGTTTTCCCTTGAACCCAGACTGGAATTGACATTATTATATTTGTTGCTCTAACCTTTGTTTTAATTGCAGACAAAATCCAAAAAGTTTCGTCAGTTGGTCGTGTCTTGGATCAAATCCAGCGGGTTCTCCAGGACTGTAATTCTGTCCAGTAGTCATGCCTACCAGAGAGATGACCGACAGCTGGAAGGGTAATAACAAAGTCCTTCACATCATCAGTACATTTCTTTCTATTCAACTCTAATCAACAAATGTGTATGTGTGTATTGTAGCACTTCTTTGAGGTACCTGGTCACTCCCTCCCTGCTGAAGGTGAGTGCAGATGCTTTGAAGGAGCTGGGCTGGAAGGAGATGGAGCTCGTGTCAGCTTTCCCAGGACTGACAGATGCCAACACAGAACCACGCCTCTGCATACCTGGAGGGGGCATCACCAAAGGACTCTACACAGACAGGTAGAGATAGAAAGCTGCATCAGCCTGCTGGCAGCTTCATAAAGACCTCAAATCATGATTAATCTGAAAGAACAGAGAAAAATTTGAATATGACTATTTGTATGTAAAAGGTGAAGCTACTTTTAGAAGCTTTTAGTGTTAACAAGTAAAAAAATAGAGTTGTAACTCCTGTTTATCTATGCAACATGAGTCATAGTCCTATATAATTACCAAATTACAGCAGCTAACGACGCACATTGAGTTGGTTATGTAGCATTGTGGTGTAATTCATTCATTAAATGCAGTCGTAACAGTGCACCAGTTGTGTGTGTGTGTGTAGCAAGCAGCATGTGACATGTAAACCATGTTTACTTTTTCTCAATCTTTAAATCATATTTGTGAAATAAAAATCACTGAATTATCTCTTTAGTCATAATTACAAAATGCTATATAGTTTATAGTTATGAGATATGGGAGCCATAAATTCAAGAAGCTAATGGTGAAGTGTCACACAATTTGAATAATTTATTTTTACTTGAACGCCATGCTACACAGATTTGTGAGTATCTTGTCACCTCTCAAACTTTGGTTGGGTATATTTGAAATGGCTATATATTTAAAATCTAGCTGGAGCTGTATCTTCCATTAAATGGTGACGAAAAACAACTTTCCTGCTAAAATGTGTTTTTAATTCAGCATACTTAAATAACACTGTAAACACCTAATAATTACATTGTGATGACAGCTTGTTATGTATGTTTGTCTGACCATGTGTGCTGGATGTTGTGTTTAGTTGTTCGGAGGATCTTCCTCTGGCTGTGCTGCTGCTCTTCTGTTCAGAAGGGGACAACATCCCAGACGCCTTCACCCTTGTCAATCACCTCAACGACTGGCTCCATCTGCTGGACAACCCTGTAAGTGACAACTGGAGCAAACAAGATGTCTAACATTGCAGTTTTGTTGTTGTTGTTCCAATAGTTCTCAGTACGATATGAAAACCTACTTGCAGTGACTTAAATTTGATTAAGAAAAGCTACTCTGCATAGCAAAAATCTCTACAATCTACAACTTTAAGATTACAAATATCTAATCAACAGTTTGTCTTACTCCTGTTTCAGAGCCAAGAGCCCAACAAATGGAAGATCCCAACCTCCTGGAGTCTTCTTTTTGGCAGTGGCATCCCTCCTGCACTATTCTGAAACACATATATTTAGTTTTTGCTATTTTTAGCTTATAATTAACATGACACCAATGCATTTTTCAGACCTTGGTGAATTATTGGCTGGGGTCACATCTGCTTAGTGAGGAGTTTTTGTGTTAGATACTGGACACTGTCTGATGTAAAACAGTGAATTATATTGAGTTTACCTGGTCTGGACCAATAACTTGGCAATCCCATAAGAACCTTCCTACTCTTGGAAATTTAGAGCAGTTTTCTTTGTTTTGATCATTTTCAGATGGACAAATATTACATTATGGGCTTGACCCAAACGTGCACTTCATTGCTGTTTCCTGGTATTGCAGAATTTGAATGTTTTTTCCAATAAAAGATTGTTCAAAGAATTCAGTGTAAATTTATCTAAAACAACAAAGACTTTGTTTGTGTTGCTCCCACTGGACTTCGCCTCTGCCTATTTAACTGAAAGTGGTTGGCCAGGTGCCATATTGTATTCCTGGTAGTCCCACCCACCCTAGTAATTTGATTCCTCTCTACAACTTGTTACTACATCTTCCAAAGTGGTGACAACAAGACAGCAGTCTGATTCATACTTTGACTTTGTAGAGACAAGTTGGTGGTTTTCCTTCTATGTAAACGATTGTTTCTGGGTGGTTTCTCTGTAGACTGGCAGTGGGAAAGGAATGTCCTGACAGCACTTTTAAGAGGAATCATAGACTGAAAGTTTGGCTCTGAAAAGGAGTATTTAATATAAGTGTAATATAAATTAAACACTAAAACCCTAAAAAAAATATGCAAGATATTACTAATGATAATTAAGTCATTAATAAATCTTTAAAACAGTTAAAAAAGATTCTGAGAATATTTTCTAAAAGCAGCTAGAAATTAACATGAGAAGATCAATAAAGCTCCTATACTTGAACGGATTCTGTTCTTTTCTAATTCTTTCATTTACTTATGACTAATTTTAGCCTAACTTTTCTATTATTAATGTAAAATAAAACCTTAGTTCCTGGGACTCAGAATTCCGGCTGCTAGGTAACGTCATTAGTCTACTTTACCATCAGACTCTTTGCATAGCATAGAAACGGGAAAACGACTAACCTCACTCTGTCGAATGGTAACAAAAATCTGCCTCACTGTAATACTCACTAATTAACACGTTATATTTTGTTTGTTAATTTGTACAAAAACGGGTATAACGAAAAGTAGCGATTTTATGGGAGTCTAACCTTATCTCTAAGAAGAGTAACTCTCTATACCCTCCTATGGTTGCCGCTACGTTGCTAAGCAGCATGATGAGGCTAATGCAAGTAACCACCAAAGAGGGGTTATGCGCCAGAATTCTTTAGCTGAAAGCAGAAACTTCCTCCCAGGTGTCCAGTCTTTGTGCTAGGCTAACCAAGCTAACTGGCTGCTGTCCCGTTGTTTATTCTGTCCTCGTTTAACTAAAACACACGCACACACACGGTATTAGTCTTCTGATTCAACTTTAAAACAGAAAGTATGTTTCCCCAAATCTCAAATTATTGCTTTAAGTTAAATTTCTTTGTTTGTAGTAACATTCTGAGATGCTACTTATGACAATTCAAGATGCAGAGTTGTGGTAAAGTAACCAGAAAAGTACAAACACATGTTGTTAAGTAAACTAGATGATACCAGTTTTATTTGAGGATTACACTCTTAAGAGAGAAGAATTTAAGACAAATTCATTTCAAAAGGAGAACAAGTCATCAAATCAGCTTTCTACTGTATTCAAATCTGTAATATTGTGTGTCTTCTTTTTTTTTCTTTTTTACAAGCAAAAAAAATATGTCTTTTTACACACATCTTTTAAAAAGAACACTATGTACATCATGAAAACATCACATGCCACTGAATTTCTCATGTGGGAGGAGGCAGAGCTTTTCATTTAACCAACCCCCCATCACTGTGAAAAACTTCAAGTAATCTCTTATAAAAAATAGAACATTTTCATTTTTGTCTCTGAAAAAAGGTTTTCTAAAAATACACATATGAACACCATTACAAATTGGCAATGCATAGCCCCTATTTTCAGTTTTAATTTCATAAATGCTAAGAAGCATGACAGAAAGACAAAGCTGTAAATAATAATATTAGAGCAAAAAACAGATTTTCTGACTCCAGAAGCAGCGCAGGTGGTGGTTGAGGTGTGGCTGCGGGGGGGAGGGGGTAAAGCGCTGGTGTGTTTGTCTTTTTAAATGTGCGCTCTTCAAAGAATGTCAAAGTATCTGCTGTAAACAGTTTAAAAAGGAAGAGGAGATATGGAAAAGCTGTAATGTGGGGGACTGAAGAGGATGTGGGAGTGACATGTTGCCAACACGGCTAAGAAGAGGGATATGTGCGGTGGTTGACTAATGCTGTTGGGCTGGGACACACACACACACAAAAAAACATGACAAAAGGAGGAGGAGAGCTGGCTGTTGAGGTGGAGGTGAGGAAGAGTGGTTTGGAGTTGAGGAAGAGGAGGAGGACAGAGCCCCTTCAGAGGAGAGAGCTGGAGTTCCCTGCCGATGTTGGCTTTGCTGCCAGAGCTGTAGTCATGTGGCCATGGGTGGAGGTGGTTAGCAGTCACTGGGTTTCATCCTGTCACAAGACACAAAATATTTCAAGAGGTTGAACTAAAGACTATTTTCTACCAGAGTCAGTGAAGCGCAAGAGTGATCAAAGGAACTTGTGCCACAAAATCAAATAGCGTCTTGGATCACTTTGATCAAATCAACATTAGATCAATTATCAATGCAGCAAAAGCAGCCATCATGTTTAATAAGCAACATGTCACACTCTGTTCAGATGTTCTCAGCTGTAAATGTAAAATCTTCAAGAAAAATTTCCGTCTGGTTAGTGCAGAGAATTAGATTTGGTTATCTGTAACTAATCTAAGACTACAGATAATGTGGAAGGCATTTAAACATAAGAGTAGAACTGAAATAGTCAATTAATCTGTTAGTTGATAAAACAAGAAACTATCAGCAACTATTGGTTTAGGTAAAATAGCAAGCAAAAATGTCAGATATTCTCAGGTTCATTTGCTGTTTTTCTTTTGTTTGTTATCAATGTAAATTAAATATCTCTGGTCCAACAGAAAAAGACTTGAAAATGCAACCACCGGCTCTGGGAACTTGACATGACCACCATGGCCTCTTGTACTGTCATGTTTAAAACAGCCAGGAAAAGGTTACATAGACATTGAAATCCTGGATAGCTGATGCCGCCCAGCTGTTCCGCTTTAGTTGTGGTCTTTATACTGTCCTGTGCCTTTTACTGTCAAAAACCTGCTCACATCAAGCATAAATATTATATGTAACTTGAAAAAAGAACATAATTTTTACAGCATGAATCTTCATGGAGGTGAAATAATTGGTCAGGTAATTAGTTGATTGTCAGAATTAAACGATTTGAGGATTTGCTGCTTTTCTGTGTCTTATGTGATATTAAACTGATTATTTTTAAATAGTGTACTATTGGCTGAACATCACCTTTGGCGGTAGGACATTGTAGCAGGCATTTTCATGAATTCCAGACACTTTATAAACCAAACTGATTGGAAAAAACTGCAGGTAAATCGATAATGAAAATAATTGTTAGTTGTGGCCCTAAATATCTAGTTTGATACACTACAAGTCACAAAAGGTTTTGATTATTCAACAAGTCATTCAGCCTATTTCAATAAAAACAGTCCCTTCTAGACGTGACCATAAATCTCCTAATGGTAATGAAACACCCAAACTTCCATTCAAACTTTAAAAAGGCCAAAACACAACTGATGCAGTTTATTACCCACAAGACAATTAGGAACATCACCATGCTAAGGTTCTGAAGAAACATGAGGACCTCACAACAAAACTCTGAAAGTTAGAAGTACCAGTAAAAAACATAGGAACATGCAACAAACCTTAACGCACCCCAATTCATTTGGTGTGATGGACTGACAGCTTCAACCAGGACAAGAATTTTACTCTTAACTTAGACTTACTTTGTATCACTGTCAAGGGACCATCTGTAATTCTGTCCTAGCCACTTCACTTGCCAACAAAATAATACTAGCTTTATGTGCAAAGCAGTGGTTCTTGATTATATGTAACTGTGTTTTGTGCTGGCTTACTCACTAACATTTTACAGGATTGAACAGATAAATTAGACAGCTGCCACCAAATCTGAATATATGATGCAGTATAATTTAGCACTTTGCAATATTCCAAGTCAACCTGACATTTCAGAGCTTCAACAACCATTAGCCACAAGTATAAACACACACACACACACACACACACACACACACACACACACACACACACTCTCACACATCATCATGCTAGAATGCAGCCAAAATGAACACACCTCCAAACCGCAGGAGCCAAGCCAATCACGAAGGAAAGAACAAAACCCCAAGAGAAACAAAAACACAACAGACACCGAGCACACACGGGCACACACACACACACACACTCACACACACACAAACAAACAAACAAACACACACACACACACACACACACCTCAATGTACAAGAGTGGGCGTTCTTTTTAAAAGCTGTGGGTAAACCTCCTCCTAAATGTGCTCTTCATGGTTGTTGTTGCTGTCTCAGAGGGGGGTAAAGATACACTGCCCCCCACTGAACAGGCCAGCTCTTGTCATGTGCAGCAAATGCAGCCCAAACTGTCCGAGAAGAACCACAACAGCAGAATAAGACCGTGTCAGGACTGGTGCACTTTTGACCGTATTACTGGAACAACACTGACATGTCACACAACAAAGGGATGGCTTCTCAGAAATGACTTAGTGAGCTGTTTTTGGCGGCGCACAGTCATCAGAAATAAATGCTTCCTCAGGTCTAACTGCCCCGCCTTTATGAGAACATGATGTAAATGTCAGCTTGCTAGACTAGTGGTTTCTCACTAAGTGACTGAGAATTGTTGAGAGAGAGAGGGAGAGAGAAAATACGAGATAGAAAGAAAATTAAGCCTCAGTTGTAGTATTAGGATGTTGAGTCATGCTGTGGGAAAGCCTGGCTTTCCTCTGTACGGTTTCAAAGAAATTGAGCTAAAAACTGACTCATATCTTTTCTTTTACATCGAAAGAGTTGTAGAAGGCGCCCATCAGAATAAATTACAGCGAGTACTGAATACAAAAGAAATAGTGTGATAGTGCATGATGTCCTGGAATGCAATAATAACATGATGCTTGGTGTATGAAAAATAATAATAGGCTAGTTCAGCTAAAAGATATAATTACCTTTTTCTCTTCTTCTCTGAGTCATTTGTCCTGGGCTTGCTTTGGGGTGTCTTGGCTGTGCCTGATTTGGAGATACTGTCTTCTCTGCGTCGCTTGCTGAAAAAAAGGATAATGGGTAAAGCATCTCTCTCCAGGAACATTATGCTCTTAACAGAAAATAACACGCCCTTCAGCCACCTTAAGGCAAGGGAAGGATAGATGTTAAAAACCCAAATGCCAACCACTTTTGACCTCACAAGGTCTTCATCAGGGCAGAAAGAATAAAAACATCAACAACATTGTGAATTATTGTGTTGTGAGCCATTCTTTTAAATTAAGCATTGCAAGATCTTAACAAAAAATTATGTATTGATCATGTTTTCTGTGACTGATTACAACTTGTGGTTTTTAAACAGTCAACACTGTAGTCACGATTTGAAAAAAACTGTCCCAACATAACCCCACCCCACCAAGAAACTTTCTCTCTGGCCACTAAAAAGATTTTTTCTCAGCAATTAAAAATTTACATTTACATGCGACTTTTCATTACATTCTCTGTAAATGTTTTTTGCCTAGAAACTCTCAAATTTAAGCTATTAAGATTTTAAAAATCTGAATTGCCTTCAAGAGTCTTTAAAAATCTTCCATAATTACATGTTAATATAAATATGATAACTTGTGTATCAATCTACTGCCACACATTAAGCTATTTATTTCTACCTGCACAGGCTCTACTATCTGTGTAAAATGCAAACTAGTTCTAATTTTTGATCATAGGCAAAATTCTAATCAAAATTTCAAAAAACTAACCGTCTCTTTCAAATGAGATTCACACTAATGTTCTGCCACAAACTAGCTTTGGCTCAATATAATCAGAGCATCAGACAGAGTGTACTGACTGTGTTGTGCTGCCGTCCAGCTCCTGTTCCTTGCAGGGAGACTGTGCAGGTACTTTGCCGTCCTGTCTGTAGTCGCTTCCTTCCTCCAGCTGACCTCCCCGTTGGCTGCCGTTGTATCGCTCTGTCGCTAACCTGGCCTGAGGCTGAGTTGAGGGGCGAGACTCCGATGTTGGCTCCTGATCTTCCCTGGACAACTCCCGCCACCGGTTCTACATGGGGTGTAGGACAGTAAACAGGGAAGAGATTAGTGGAGGAAAATTGGTTTTATACTGATGAAATTCATAAATAGACCAGAATTTGAGAGGGATACATTAAAGACTTTTGTCTAAAATTTCCTGTATGTGATACAAATGTAGTTACCAACAAGCCTTAATATGCTATTAAACTCCATAATAACACTGCACCTTGATGCACAGAAGTCACTGCACTGTCAAGTATTCAGGACATCGACTTGAACAAAATACTGGAATTTGATACGTGGTTATTGACTTCTGACATTCTCAACATAGGTTGATAAGCTGAGAAAAAACAGTCTCTTTTTCTCTAGCTCTCTTCTTTCGGGGAAGAGAAAGAATATGACATAATCAAACTTTCATTCTTAGCCTCACTGGTGATAACACTGGCTTTGGTGTGATTAGGAGGTGTTAAAAATAGGGAGCTCAATATTTGAAAGATTAAAATTAAATTGCTAAATTACTATGCTTTACAAGGACAAGTGGGTGAAACAGAATGGAGGTGAGGTAAATTCAAATTTTGTGGTTTTCTCTGCAGCCAAATTCCCAGTTGTACAGAAGCATAAATTACCTTTGAGAAACTGTCTGGTGTGTACACTGTGTTTGAACTTTCTGTGTTTGAATCATATAAAAAATGGAATGAAAAACTGTTATATTTTTGCTTCCAAAATTGTAGAGGTGGGAGGATCTTTCTTGTCCTTGCGGCTTTCTGCTGTATTTGGACTTTTAAAAGGTTCTTGGCACAGACAGCCCTTAAGCTCTATGATGCCCAAACTATATTTTCTTCATCTATTGTGAACAAGTACTACAGAAATAAAATAGACAGGAAAAGTACTTATAGAATTGGTTATGTTGTGTGTGGTGCAGGTACCTGGACAGAGGAGTCTCCCATAATGTACTTGGCTCCTTCGAGGACAGCCATGTAGGAGAAGCGTAGCTGGTCAGGGGTCTGGATCAGGCCCATGCGGTATTTCCTCATGTCCAAAAGGATGTTTTTGATGTCCACTGAGGAAGGGTCTTTCCTCTTGTCCATCTGCAGGGGTCAGCAGTATAATTCAGCTCAGCTAACCAGGATGAACTCTCATTTCTCTAAATATCTGGTGACTAATTTGTTGTTCAGAAGAAAAACTCAGGCATTACACTGTCACGCATCCCCAGTTTGTGAGGGTCAGTATAGTTTTGGGATGAAATGCTGTAACTGACAATTTCAGTGCGCTACTTTTCTTTGATCTGGCTTATCTACCTCGACATCATTATGTTTTCATGTGTTTTCCAGCATGGTGGGGCAAGCCAGGAAAAGGAGTTTGCACTTCAGCTGTGGGTTCTACATAACCACATAAAAGTTAATTTATGTTTAGTAGTTTAAGGTGTTTTTTCTTCAGTATTTTTCTCTTTTAACTACATTTTAAATTGTGCTGTCAACACTGACCAAAAATTACTTTTGATTTTCCCTTCTAAAAATACACATATAGGTATAAACCAGTCGAACATCTATTTTCTGTACAGATATTTTTGGATAGAGTGCAGCTCACTCTATCTGCAGCCATGTTAGATTGGGAACTCTCCACCTTCTTTACCACACGCTTACTGTTTAATTATTCATTTGTTTCAGTTTGACCTACATTTCATGTTCAGTCAAGGAAAGTGACATTGTGTGTCTCCTGTCCTGATTAGTCTACACAACCTAAAAATGTAATTACACTGGAGTTTCACTGTGAAACTTCAGTAAAAGCATTAAATCAGACCTCATATGGAACAAAGAGGCACGGCTTACCAGGACCAGACATGTGTCGACTAATGAAAACGTCCCTGAGCGTCCAATTCCAGCACTGCAGTGGACCACAGCCGGCCCATGGTCAACACCCAACGCTCTCGACTCCCGCACCTTGAAAAGGAAGTTAAGGAAGGACGCTGGGGACTCTGGGACACCAAAATCAGGCCATGTGGTGTAATGAAAGTGGTAGATCTCTCTCTTCTCCCCTGTCTGTGAAAATAAACAAACAGAGGCCTCGTTAGCAGCTAGAAACAAATAAAACTTTCACTTATTGGCAGTGAGCCAGTCTGTCCTGTTTTTTTATCAGTACTGGCTGAAGTGACTGGAAGTTATTTCACAAGTGTTGAACAGTTGAACTTATCAAACATTCACAACAGTTTCAGTTTCAATTCATGCAATAAACAAGGCTCTGAAAACCTGTCACACCAACACAGCAAATGTGTGAACTTATTTCTCATTCTTGTTTTTTTCAGTTAATATTTTTCATTTTACTTAAAAAAGAAGTGTTCCTTTTGAATTTTACAAACAAGTTAAAGATGGACCACAAAAATTTATATTTCAAAAATGCAATTTGCAGCAGACACAATGTAGCCTAAGCATGTCTATTTAAAATACTTGAACTGCTCTGCGGCATAGCCTACCCCTCATTTGCATGTTCTCCCCACCTCCACAATTTTGGATGTGTGGGATGGTGAGGTGAAGTATGAACAAGGATGTTTTCAGTTTTAAAAAGCTTCGGACAATACAGATTCATATGATACATCTTGTTGTGACACCCTTGAACCATTTCAGTTCTCCTTTGCCTCCTTTCACTGGAAATTCCCCTTATACTATATAATCCTCTGGCCTACATTAATATTCTGCAGCTCCAATACTCTGGTGGTGTAGTAAGACTTGGTGTCTTCTGATAACAGCTTGACCAAGAAACGCGTGTCTCTAAAGGCCATCTCCCTCTCCTCAGATGTGGGCCAGTACTGGGCACACTTTTCCTGTGACAGAAGAAGAAAAGTGAAAAAATCTTAGACACCAAAGAAAATGAGACATCTGGCAAGGAAATACAGCTGATGAAAAGCAGATGTGAGCTGAGAGGTCAGGATGACCATGAGATAAAGCAGCTGATGACTAACTCGATGATAGTTTGTTTCTCTGAACTGAAAGGAAAACTGTAAGAGAAATTAAATTGAGCTAAGAACATAACACCATTTCATACACACACAGACTCTTTGAATGTATTTTGTTGCACAACTACATAACACATAAAATTTTTATAAATTTGGAACAAAATAACAGGTTCAAAACATGAAGGTCTATAATTTTTCTAACTTTATTGTTTACTTCCTTCCTCTTTTGACGTGTTATTTTAATATTACAAAGTTTTTTTTTTGCTAGCTATCCAGCACAGACAAATTAAAGGGGACATTTAAACGGATGTTGGATTGTTTTGGTGGGTGTTTTTCAAAGTGTCTAAAACCTTGCACAGCAGCACATCTCTCTGCTAGTGTGCCAATGTTTCCTGCTGCCTCTCCACACCAGCAGCGCGCTGATCTGAATCTACTGCAGGTAACTCATTGACTATGCATGACTACCACATACAACCCCGCGTCAAATAACCCGAACTATCCCTTTAAGATGAGAAGCCAAACTAAATTCCAAAACCGTTCCTGATCCTGTATTACACTTAAAGCACTGTAATCTTCACAGTTTTCAGGGAACAGCAAGTCATCTGTTAGTAGGGTGGCCAAATACTCTGAAGTTATGCCTACAACCAACATCTCATCATTCAGTGTTTTCTTTGTAAACAGACAATGACCAGAACTGTTGATGGTAAGTCTATTATGTAACCTTCCCTCTGCAGGATTTGAGAGCTGTCTGACCTACATAAAAGATCCTTGTGTGGTTAATAATATGTGGACTAGGTGTTTTGTAGCTTTTATTTCCAAGAAAACAGTCAGTGAATCTCGTTATTCAGCGAGATCCACTCCAGCTGCTTTACTGAGAAAGAGAGAGAGGGATCACAGCTGTTCTACTTGACAGAGTGAGTGTGTGTGTGTGTATGTTTGATCAGCACAGTTCCTTAAATCTGAGAGCTTGCAGTCAAAACACTGAATTCCAGTTATCCTGCTGACAGGACAGGGAGGCATCACAATGGACCATTCAAACAAAAATCAAGCAGGATTAATAAAGCTACATAAATGATTTCACACTGTCAGCAAGCTGCAAACTTTATCAAAGTGTGTCTTTTACTGCAGATAAAGTGGTCAGTGCATGACTTGTATATCTGTGGTATATTTAGAATGTCTGCAGTCTCTGTATGTGGGTGCGTACACACCAGACAAATGACAGATGTCAAACCAGACAAAAAGATGTTTGTGTTTTATCATGTACTTACTGAGCCTTTCTCTATGACCCTGTTGAGCATGATTACCGCCTTAGTCTTCTGCTCCCAGATCATGAGCCAAAAATGGCCACAGGTGTTTCTGAGGGGGCCCTGTGGATGACACAAACACACATGTACAAACATCATTTGATCAGTTACATGATGGCAGTAAAAAAGTCCAGTATGATGGAAAAGGAAATGTGTGTGATCTTTCAAGCACGAGCAATAACTTCATTAGCTGAGCAAAAAGCAGAGGCTGGTATTTATTAATGTGCAACAGAGATTTGCAAAGTGATAAGAAAGTACCTAAAGGTCAATGAAAATGCTAAAGGTTATGATGTGGTTAAGTTGAGAAACCTACAGTTTGTAGATGTTAAATGTCAAATGTCCTCCAGACAAATAATATAGAAATCGAGAGTACATACACACAAAGGCATAGACAATGCTAAAATAATGTTAACATTATCTTAGCTATCTTTGCTTTGCTTTCTTTTTTTGTGTCGTGTTTTTGTGTTTCATGTGTAAATACAAAAAAATATGTCAGTAATAGGATTAAAAGAAATACCATTATATACAGCAACACACTGTTTGATGTCACACAGATCAGGATGCAAATAACTAAAGAACTGTGAAATAAAAACACAAAAAATGTGCATGGTTCAACTATTTAAGGATACCCACAATTCATTGGACAGAAGCAAGCATTATCTAATTTTCTTAGCTTTAAAAGCATTATATTCCTATATTTTTCATCATGGAACAAGACCCATGATAGATAATTCATTTTCAGATGGTCTGTAATCTGTGTTTACCAGACATTTTCATGCCTTAACAACCCACAGATGAATGGTATCATCTAGCTTATTTCACAAAAGGTTGACATATTTTTGCTTGATAACATCCTAAACATGTCTGCATCATGTCTACAATCCACAATTCCAGTAAGAAATTTGATATCTTAAGTCTTATCATGTTGAACTGAGCAATCTTTCTGTGGCTTCAAATTACTGAGACAGTATTCAGTGCGTGGTATGCAACATCATTTGGTGAACAAGAATCTTTTTTATCAGCCCACACTCAGTTATCTATGGTCACGCAAGCAAGAAAAAAATAATCACATGAAAAAGTTAAGTGGTTATTTGTCCTTTCATTTGCTGAAGAAGTGAGAATATTCAAATTTGATTGGGGTGAAAACACCACTGACTTCTGTTTACAAACCAATGTTGATGACTTTGGCATTATAAATTACCTCAAAGAAACAAGTCACATATTATCACCATAACATTTGTAATGTTGGCTCTTGATTCTTAATCACAATATTTCAGCCTGATGTATGTATGTGATAAGCCGTGAAAATATCAGTACTAGAAGTAATAAGCGGAGAAAATTACAATAAAGTGATGCTTGGTCTGCCCTAACACAACACTTATGAGTCAACGTTACATGTCTCAGAGAAGTCTCAGTCAAATTATGTCACAGTCTAATTCTACAAAGAAACCAATTTTTTACTGAAGCTAAAAAATAAAATTGTGTCACCTCAGATAAATGAAGCGCTGTCCGGAATTTGTAGAACTTCTATTTTAACAGTTAAGCAAGTATCTTCTATTCAGATTTGAAAAAACTACAAAACTTCTGTGGTGATCCTTACATTTCAACTTGTTTCTATGTCAGTGTAATTACCATTAGATAAAACCAGTAAGCAAGTGGTATGTCTGATTTCAGCAGTATCCAGTTAAGACTGAAAAATGCAATCACCATACAAACCTACAATCAAGTAAAAGTTTTCAGCTCAATTGCCAATGTGACTGGTGGTATTGTGTGTGCAAACCGATTTTTAGATAGCAGTTATCTTTTAGAAAAAATGGCAGGCACCTGCAAAAAAATCATGATCCCACAAGCCAACATTATCATCAAGCAGCTGACTGGGATCAGCCTGCAACCTGGTTCTCTCTGGTCATGAGGTAAACAGCTGAATGGAAAAAGTATCCAATAAGGGTGGTCCTGAGACTGAATCTTCCCTGGAGGTTTATTTCTTTTGCCATTAGACGTCAATTTAGTGACCTCTGACACACTGTAACAACTTTACAATTTCAAAAGTGTATAAAACTGTATGTAGTTTAAAGTTGTAAGTAATTATAAAAATGAAACAGCATAGGTGCAAAATACAGTTTCACCTCAACATAAATATTTCTATTAAATAAAGAACTCAAAACAATAATTTCATTATTTTCTGTGCTTATTTTACATTTCTACATATTTATTATGTGAAAAAAAAAATTCAACAATCGTTCTGAATAAATAGAATATTAAGAAAGATAATTTCTTTGAGTTCTGAAACGTAATCGTCTACTACTACTCACTTATAACTAAATATTTTGAATATATAAGATCAGAACTACCACACATTCACTAACTCTTCTTTACACAACATGACAACATGTGTCAAACCACACACACTCCTACAGTCAACACTATACAACACTGCAGACTTTACTCATCTCTAAACGGTTTACCTTAACCAAACAAGCATTCTTTATCATCCATCACGCTGAGTGACACAACATATACACGCATAATTCAATATTAAGTCTGAACAGAAGTCTGAACTGCTCTGACAGCACACATGCTGATTTGCTTTTCTGGCATATCAGTCAGCCACCACTTTTCTGATAACACTCACTAATTGACTTCTGTTAGAGAATTCATGGTGTGCTGTTCATACATTATATTACAGTCACATCATAAAGAACTTTTATGTAGTTTTTGTTAATTTTAAAGGGACCAGTTTTAGAGCCAAAATGATTAGTGGGTGATTAGTCAGTTGAAAATGAATCTTCCAACTATTTTGATACCAATTAACTGTTTAATCCCCAGATAACAGACCTGCATGCATGATTGTTATTACCGGAATAAAAAGTTTTGGACTTGCCTGGGACAATATGTAACTTCTCTGGGCTTCATCCATCACCACCAGACTTGCATTGATGTAGTCATTTTCTGTGTTCTCCAGCTTCACCCGACTGTGATCAACTACAGGCAGCGTGAGGGTCAGAGTTAATTCAGATACAGAAAGAGGCTTGGGGAAATCTCAAATGTGTAAACAGTTTGAATTTTCCATAAATGTTTACTCACATGGACTGACATCTCTGTATCTGTTTCGGTTGCGATTCTCTGGATACTTTGCCACCTTATAGGCGCACTCGTGGGACTGATTCCTGATTTCCTGAAGAGAAAAGAAAGGTTGTTTAGAAACAAGAATTCGCCAGATTTTATGCCACACGCTGACAGGGGCTCAATGAGGCAGGAAACCGGTCACATCCTATCTAAAATGTGCCAGTCCACAATCACAGTGTGTTAGCAGTTACCTCAGCTCTGAACATTACACAAACTCTCACGTTAAGATCCTACTGTGGAGAATAAACATGTACAATGGAGTATAAAAGTCAAAGAAGTGAATAGCTAAATAATGTAGCTGATCAGAGAGCTTCAACCACATGCACAAGCTTATGACACTGACTAAGCTTACGGTAGCGTTTACGCAGTCATTTCAAAAAGTATTGCAGTGTCCATTGACAAACTTAAAAATATATAAAATGGACATAAAACAAAAAGCAAAGACACGTAGCGATGAGTAATTGGCTAGATATCGGACACTTAATGAGATGACCGAGCTGTTAGCTTGCTAAATTGAATGCGCGCTTCAAGTACTATCTGTATTAGCTTCATGCTAGCTATGCTAACAGACTTACTAAGTACAGTTTTTGCCACCGGCCCTCTGAGTCTATGTCTTCAAACTCCTTGTCCATTTTCAGTGTGGCAATGCCAGTCTGTTCCAAACCAGGTTTAGTATAATTAGCTGTCTGACTATCTACCTCATTACTTTATTCAGCCAAGAGAGACTTTTAGTCAAAGAGTTACCACTTCCCTGCGCTAGCGACCTCTGGCTAATTGTTTGTTCGTTATCTCTCTACTGCAGTTGACAATCCGAGGAGGTGATGTGGGCGCATGCGCCAACAGAGGTCCCTTCAGGAGCTGTCAAACCAAACGCAGCAAAGATTTTCAGTGAGCAACCGAGATCAGTCCATGTAAAGCACCCATTTTGAGAATAAATGTTTATAATGTAATAATCCACTACACACATTTCATTATATTACCAATATATCTATTTTACACCGTTTCATGAATGAGTAATTCATTTGGAGAGAATTATTGTGCATTAATAGATTTTTTCAGTATTTGCTATGTTTCATTTCACATCTTGGTACCTAGACCTAGTCGTTCAGATTTTAATCATAAATGATTTCAATTAAATTAAATCAAATTATCATTTTTATTTCATAAACATTTTGTTCAAAAATTTATCATAAAATAATAATAATTTTAAAAAAAAATGCCAGTCACAATTTTGCAAAGCTTAAGCTTTTGTCTGGCCAACTGTTCAAAACCAAGGGTTTTGATTTAAATATCATAGAGAACTAGAAAAAACATTCACATTTGAGAATCTACACCCCATGGATTTGGAATATTTTTGTTTACAAAACATAATAACGTGCTTTATCAACAATCACTGTAGTTCCATTAATCCACTGACTGTTGCAATATTTTTAACAATAATTCTGAAACCAATTTAAAACAATGTGTGTACCTTTTAATATAGTTCTCAAAGAGGCCAATGTTGCAGCCTTGACACAGTTCCAGATTATTCATTTAATAGAATAACTGAATTAAACTACAGCATCACTGGCATCATACATTTATGATGTATTTGATAATAGCTATTACAGGAACAATTCATTTCTAAATTCATCAGGGTTTTAACAACTTTCTATATTAATGACAGAAAAAAACACTCAACAATAACACTATCTGGGTCATTTCATGTAGTATATCCTTTGTTAAACAACACCATGAGGCTTAGAAATGTGATTCTCAGTGTACTGAGCAGAGAACACTTTAGTAATCTGACTCTCATGACACTGATTACAGCAAACAGGTCAACAGTATCATTTTTAACGTGACAGAGCTCTTGCATGTTTCCCTTTTCACCTATGACAGATTTGTCTTTAATACCTCAGCTAATGGTTCAATTGACTGGTTTTTTTATAGTTCTTCCATTTACTTCCCTTTTTTAGCCAGGTTACTAAGAAACAGAAATGAAGAAAAGCCTCATGAGATTGTTTGTTTGGTTGAATTGTGAACAGGTCTGAACATGTCTGAGCCATAAAGACACCTACAGTAATGTGATGATTATCACAGATAATCATTAAGACAGGTGCTGAAATACATAGAAGTGATGCAAGTCAAACCGTCTGGAAAACAGCTTTATTCAACTTTGAAATAAAGGGGGGATTTAAGGGGAAGTTGGGCTTTAGTTTGACATTGTCATTTAAATCCTGTTGTGAGCACTGATCGTCTACACATGATAGAAAAACACAGATAAATGGAAAGTTCTCTTACTGACAAATATCAAGTTACATTGAGGAGATCTGACATGCATTAAAAACACACAAACATCATACATTACAGCATGACGTTTTGCTTTGTCCAGTGTCTTTTCTCAAAATGGAATACCCTATATGTGTGTGTGTGTGTGTGTGTGTGTGTGTGTGTGTGTGTGTGTGTGTGTGTGTGTGTGTGTGTGTTTATCATAATATGCCTTCATGATGGGCGTATAGGGAAACTACTCTTCAATGACCACAGGGCGGCAGCATTTCCCCTACCAGTTAAACACTTGAGCTGCCGACGTGTCAAGTCAACGGCTGCTATCAGGAAGAGATGTTCCGGTTGAACTATTTGACTAACAAATAAATACACAAAAATTACTGGAGCTTGTGGATGCACAGCAGAGAACTTCTCACCATGGGAAAATAAATATATACGCAGATTGATGTGTTTTATGGTTTACATTTTGGCAGTAAAGTATTTGGAGTGAGATCTTTTCCATGAAAGGTGGTTTGAGCCAACTAACTCTAAAATAGAAATTGGTAGTGGTGGTAAAACATCATATATTCAATGTTACTAAATAAACGACCCAACATTGTTTGTGAAATTAAAGCAAATATTATAATATGTACAGTAAAATAATACATTAAAGGGGCCTGTGTCTTTTGACTTTTGCTGCAGAGGTGGAAAGTAAATACGCTTATATATACATTTACATAAGTGCTGTACTAAACAGTACAGTTTTTGAGATACTTTACTTGAGCACTTATATTTTCCACTGCATTTCAACTCCTCTACATTTCACAGGGAAATATTGTATTTTTTACTCCACTACATTTACTTGACAAGTTACTTTGCAGATAAGTAATACAAAACACAAAATACAATTAACAAATAAATACTGATTCCTAGTATGAAGCTTAGAATATAGTTTTATTTATCCAGGGGGGGAAATTCACAAGATAATATTAGTATATATAATAGTATGTAAAGTTAAAAATAATTTTTTAAAATATTTACTTTCTTAACTTATTTATCTATTAATTTATTATTGCCATTCACAATACTAAAGTTATCTACATATGAATGCATCAATAATTCCCATAACACCATATAATATATGTTGTTCTGAAAAGGCCTTTCTGCAAGAAGGGTAGGCCTACTTCTACTTTTTTGTACTTGGTACTCCTCAATTTCCCTCGGTTTTAATAAAGTAGTTATACCCATAGGTTATACCTAAACAAGTGACGGTTTTTATTCATTATTCTGTTTTTTATTCATGTTTTTTTCTTTATTTTTTCTTTATAGTGTTTTTGCAATTTTTACATGGGTAAAGAATACTTCCTCCATCACTGGCTACGTTCTGTGTAGCTATAGAAACCTTATGGATGTGTGTTTTATTGTGAAAAGCGAGCACTTGGTACCGGAGTCCGGATGTTTTGGTATTATTGTTCTCTGACTTGACAACAACAGTCAGACTCAGTCGGGGAATGCAGCCTGACTGTCCTGCGAAGTTTCCTGCCACACATTTCCAACTACGGTTCACTGAGAAATGGAGACTGAGGTGTACACGGCTGTTGTGAAGTAAAAGGAGTAACCAGTGGAAATCTAACGGTAAGTGACTATAACAGTGATCTTTATAGCCCGAAGCAGTCAACGTGTGGTAAATATCACACAGATCAGAACTTCTTCCTGTACGGGGCTGACGAGAGGCTAGCAGTTTTTAGCTTTGTTAGCTTGTAAATTCTCCTCGTTAACTCCGGGACGACAGAAATCCTCCACATAAGACACCAAATAAAGTTTTATGGCCGTTCAGGTCAACTGAGATAGACCATATTGTCGATTTAACTGTCCTGTGAGCGAGCAAACGCCATAGCTCAGCCAGTGAGCAACTCTTAGAGCGATTAAAGTTGGTCACTAGCTTCATGCTAGCCAAATCTGATTTCGTTAGCTAACAGGCTAACACTGGTTAGCCAGGTGGAAAGTGTAAACAAAATGAGGTTTATGCTGTGCCGAACTTCGAATGAAGTATGGGGTCTGATTTCCGTCTTCTTGTGAATTATTTTACTACTGTCGTTACTCGTGAAACAAGCCATTTCTTATAGACCTCCGTGGGATGGTAGGGTTTTTGGCTGAGATACAGTGTTATCCATAGTATCCTAATTTCTTTAGTTTATTTGCACTCACAGTTTAGGGCTCAAAAAGTGTTCACTAGTTTATTATATCTAAAATAGCAGAACATATTCACTCACTCCCTGTAAAACACTGGAACAGGTCCATGCAACTAAATTCTTGTCTACCTTTATGGGTAACACTTTACTCCCGCAGTTTAGCATTTATAAGTAGTATACAAACTTTTGAAAAATGCTTTATGACATACTATGATGTAGATATAAGTGGCTATTAATGCAACCATTATAAGTCCTTGTGTGGGAAAATGCCTGGTTACTGGTGACATGGCAATATAGAAAAATTATAATATCTTCATAGGAGAAGTTATAATTTTTAACGAATACTGTATTAACATTTAAAATGTCCTTATAGCTGCTTTACAACTACCTTACAGTGTGATATAGGCCATATATGAAATGTTGGTTATAAATGCTTTAAAGGAGGACTATGAAATTAGGTAAATTGTAGCCCCTTTATGTCGTACTCAATTTAATAATTTAGGCAATTTGTACTGATTAGTGTAACATTAGAGCAAAGGTTGGTCTGTTTTGTTTTCTGTGACTGTTTTGTGCTTCACAAAGCAAGAATTATAGTAGCACCTTTTTAAGATGTTTAAAGCATTCAAAAGTGACCATATACTAGGACAGTCAATGTATTGGTAATTTGATATCATGTTTTTGGCATTTAATTATTGCTGGTTCACATTTTCAAAGTAAGTGATCTTCATGTAACGTTGAAGTTCATTTGATTGTGATTTGTCCTGTTACTAAACGTATGTGGTTCAGTGAATGGAAATACTCACCTTCAATGTTTTCTATCCTAATATTATAGCATAGTCAACATGATAATGTTTTACTGAATAGATAACATGTCAGTTGTGGGGCACAGTCCTTCCGTATTTACTGTGTGACTTTCATAGCATGCATGCTAAATTAATCTGAGCCACTCTCACTGTGGAATTCTGTTGATGAGTCACAGTGCTTTGTTTTCTCCTAATGACTGGTTACTGTCTTCACCAATCTCAGCCTTACACTTGCTGAATGTAACTATAATGAAACTTCATGCTCACAAGTTTGGTGAAATTTTGGGGCTCATATGTAATTGAAGTGCAATAATTCAGTGCTTTGTCAATGGAATTTCTTAGCACCTTGCCAAATCTTTTTGATTTTAGTGGCAGACAGTACATTTTCAAACAATGAATCATTACCAGTGTTATATGGAAATAGTAACATATATGGTAATTTTTAAGCATTTTCAATTTCTGTATTTAATTTTAGCCCAAGATAGTTTTTTTTTTTAAACCCAAGATTTTTTCATTTTACACACACAAAAAATGCTTTTGCACATGCAATTTTCAGGTTATAAAGGATGCTCCACCATCACCCAAAGACCATCCCCTAATTTACTTAAAATTTAGGTCAAAACTTCCCCCAGTCTGAACTAGTTGAAGGTTAACTGACCTAAATTTGGTGACCAGTTGTGCAGATGTTGTGCCCATACTGTATTTTGAAAAATATTTTTCATATAACCATCCACAGTGTCTTAGATCCGTCAGGTGACAGTTCTGATTATTCTTTTGAGAAAAGAAATTCAGTATCCAAATGGGAGAAATGTATGTCTTATGCATGTTGTGTCTATGAATGAGCCCCCTGTCTAAGCATATACCAGCAGACATACTCTGTGATGTTCATCTTTGTGGATGGAGATGTTCTTTGTATTGTAACCAATCTAAACCTTTTATTTTAAGCTGTATTTGTATAATCCTGCGTCCATCACCCCTGTGTCATTGATGTGACTGTGACATTGACTGACAGTCAGACAGCTGTCTGTGACGCAAACACACAAGACCCATGAGCTGTGAATCAAAGCAAACATTTGCTTCTTTTTTTCTTTTTTTTTTAAAAATTGTCTCCTATCTACAAACATGGGCACTTATCCAGACTTTGGCTTGATGAATGAATTGGCAAACATTTGTGCACCAGGGAGAGATAGCCAACACCTTAACATAATTTTTGATTTCAAGAAGGGCTGAATTTTCTAAATACAATTAGTCTTTCAAATTTGCATGTTTGTACTGTGTGGGACACACAAAAAAGTTTCATCACAGATTGTGGTTATTTGAAATTTTTAGCTGGACCAACCATGGTCTAACACTACATCCCCGAATTTGAGTGAGTGAGTGATGGAAGTACCACATCTGAGATCATACATCTCTTCAAATTTTCTAGCTAAATTAATTAAAAGGCAGTCAAATCAGTGCATCTTTGGCTTTAGCTTAAACTGTGAACCCCAGCACTGCTGGCGAATTATGAATAGCTGTTGGTGTCTCTTTCCTCCTTCATTGTAGAACAGAATGGAACAGGGCTGTCTCCCACACACCACCGATCTGCTTCCTGCTCCCCCGCTGTTTGGGGTGAAAAGCCTTTAGCAGAGAAGATAGACAGTGAGGAGACTGTCATGGTATGTAGTGATTGGGGCATGCATGATGAAGAGGGTTGATGGAGTGGATTCACCCAATACCACTCATTCTGTCCCTATGTGAAACTGCATTTTATCCAACATTTGGTTGGAACCAGTGGCAGTTGTAAGTGATGACAAAAAATACTCTAAACCATTTTCATTCTAGGTAATTCTCTTCACAAAAAAGCATTGCACAAGCCTCAGGCAATTTTTTTTTGTGTAGGAGTTTGGCTTGCTAGGTTTGCACAAAGCAGACATTATTCCCCATGACTTAACGGTTAACCTGCAGGGTTTAGGCGTTAGAGTTAGCCCAACTCTGACTCTGCATTGAGGGTGGACCACTTAAATGCTTGAATGTGAGACTAAGTCCTCTGAGCAACTCTCCAGGCCAGCCTCACCTCTTTTGTCAGGTCATTCATCACAAGGTGCAGTTGAGAAGGAGTCAGAGTGGTCATTGCCTAAGATGCTCAAGCCATCATAGAGGGTGCCTCTGGGTTTGGCCAGGAAAATTTTCATCTCATTAAAGCTGCTCTCTAGAGAAAACATGAACTCAGGGGTGGTAATGGCCCGTAGCTGAACATGTGGCTCCTATTGCAGCTCGAGCCCACTGTGTGGACTATGAGGCAGTTCTGGTGTAGTGGCCACAGTCGAGATTTGAGTTTACGTGACCCAGAAATACTTTGCCATATACAGCTATTGTGAAAGAAACAGCAACATCAAAAAATTACTATTTGAAAATAATTATTTGAACCATAAGGTCAAATATAAATTGCAAATACATTACTGCTTGCTGCTGGGGTCCTGAAAATAGGAATGGCATGCAGAAGTGGGATTAACTCTTTGTTAAGAAATCAAGCTGATTTGAGATGAATAGGCAGCAACATTTAGATTCATAGAGTTAATCCATGATGTGGTTCATCTCCTTTATCGTCCTTGTCAGAACCTCACTGTGCAGTATAGATCCCTCTATGTAGCAGGGAACTGGTATCTCCTTTTGCTC
Organism: Seriola dumerili; assembly: GCF_002260705.1. Lineage (NCBI taxonomy): Eukaryota > Metazoa > Chordata > Actinopteri > Carangiformes > Carangidae > Seriola > Seriola dumerili. The sequence continues at coordinate 7,247,345 of NW_019174365.1, read as the reverse complement.
TCCCTTGTTCAAACACAAGTCAGAAGGGCTTATTTCTTTATTTACTGTCTCCATGGTGTCAATAGAGAAAATACAGATGAATTAAACCTCATGTTCAAATTGCTATTTGACATGATATACTCTTTTTTTAGTATTGTAGAAAATTTAGCTACCTGATCATTGCATTCTCAGTTGCATCCTTACTTTTACTGACCCTGACATTTGAATAAAACTGTTGCCTCATCATAATATACCAGATACAATGGAAAAGTACCTTCCCCTCTTGGCAGACTGTTTAGTAAATAGTGCTGAAAGTAGCCTCAGAGGCATTCATTCCAGTACCTCCTGTCCCCACTCTCTGTTGAACGTCAGACATTATTATTATACTTTGGCTGGCAGATAATAGACTAAATGGAGATTCATTAAGCTACTGGGTTATTTCGATGCCCAGCTGACAGAAATTTGGCTTACACCTGATGAGCAGTCTAACTATAACTTTTTTCCAATATGAATGTGCTTCAGTGGGATGGTGCTGGAGACAATAAAAGTTTAAAAAAACACAAATATTTAATGTCAATGTGCTAGCTAAACAAAATTACGTAAGAGGAAAAAAAAAGCTCTCTTATAGTTTGTTGTCCAGTCTCTGGAGCTTTCCTCTGTCCAAAGTTGTAATAACTGAATGCATTGTCATAATCAGGAAGTTTGTCCTTCAGCTGGAATGTCACCGGATATTAGTGTACGTGATGAACACTTTGCAGAAGAACACTTTGAGCTATTCGTTTCCAGACAAGGAAGCTGGTCATTGTATGTATGATTTCTTTGAAGGCAAGCATTTGTATCAAACTTGCAAAATCACCTCTTTACCTAGATTTGGACTTAAGTATTTAGAAACAGCAGGGCAGGGGTTCATTCTTAATATACTTCCGATTACCTAAAACTCATCTAGACTCAAATACACACCATTCTGAATCAACATTGTCAATCAAGAATTAAAGTTAACAGTGGGATTGGGATGGTGGTCGGATGTTGTGGACCTCCAGAAACTGTTGCAGTGTCATGAATGTGATACACTGGAGGTGGCTCAACTACAGCCAAAGTCCAAGTCATCATAGAAAGAAATCCCAGATTCAGGGTGACAATTACATCTGTTTAAATTACAGGACTGTGTTGACCTTTGCCTAGATTCCAAAGGCGTGAAACAAATGTGTTTTGATATAGCTACTAGTTAGTAATTATTATACAGTGTAATAGGTGTGACACTTAGTTGGGAAGTCAGAGAGTTCAAACTACATTCCTGTACAATGTCAAATTAAGTCATCACGACTGCTTTCCATTGTGCAGTGTGTCATCAACTTCAGATACGATCAGTTGGTGTCTTGATATACTGCACTTAACGCTGCCACACAAGAGTGCAGTTGGCATCTGTCTGTATACGTTTCCTACTGCAAAGGGACTGAAAAAACAAATGAGGATTTTGGTATTTTAAATATTTACAGTAAAATGTCAGAGTAGATGTTAAATTTAATGCACAGCTGTTAATCCAACTTTCAAAATAGAGTTTGACCAAAAAATTGACCAGACCAGTACATTGGTTGTTATTAGCTTATCACTAAGACATTGATCAGCTTACATGTCAGCTGATAAATAACATGAAATTGTTGCACAAAACTACCAGAGATATGTTTGAGGTCATTTAGAAACTGAAAAGTTTAACAAGATTTTAAGGGAAATTTTTGTGTATGTTATAGTTTGTTATCACTTCATATTGACCAGAATTTCATTATCAAATTTGAGTAACTCTCAAATATATAATTAATATATATATTGGCCTCAAAAATCCAGTATCAATCGGGCTGTAATCAAAAGGACGTAAATTGTGCTCACATTGAGTCAGTGCTAGAGACAAACTCATTTTAAACAACTCATTGACGCTTCCCTTTTTTTTATAAGCAACACAACATAAAGAACCAGGGTTACGCAAGTAATCTAAAGCTTCACAACATGAGTAACTGAACAGTTGCAAACACAGACTTTAACTTTCATTTTACTTGGAAATTAAACCTATTGCTGTGTTTGACTGTAAAAGCCACTGATGTCATTTTGACAAGACTCTGGACACATCTCACTGGTGTGTGCTGATGGTTCAAGAAGATGGCACATTTTCAGGTCAGCTTAAGGTCATGTATTTGTTACTGAGTAGTTCTGCAAAAGGAATAGCATCTGCAGAGGGGACATCTTTATTGCTGCCTTGTTTTATTTGGGCTACAGCTCTTCTGTTTACTTTGGCAATAGAACAAGTACTATACAACAACGTTAATGTGAATATTTGGGGAAAGATGTTTCTTTGGGAGAGGGCCATGTTCGGTTTATAGCTTATTAATAGACCAAAAAATTACAAATGGCACTTGTGAAACTGTGTTTGACATGCCAGTGTGGAGTCGCAGACCTGTAACATAAACTGTTCCATTGCAATTTGGTTATGCACCTAATTGTGTCTTTGCAAAATTACAGGCAATGGAAACCTGGATTTATTTTGTTTATTGCAGTGCAGGAGCCAACATGTTATTGCTCTGCGGTCTGAAGGGCTATGCTTGGTAAAACCATTACTGCTGAAGGCCCAAGTGACACATTTTGTTACTATTTTTTCCCTTTCCATCTTGATAGATTATAGTGTGTCTTACCAACGACAACAAAAATCACTGACCTTGCATTGACCTATCCCTTGAGTAGAAAACCACTGATTTAAATCATGTTACAATGGTAATCATGATATAGCATCAGCTGATGTAAACTCTTTCATATAAGAGTTGATGGAAGGTTGAAACCATTTATTCTGCCGCAGTAGGCTTCCTGCCCTGGGGTTGTCTCAGGAACTGGGACACCATCCCAGTGTGTGAGCTGTGGTTGCATGTGATTGCCCCTGAGCCATAGAACTTGAATACATGCATGTGTCTGCACACACACACACAAACACACACTGACCGCAGTCACATGGAAAGTCCCACTCACTCTTGGTATAGTGCCGGGGCAGGCTTCTCCAGTTTAATTAAGCCTTGGGAGTGTAATTTCACATTGACTTGTGGGTTGCTTGAAATTGCTCCTCTGTCTTGTTAAAATTTCCTCTTGGAGACATGATTGGTGTGTTGACCCAGTATATTATCAAGCTTTGATGTGGAATTATTGTGTTAGGACATCACTTTGGACATCAGTAGATGCTTTCCCACCAAAAGATCCAGGAAGTTTAATTTCCCATGAAATAATGTCCAATCATTTTTTCCAGGGGTAAAAGTTCCTCTTGCACATGGTGATTTGTGTTTCCAGAGTAGGGCGAAAGCCCTGGGAACATTAAGCAAATTAGTTGGCTAATGTATCAAAAGCACAACAGTTGCCTTAACATAATTTGGGTGCTCAACAGTGCAATAATGGACAACAAAGCTTGGACTTTGTCGGCCCATTGGCCTGCTCCGTCCTGAGTATTGATGGCCACAAACTACAAGCAAATAACATGTTAGCAGTTATGGGTTTTGAAATTATTGGGTGTGTAACAGTGTGGCGAGAAAACTGCATACGTTACTAATCAGTTGACATTTAGTTCGGTAAGCCCTACCCCAGAAATAACTGAACCTTCAGAAAGTACTGCCCCCCAAGCAAGGATTTATTTTGGGTTTCCCAAGGACTTGATTTAGACCCTGGTTCCTCTGATGGAAACACAGGTAGAGGAAGTGAGTTCTTAAAATGTTCCTGCTCCCCAGGGAAAGTCCCTGCAGTGGAAACTTGCCTATTGTGGACCTACGTGACACTTACACCATGACACACCTCAAGGAAGTAGCACCAAACTGTCTGATGCATCATTTCACATCATCTTTTGTCGCTTTACCCACTATTTGTGTTGCTTAAATTTCAGATGTTCTGGCTTTGGTTTTCAAATGTGAGTTTTAAACTTTCAGAGCCACCAATTTAAACACATTATTCTTTACAACTTGGCTTCAGTGCTAATTGCCTGAGGAGATGCAATTATGATTTACAGCCTTTTCTTCATCTAATTTATCTTTGGGGTCATGGTTAAATATATAGGTTAAAATAACATTAGATATACTTATATGGTACAGTCAGCTAAATATGGCTGCTTGGTAGCATCTAGTCCCTATTTTTTTCTCTCATCAAAATCTATTTTGAGTGACGCTTCAAAATTTCCAGCATAATTCCTATTAGATAATTGATATATTACCTCACAGATACTTTACTTAGTCTTCCATTTATACCAGAGGTTTGCTGACCTTCTGAATTAATGACCGCCGCTGCTAAAAGGAGAACTTAAAGAAACTGAACTGAAAGATTCTGATTTACTCGGGAAATGCCCTATAAATAATGAGTGAGAATATTGTTTTAACTATCATCCAGAAACTACATTATAAGATGAGATACATGAGGATCTGTCAGATTCAGCAGATGATAATGTTTCCTGAGCTGTATTTAATCAAAGGAGTACGTTGCCATGTCAGGTGATTAAAAAGATCTTCCACCCTGGCCCCAGTCACCTGAGTACGTGGGAGTAACTAACCTCACCCTCAGGAGAGCTCAGTGAGGGCTGTCATCATTGTTGGTGACTGATAGTACAAATAATCCTTTAAGTCTTTCATCTAAAATGCTGTCATCTGTTTGTATTACATCAACGTCTTTTCTGATGACAACAGTTACTGACGCAGGTCTGTCAGTTTATTCATTGCCAGTTTTGCATTGACAGGAATAAGGATAGGTCAGGGGCTTTTTGGTCTTCCTGGTTGTGACGATATTTGCTTTAAGCCGATGTGTATTGCTACAAACAGTGTGAGTGTTATAACTTTTTCATGTCTGTTAGTAGCTGCTACTTCTACCTTCTCCGCATCTCAGAAGTCTTCTTGTGAGCATGTCTCACCTGTCAGTCAAAGTGCATTTATGTTTTTGTTGTCTAATACTGCGGCCTGAGAAAAGCGGGCAACTAGACTAATTGAAACGTTGTTTTCACGTCCCAACAGTCCTGCTATCACCCTCATATCACAGTCGTCACTGTTGGTACTATGAATGTGACCTTTAAAGAGGTAATAAGACTATATTTTTTACAATGCCTGTATTGTATAGCACTCTTGTTATTGTGTTGTGATCAAGGTGAAGAAGATAAACCTAAAGGTAACACTTGAGGAGAAAAACGTGCATTCGTACCCAAACTTCAGGTGCACTGAAAAGAGAAAACAGAAATTTTTAGTAGGTCAAGGGAAACAATCATGACATAACGACATAACAAACAAACACCGTCATCAATGAAGTAAACACCCACTAGTGTTGTCTGCAGTATATTCTCCCCAATTTACGCTTAGTCATTGTTGTCATGCTGTCAATCTAATGATTAATTGCTTGATCCTGTGTCAGTAACAGATTTGTCCAATTCAGCCTTTTACATATATTTTTGTTGTCAGACTTTTACTGTATGCAACCAGTTCATAAGGGTTTATTCAAAGGATCAGGCCTTTACAATGAGCTCATCATCAGGCTCTAGGGGTTGTTTTCTGCTACAGCTTTGTGTCTATTGTCGAGTTGTCATTTTGTATGTGTGCATGCTCAAATATACACAGGAGCCATAGTGTTATAAGTGGGATAATTTCTGGCTTACCGTGGCTGTTTGACACAGCAGGTCTCACACGTCTTTCATCTCATATTCACATTTGTGTTACAGGATATTTAGCTTCTAGCTGTAGGACCTTTTATGCAGCTGTGGGATAGCAGATAGAGCGACCTTCCTTACAGGCTTCAGGCCATGTTTAGACCTTGTATCTCAAATGTGTCAAGAGCAAGTTTAGATGGATTGCAATTTACACCTGGCGTCAGAAGGCCTCTGAAATGCACATCAAGTGACCACTTGTGATAAGGGGATTCTGGGGAAACTGACCACTGCTAAACAGAAAAAAAAAACTTTTACGCTTGTACTTACAGTTGGATTGAAGTGGCACTTTGGTAGCTCAGCTGTGAAACCTTGTCTGAGTTGTTTGGTATGGGCAAGTCAACAAGCTAGGAGCTATGAGTATGAATATATTCACACTACACAGCACAGGTTGGAGGCTGGACACATCTCAGACAAAATTTTTTTTGTGAGTTTGTGATCAAATCAACCACAATGCATTTCAGTGGTAGTTATTAATGCAGCATTAATTCAACATAGTATTTGGTTGATATAGAAGAGGAATAATAGTCACCATCTAAACACATGGAGTCTAGGCACCAGACTGAATCTGGCCTCTGGCTGTGCAGCTAAAAGCTCTTTTTTTTTTTTTTTTTAAATTCTCCTCTAACACTGAAGCAGCCGTAGTAAAAGTTAACTGCTGCCTGCGTGTCATCCTGAAGGGAGAAAGAACCGCAGTCAGTCAGACTAAGGTTTGTAGGTTATGAGACTGAACATTTGTGCTTTGTGGGATTGCTGCTCCAGTTGAGATTTGCAGCGGGCTTATTAATTAGTCACCTTTTGGCTCCCAATGGAATTTTCCTGAAATTAGTCCCTAATGACAAACACACTTACCCAAACACAAGTTTGGAGCACACAGAAGCAGAGGGAAATCATACTTGGTCCTCCATAGTGCTTATTTGGTATTATGCTTAAGGGTTTTTGAAAGATAAATCTGCAGCTATAGTTCTGAGGAAGTGAAGGCAAGATCTCACGGAATCATACAAATATGGAAAGTTGTTTAGATTCCTGTGGTTTAAACATAGCAAAGAGTTAAGAAGATGGATAATGACCAGCTAAACTTATTGTTTGATTTTGGGTTTTTTGGGGGGTTTTTTTGCAACTGGATTCTGTGCTTTGATGTTAAATGCATGATGCAGTTTTTATCCACCATCTGTTAGAATTTAAAAATTTTAAAAACAGAACCTTTCCACAGTGCAGTTGATCTACTGGTTACTGAGACTAGCTTTTTATCCTGCTGACAGGTTAACTTAATATATGCAGCTACAGCATCGCCTGTCATTGCGTCCCTCGCTGAAATGCAAACAGTGTGACATAAGCAGTCATTTTATTCTGCTTCTCCCATCAGTCGGTCTCTTTAGGAATCACCTCAGAGCAGAGTTGTTTATCCAAAACATGCAAATTCATCGGCTGGGTTGGGATCTGTGAACTCAGTGGAAGCCCACACAGTACCACACCCACTGTGTTGTTGTTTTGTTTTTTTTTTTAGCAGGAAATTTGCTTCTCGTTACTTGAAGGTCTCTAGTCTGTCTTTTGTGTTGATGTCTGCCGCCAGGACAGAATCGTGAGAATCTACAAGTGCACTTACACACTGGCCTCACAGAGGATGAGTTATCCTTCAGTTGTTCACATTGTGTGAAATCTGAACATGTGGAAGCACTTGAGGCAAGGTGCGGCTGCTCTAGAGGCACACTGATACAGCTGTGGCCACATCTGAGTTCTAGGGTGGGAAAACACATTGTTTTGCCTACACTTGACTAATACACACTCCAGGGAAGGCCTGCAGTCGTTTATGTAAGTAGACTAACATGCAGGCACACATACACAGAAGACACGCCTGAAGAAATGTCTGCGGTTTGCCAGAAAATGCCTAATTATCAAAAGGATGGTCTTGCCTTAACACAGACCATTGAAGCATCTCACTAGGAATAGATTTTGTTGACGTCATATCTCCAGTTGATTGGTTGTTTTGCATCCTGAGGAACAGATCACTGCACCTTGCTTCCAAATGTGTCTGTTTTCGCAGCAGCACATTAAAAGTTAATGCATTCAGCTGTGGTTTAGTACCTTATTTTCTTTTCTTTTTTTCTGTTTCTCTCAGGTTAGTGTCCTACATCTGAGCAGCTGCATCTCGGCCTCAACAGAAACCCTTCATCACTGTGATTTAAACCCAGGACAGACCGCACCACTGACTTCAAGTCCTCCTATACCAACTTCAAGCCACTGCCACTATGTCCTAGCTAACAGCAGTCCAGCTCCCTTCCCTGACCACCCTGTCCCTTAAGCCCCAGTCCCTTTCTCCATCTTCTCCCCCTCTCACCTTCCCTTATCTCCTCTCCTGATGTGGTGATTTCTGGTGGAAGCCCCAGCAGCACCCCGCCTGGCGTGATGAGCAGCCTGCACCAGCAACATCATGGCAGCACAGGCTCAGAGCGAGATCTTCACTCTGCCGCCTCCTCTGTCAGCCTCCCTTCAGTTAGAAAGACCCCCAAGAAGCGCCGTCTGTCCCTCCACTCACTCTTTGGTCGACGGCGCCGGCCTGACCGCGACCCCAAGCGCAAGTCCAGGACTCTGCAGTCCGGAGCTGGAGTGGACGGGGTCGTCAGCACTGAAATTGTGCAGTCAGAGACTTTCCATGATAAAACTTCTGCCCATTCTTTACCAGGTGTAGCATCAACTTCATCAGTGTCAGGGTCTTCATCAGAGCTGCTGGAGTGCCCCTTGTGCCTACTGCGCCATGCACGTGAGCGCTTCCCAGACATCATGACCTGTCACCACCGCTCATGTGCAGACTGCCTGCGACAGTACCTGCGCATCGAGATCTCAGAGTCTCGTGTCAACATCAGCTGCCCTGAGTGTTCAGAGCGATTCAATCCCCACGACATCCGGATGATCCTGGGAGACCGAGCCCTCATGGAGAAGTACGAGGAGTTCATGTTGAGGAGGTGGCTGGTGGCTGAACCTGACTGCCGCTGGTGTCCTGCCCCAGACTGCGGGTAAGAAACATATCTGAGGGATTATATAGGCAAATCAGTGAAGAACACAAGACAAACTTCATTTTTCCATTAAAAAAAAAAAAAAATGACTCACCAGGTGAATCAAGGTGAAAGCGTTCTTGATCTTAATCAGTCCCAGGAGATGAGGGTGACATGATGCTTTAAAAAGGCTTTTAGTCTTGTGGACAAATAACACAGAGGTTTTGCAGTCAAATAAAAAGCAAGCAATAAAGCATATGACAATTTTATCTCAGCCAGTCTGCCATAATCGTTTCAGGCCTTTTTAGATTATTTCCACATTGACTGCAACTTTTAACATTTCAGAATCTCTTGTTCGGTTTCCTAAGATGTGCTCGATGTTCTCTACTTCTGATGTAACCAATAGACAAGTCCCAAAATAACAGTAAGCAGCAACATCAAGGAAACTCACAGGCTGTAATCTGGCCTTTTGAAGTTCACCCCAGCTTCTGCATCGATGCCCAGGTTATAAATAGCTTGTAGCAGTAATAGACCTGTTTATTCTGTCAGCCTAATGAGTCAGCCAAGAAAGATGTGAGCAGCAAGTGAATGATGATGCCTGTTGTCGTCAGACTGTATCTGCCATTTTTCAAAGCACATGATGGGCATAGGATGTAGAGGGACTTCAATATTCACATCACTAAATATAGGAGCATAAATAGCATAAATAAAAAAGTATTTATGTTGTGGATCTGTGAGAGTTAAATTAAGCAAAGTGTATAAATTTAAATCAGTTCAGGTTTATTTTTGTTGCCCTTCACAAATACTAATACACATAAACCCCAAATCTACATTGATGGTAAATATAATACAACAAAACTTGTAATTAAAATATTGTGAGTTTTGAATAAAACTAGTAGAGATTTGCCTGAATCATCACCATTATAACGTATTTTATTTACCGTAAAACACTTTCATGACAAAGTGCTTTACAGTTAAATGGATTAAATGATGAATCGTGTCCAAAAAAGGAAAGTGCAAGACTACAAAAATTAACCGGTGCCAGTGTAACGCACATAATAATAAAACAGTAAAACAATGAAGAACATAAAAAGGTAAAAAAAAAGACAGGATAACCAAAGCGAACAAAAACTACTGAATTTGAGTATTCGGCTCGGTGAAACATTAGCTCGAGGTCAGATGAGGTTCTGCAAATACATTATCGAATCTCTGTGGTTTCTTTCAGTTAGAAATGATTTTTTTCTGGTTTCCCTCTTTCACATGGCGTTGACAGTGAAGGTGAGGGTCAGGTCAGGGTCTTATACGTTGGGAGCTGGAAGGGATTCAGCAGTTTGCTCACAGCGGCCTGAACTGAGGTTAACATTGCACTTTCTCCGCTCACTAGGCACAGGCACCTTTAGGCCATGACTACCACCGTGCACACGGTGCACTTGTATTGCTCAGCTACACTTGCAGCAGTCTGTATTTTTTGCCACAGGTGCTGGCTGGACTTTTTTTTTCTTTTTTCTTTTTTTTTTTTTTTTTTAAAGAATGCTATTTATATATTCATAGAGTTCTGGTTCAGTAGCACGCATGCCCTGCCTTCAGTTAGCACCATTAGTTGAGTTTTGAGTGATTGCTGGATTCAGTAATGGTTTTAGCCTTCCCTCTCTCTCTCATGGCTTTGTTTCATCAACACTGCTGACCCTGTCTGTTAGAATAATGGCTCTTTCATGAGCTTGTTTCAGCGCTTCTTGCTGCATTCCTCCAAACAGTCCAGCTCTGGCAAACTGCCACTCTCCTTTGGTTAATTCTCTTGCTGTTGATTGTTGTGTGATTGCACTTGCAAGTTACTGGGCTTTGTTGTTCATCTCAGCAGTTACAGTTGTCAACTCCAAGAATCCTATGCATGAAGAGACAAATCATTCATCTTTTTGCTGGGTAGAGCCTTGGCTTTGCAGTGGTGTCATGTGTAGTTGTTGTGTTTGGGGTTTGGCATATCTACACCTCAGCACTGTTTTTGTATTTGGTGCAAATTTGAGTTGTGTTTCAAAAGGGGACCACTAGTGATCAGTATAAAAACGTGAGTCAAAAGTGAGCAGGAATACAGTTGTTACACTAAAATACATGTGGAAAAACACTTGATGGTAGTAATACCAAAAGGTCCATTTGGAAGATTTCCCGTCCAGTTACAACTTCTACACATCTGCCACCAGTTTGCTTCACCAAGGTGTTAGTGGAGACTGTCTGCAAACTGTCTAGACTCAATGTTTTTTAGGCATATGTGTCCACACACACACAACCCCCACTGCTCAACTGTCAAATATGTCAGTTAGGAGGGTGGGACGTGTAAAAAGCTGATTTCATAACAGTGCTACTAGTTTGCTTTCATTTTTGTTGCCTTCATCTGAAAACAGAAACCATGAAAACTGCCACTTTTACACAGCTGACTTTTACTTTTAGTTGAAGTCTTTTGCACAACTACCAGCTTTATCATAATTTAACTCACTGTTGATTGTCTGGTATCAGCTGATGTTTGATTAAATACTTTTCTCATTTTAACTAAAATCTTTACCCTGTGTGTGTGTGCGTGCGTGCGTGCGTGCGTGCGTGTGTGTGTGTATGAGCCAACAGCCGTGTTGTGTAAAGCAGCTGATGCCATCATTTCTGCTTACTTGGCGTAAATAATTTTTGGGGAATTTGTGCTGAGCTGAATAAGCAGCTCTGTCTTGCTGTAGGCTTTGCGCTCCAGAATTACATTTCTAAATGTAGATTTAGTGGATTTTACAGTGTGTGAGTGGATCATGAGGACTCTCACACTGGGCCTTTATGCTTTTGCACAGAGAGATGTCCCACTATAGAGCCGGTGCAGATTGTCAGTTGATCCATGAGTCAGTCAGTGTTTGTTTTTCTTTATTGGCTCTTTCTAATGTTCCCATGATAACCCTGCTATGGGAGGCTGAATGACTGCAACAAACTCAGGGTTTAGCTGAGGTTTTCATACATATACTTATTTTATTAATAGGCCAGGTATCTAAGTTGTTTTGTTTTTCAACAAAACAATGAATTATCATGTTATTCATACCAGTGGGACACAAGCAGGTTTGTGAGTCACTAAACAAGGGGAAACCGTTGCTACCATTCATTTTATTACTCATCAGAGATAATAAAGCTATTTATTTGAAGCAGTAATTGTGTTTGGATATAAATGATTGCTGCAACAATGGATTTTTATAGTACCAGTTTGTCAAGTTGTATTAGATCTAAATGCTTTTAATAAAACAGTTGTTGGAAATACCCTCTGTCCTGCTGTGCAGCTTATAAATTGGCCATTGTAATGATTGATGAGGGACACCAGGGTGACATGCAGTCGTGCAGAACTGAATGTGCCTTCATTGATTTATTATAACAGCTCATTGGTGGAATCATCATGGAAAGATGGCTAATTTCCTGTGTTTTTGTAACAAATAAACATTGCTGAAGATGTAAATAGTACCACTGAATACTGTGAAATTTAGTATTTAAGCACACTAGATATTGGCCCACAGTTTTACCCACCCAGTTTTATTCTCCTGCACTCTTCCTATACTTGCCATTTTAGCCCTGCTGACCTCTAGTGTTGTGGTGAGCTACTGCACCCATTCTCTTTTACTAGCTACTATTTACCACCTTATGGGCTGTATTTTTCCTCTCTCAGTTATGCAGTCATTGCATTTGGCTGTGCCAGCTGCCCAAAGATCACCTGTGGACGCGAGGGCTGTGGGACAGAGTTCTGCTACCACTGCAAACAGCTGTGGCATCCCAACCAGACATGTGACACGGCACGGCAACAAAGGGCCCAGAACCTCCGGCTGAGGAGTTTCAGGTCCTCCTCCCTCAGCTACAGCCAAGAGAGTGGAGCCGCAGGTAACTTACAAATAAATGCCCTCATGCAAATGCACACGGAGTAACCTGGCCACCATTTTGGTATTTACACACACACACACACACACACACACACACACACACAAAATAATCACACACATCTGTACCTTAAGCAAACACATCACCTATTTTTAGCCTCATAGTTCTACACAGATGATTTCACAGTACACAAACTGCACTGTAAAAAGCTTCTCCGGCTTACCCTCAATCAACCTCCACTAGGTGATGACATCAAGCCATGTCCTCGTTGTGCTGCTTACATCATCAAGATGAATGATGGAAGCTGTAATCACATGACCTGCGCTGTCTGCGGCTGCGAGTTTTGCTGGCTCTGCATGAAGGAGATCTCTGACCTGCACTATTTAAGGTGAGATAAATGTAGAGTTGATTTAAAAACTGCTTCTCAGCTCTCAGTAGTTTGTACAGCTGTGTCTCCTTTCAGTGTTTTGGTCTTGTAACGGCGTTTACTTTTCTAATTATTTCTTGCTTGAGTGTGAAAGCCTGTGATTGACTTTGGGAAAAAACAGTTTGACACAATAATCCAAACTCAGATTCCTCTCACCAGCTTTTTCCAGAGCTTTCAACTGGAAGGTTTTTTTTTGTTATAATTGAATTTTTAATAACTAGTTGTCTGGAAATAGTATTAGATTTTTTTCAGAGGATAATTTTCAGTCATTATTGTCACCATAATTCGCACTCTTGAGTTTACACAGACAAATCTTCTGTCTCTGTCTCGCCCGCCCTCTCAGTCCATCAGGCTGCACCTTCTGGGGAAAGAAGCCCTGGAGCAGAAAGAAGAAGATTCTCTGGCAGCTCGGCACGTTGGTGGGAGCACCCGTGGGCATCGCCCTTATTGCTGGCATCGCCATTCCCGCAATGATCATTGGTATCCCAGTCTATGTGGGCAGGAAGGTGAGAGCTGCCACCAAGGAAGGCTGTTATGTTAAAATGATGATGATGAATAACCTAACTATAATATAACTATAATAACTTGTTTTGCTTGTTTGTAAACTAAAAAGAAAAACAGACTATTTTGCTGTTTGTATGAGCGGGAAGAGGCAGGCGGGGTTGAAAATACCTCAGCTGGAAACAAAGATTGGTTGATAAGTAATAATTGGCTTGTGGAATGGGAAAAGGCTTTCGTTACCATGGTTGTCCAAATTTAGTTTTAGACACAGTTCCTAGTATTTTTTTACTAACCTAACAAGGCTAAATGTATTATTCATGTAATCTTAATCCAGTTGATTAGGTCACATCAGTTTTGAGATGTGAGGAACAATTTTCTTTTTTCTTTTTTTTTTTTTTTTAAGAGATTTTCTGTGGTTTCAGAATCACATCTGAACATAATGTGATTTAATATTTTATGGCAATAAACAAAGATTTTTTTCCCCCTCAGATCCATAACCGCTATGAGGGCAAAGACATCTCCAAACACAAGAGGAACTTGGTAATAGCTGGTGGTGTGACGCTGTCTGTGATCGTGTCGCCTGTGGTTGCTGCAGTCACTGTTGGTAAGAAAGAAGTGTTTTTTTCTCTTTTCCTTCTCGTTTTTCTCCTCTCCACTTTCTCCACCGCCATCTGTTTCTCAACTACATTTAAATAATTTACAAGGGTTTTCTCTGAGGGCCAGGAGTAGAAAGTGAGTACTGTATAAAAGTATCATCTTGGGTTTGGAAATTGGCCCGAAACATTTGCCACATGCCGTCTTTCTGCTTTGGACTATCTGAAAATGTGGATATGCTGGGAAAATCTTTTTACAGTGTTTTTGGAATGAATATGTGTGTGTTTACGTTGTGTTGTGTAGGCATCGGTGTTCCCATCATGCTCGCTTACGTCTACGGAGTTGTCCCGATCTCACTGTGTCGGAGCGGCGGCTGTGGAGTGTCTGCCGGCAATGGCAAAGGGGTGCGAATCGAGTTTGACGATGAAAATGACAACATAGGCAGTGGGGCTGCAGCCACAGGTAAATATCTGACTGAGTGACTGATCAGTTCAAACTTGGAAAACTACAGGCCAAAGAAATTTGATACATACACACCAAGGAATATCAATAAATCTGCTTCTGAGTACATGGAGTATTTAGAATGAACCTACTTTACATGTTTCATAAGCATATACTCTCCTGGAGACTTGTGTATGTTGTTATACGCACCATCCTTTCCAGAGTATCTGGAAAACACCAGCGACCGTGATGCAAGCGGTTTTGGTGATGTGTTTGCCAACTCTGTTTGGCACATAGAAGTACACCTGCATCCGTCAGCGCCCTTTGTGTGTACATAGAGATTATTCATAGCCCATGAAATGCCAAAACAGTTGACGGGAGAGGCAGACCGTGTGATGGTGTGAAATGACTGGCGCAGTGTCAGTGGTTTCTCCTGTCAGCGTGCGTTTGTCACTGTCAAACTGATGGCTGTGTGAGGGCGCGCTCCTCTTGCTTTTCCAGGAGGTGCTGAAGGAAAGGGATTGTATTTCTCACAGCTTCTTCACTTCTGTCACCACTGTGAGTGATAATTATGAATCCACATGACAGCAGGGACTCTGACCTTCCCAGGAACATAAGGTGTGAGACATGATGACACTTATTCACACCTTTAGAATTCATCAATCTGTTTCAGGATACATTGTACGGCCTGTAAAAGTCAGTGAAGTCATTGATAAAAGTCAAAAGATTAAACTCAGTTCTCCTCTGCTTCCTTTCAGCTTTAACCAGCAGTTGGTGTCGGTCACTTTTTGTCATTGTGCATGGAAACAGAGATATTGATAATATACCTTTTTATGTTTCTCAAACATCCGCTTATTTAGCTTTAGGTACAACTGTTAAGTTCTTTTGTCGGACACAACTCTCTTTAAATATAATAAAATGACAAAATCTTTCTTCCCTCTTCTCCCTTTTCTTCATAGACACAACCTCGGTGGCAGAGACGCGGCTCAACAATCCCAGCCTCGGTGACGGAGCGAGCGTGGGTGGTCTGACGGGCCTGAGCCTCAGTGTCAGCGGGAGCCACATGGAGCGCTGCGGCATGAGCTCCACTCAGAGGGACAACATGAGTGACAACGCCAGCACCACAGCCCTCGCCGGGACCAGCATCACTGGCAGCCTGTCTGGCAGCTGCTACAACAGGTAATACACTTGACCTGTTTCACTTCTAGCCACAAAACTGTTCTGATTGAATAAAAAACATGGGGCAAATGCTACTACGTGATCAGCAAAGGGGGGTTATTTCACGCAGGTGTGTTCATGAATTTGCACATGCACACATCTATCATTTTGAGCAGGAGAGAGGATGATGTAGATGATTTTGAGATAAGATAGTCTGATAGTCATGTTATTGTCTTTGAAAATATCTCATAGCTCATGGTGTGGATGATGTAAAGATACAGGGATTCATTTTGTGTCATTTATTGTTTTTCCCAGGATGGAAGTGCAGGCTGACGTCCAGAAGGAGCGCTGCAGTCTGAGCGGAGAGTCAGCCACTGTCAGTCTTGGGACAATCAGTGACAACGCGAGCACAAAGGCCATGGCAGGATCCATCCTCAATGCCTACATGCCTCTGGAAAGGTGAGCAGAGCATTTTCGTCCTATTTACTGTTTCCCAAATCCCAATCCTAGTTTTTACTTGTACCTTTTGTCAGACGCCCTGTGGTTGAATTGTTTAAAGGAAAGTTTTTTTAAACATGCATGTAGATACACCTGGATGCACAAGATAAAAGTTGTTATATTGAAATAATATGTTGTTATTCTTTTACTGTAAGTCAAAATTGCGTGCTTTTATTTTGCAGAGACAATAGTCTGGAAATTCAGGCAGATGTGGAGTCCAAACAGGAGAAGGTGAGACACTGCAGTGCCAGCAGCAGCCTGGATGAAGCTAGCTGTAGCAGTAGCACCGCTGGCCTCAAAGGTGCTAGCGGTGGCGTATGCCCCTGCTCATGCCCCTCCACCTGCTGCTGTTCACAGCATGACAACCACTGCTGCCCCTCATCTCCCTGGTCAAAGGAGCCCTCCACTTCAGGGGGCAAAAAGAGCAAAGGAAAGCTTTGGAAAAGAGCTAGCAGCAGCAAAGGAGAAACAAAAATGAATGAAACACAAGGATATATGGATGCTCAGCTCCTTGAGCAGCGAAGCACTAACTCCTCTGAGTTTGATTCTCCGTCACTGAGCGGCAGCCTGCCCTCTGTGGCCGACTCGCACTGTAGCCACTTCTCATCAGAGCTCAGCTGCTCAGATCCTGAAACCTCAAGACCAGCTCACCCACCCTGCTCCGCCCCAATGGACACCCACACTCACCATTCCGCCACCGCCGCCTTCAATGACATCACCATCACACCCATGCCTGAGGTGGAGAATGACCGCCTGGAGCACTATCCATCACAGAGTAGCCACGCGGCCTTCACCCACCACCTGCTGCTGTCTGCATCTCCACCTGCTTCACCAAAAGAGGGAAGTAGTGGGAAGTTTCTGTACATCAGCGAGGAGAGCGTTGGCAATGGCGCAGGCATGGACCCGGTGGAGGACGAGAGCATGAACGAGACCACCAACAACACTGCAGTACAGCCTGTAAGCCCGACGAGGAAGCGCTGTATACAAACAGACATCTAAAGCAACTCTTCACCCCTTCTGCTGTTGGCTTTGTCACCACTGCTTGCTCAATTAGCCTTATCACCTAATTTCACTCTTGAGCGAAGCAGCCGATTCATCTTTGGAAGCAGGGGGTCAAGTTTAAGGTAATATTATATTTTTATCTGCTGTGGAGGCAGGAATATTATGTAAATGTCAGTCTGCACACTTGCAGAGAGGGTCAAGGTCTAAGTTAGAGAAAGATTTGTGAGTAAACAGAAGCACAGTAAAGTCAAAGCCAATGGTTTGGTTCTGTTATTCAGGCAGGACAACCAGGCGTGTGAAGAGGTTGTTGAAGCTGGAGCAGCAAGGCTTATAGAAGGTAGAGCTGAATGTTTGTGGGCAGGTGTAAAGCAGGCTATCAGTGTGGTGAGATACTACAGAAGACTGTTTATTTATCCAGCTGTTATGATGATCTGCAAAGTCTGACATTTTCAGTCCGCACCCCTAATGATTTTCTGAATCCAAACCTTTTCCTAAAGCTTACAAAAAGCAGAACTGATAAAGCTGGATGAGAGCGAGTAAAATGTCTGATATTCTTTTCAATAGTAAATTGAGCTGCTATTATGAAGCATCACCGATCCTCCTTGTCGCATCTGCAAAAATCTGGTTTTCTTCAGGGTTTGCATGAATCAGGGAGGGAGATGTCATCACTGTGGTCCACCACTGTGCCACCACTTCATTCTGTGACTTCTTAATGGTGAGAAACACCACAGCTAAAGGATTGTTGAACCTTCTGTCGAGCGTCTAAACCTAAGCGGGACCAGTCCAGTAACAGATTTTATTTTTCCATAATCATTGATAAAGAAATGATTATAATTGCTTTTGTTTAAAATGTGACCCCTGTTTTTTGTGCTATGTGTTTGCTTATTTTTATTTTCCATTTTGGGAAAGTTGGTTTTAATGTTGAAGCCCTGTGTTGGGTCCAAACTTTTCAGTATAATGGGGTGGGAATTGTGTTGACAAAGACTCAAGCTCAAGCCCTTCCTCCTTTTTAATTATTGTGAATTTAAGTTGCCATTTTGCATAATTTAAGTCTTCACAAGCCCTGTCTACAGTGGTAAAAATAGTTATTTGTTTGTGGTTGCACCTGTGCAAAAATGGAACTTTTTCACTGCAGTTTTTAGTATATCATTGAATTATGAGAGTTGTGTTCAAAAAAGGGAATTTTGTTATTCCCTGTAAACTGAGAGATGCAAAAAACCAGCATCAATTTTTAATTTGAAAGTGTAGCATGTCATAGGGCTTGTTTTAGTAATCAGTCACTAAAACTGGAAAGCCATCCAAACACTATTTCTTATAAGAAAAATAACCTGTCAAGTAACTATACAACAAGAGCGGATGTGTCCAATCAAGGAAACACATCAACTTTATTTCAAAAATAGGTCTGTTGTGCAATGAGAAACTTCTTGTGTATTGGAGCACATCCATCTTTCAGTGGTTTAATATTCAGTAGTGAATGTATGGTAATAATGTTACATTTTTGATTCTCCCTCAGTAATATCCAAATCAAAATATTATTTTTGATTCAGAGCTTTGGGTGTATTTTAACTACAATATGTTTTAAAGTTGTTTCTTAAATCCTTGCAAATGATTGATGCAAATAATTTTATATTTGTTGGACCCACGGTGCCTTTTGGGGAAAAATCCTTTGTATAGTGTTTTTTATTTTATTTTATTTTCCTCATTCTGTATGTCTTCAAATGATAAACATAAAAATCATAAGAGAATGAATAATGTTTGCCTCATTAAATGCTTGAAATGCACGAAAGCTGATGCTAAATACTCATCCTCCCAGTAGCTTGTTAAGCCTACCAAAGACTGCTCTCAGGCCACTGTGGTGTAGACTACAACACTCAACAGAACTGTTAATGGTGTTTGATGGTACCAGAAGGATTTCCTTGAAATCTACACACGATTAGAGTTCAGTCCATAAAGTTGAAAAATGGCTTCTGTAGACCAGATAAGTCATGGCAATACAACTTTGGATTAAACCTAATTAGGGGGCACTAGTTTAAATCTCAAGACCAAAATATTTGTTTGTGGTTAAGTCATTTTTAGGAATAATAATTTGGAAAATGTTTCCCTGTAGTAGCCAAAGTCTGAAAGTTGGTGGAATTTATGTGCTGTGGGAAGGTTAGTCAGCACGTGTTGGCAATACAACCCTTCTTATCCAAAGCGATCAGCATCAAGAGTGTCTGAGTGCAGTAAGACTACATCTTGTGTTCAGCAGCTGCAGTGACCACAGATTGCTCTGCCATCTCAGCTGGCCGAGCTCAGCATGAGCTGTCTCAGAGTGCAGAGCTTGTCTTCACCAGGGTAGCTGTGTTGATGACTAAAAGAAAGTTTTGGTGCAATACAACAGCCTCCAGCTGCAGGATATTCCCACCTCGTTTATGTTCCTTCTGTTGAAAAATGCCTGTTTAATTCCTGTGAGTTTTATATTATTATTTGAAGACTAGTGCCAGGTCTGTTTTTTAGCTTGGTCAAAAGCAGTGTATGCTATTTGAAAAAGTATATATTTCCTAATCATTTGCTTTATAATGTGCATGTAAATGCATATCTTTAAACAAATTCTGTCAAATAAAATTCTGAATCAAGCTTTGTTGTCTATATATTTTGACATAAGAATGATTGTTTTGATTGTCATGCTGTGGTGCAGTCATTCACACTTCATGCTGCCCTGTGCAATTACTGTTTAACTGAGATTAGTGGGTGGGCTCAAGTAGTTGTGGTTCAAGGAAACTATAACTTTCCTAGTCACTGGAGAAAAATACATAAACTTATCTCTCGTTTTTTTCTAATTTTAGATGTTTTGTTGTTGGGAGAGTTTCCCTTTGGCTATATGTTTAGTCAAATCTTTCAAATTAAGTCCTGTGAAGTTGCAGGAAAAAAAAGCACATTGAAGCATTCACATTGCAGTTTATTATTTACATTTGCATTTAACCTATTTACATACAGTACATGCTTTTACATTCCAAGAAGCACAACAAACATTGTCTGGAACAACTAAGCCTCATATCAACTGTTTTCATTTAAATGGGATTTATATGCTTTTATTTTGACAACACAAGAAAAACAAAAACAAGAAAAGGAGATAAACCAAGGGTATAGGCTGGACAATGAGCACATTAATACTACAAAGTACAAGTGAAATAAAGGCTGTGGCACATTGTGCTATACAAAGATTTACATTTTTTTTGTGTCTTAGCTGACAGGATTTATTTAAAAAGTGTAAGGTGTTGAGAAATAAATCGGATCTAAAGATATTTGAGTGCTGACCCACACAGGTGTTTTTAATTCTCGTTAATTAGCCATCTGCTCAGGTTGAACCTGGGAGGTGCAATGCTAACGAGCTCTAATAAGTGAAAACATCTGTGTAAGTGAAACTTGACTGAACTTTAAAAATGCAGTCAAGATATATTTTAAGTTTAACTGGAGTTCCTGTTAATTGTATTAAAATCATGATGTTCTGGTTGTATGTTCAGCCATTTGATTATTGATCATTTTGACCTGTCTGTCCTATTTTGTGGGTTTTTTTTGCACAGACTGCTAAACTAAAAACCAGGTTGAGGGTGGGTGGAGGAAAAAAAGCTACTTGACCTTCAGGACCATATTCATCTCAACTGATATTCGGGCAATTGAAGAAGAAATGGGATGAAGTTAACTTTATTCAGACTAGCTGAGAAATTTAGGTAACTAAACGTTTGTTAATAGTCACTCTCTTAAGGGGTAGGCGCCCAACTCCGGGATCCCAAATCATTTTTGTTAAGGCAGAATCTGTGACTTCAGCCACTTGACAGAGCACACAGACACCAAGCTTTGTGAGTTTATTATTGTTTTACTTTTAAAAAAAAAAAAAATATGTCATCACCTTTGGATTTTGCCTTTTTGCCTTGCCTTGTTCCTTGTTGCAGCTGCGAGGGCGTGGAGATATGGACATAAGTTAAAACAGATGCAGCAGGAGACTTTCTGTACACCTACACAAAGACACACAGTCCTCCTGGTTACATTCAAGACTGAACCTGAGACCTACAGTAAGTCTTACAGTACAACAGTAAGTGACCTGTAACCCTAAATTCAGTAGCTGGATATTCATCTAAAACCAGTAAAGTGACAAGCTTATGGTTAACAATGACTTCAACACTGAGCTCATAATTTATTGGATTTTAACTATGGCAAATCATTATTTTACCATTTTTAAATCCCAGTTAGGTTACGGCCTCTCACTTCAGTCTGGAGGTCTACAGGATTGATTTGGTGGAGCTCATCAAACTAAAAGAGCTTATTGAAACAGCAGCATTGTCATGGTTTAGCTGTGGAAATATGCAGCAATAACCAACGCTATATAATGATGACGATGATGGTTTATAGTCAGTTGTTGGCAGCAGCTGTAATAATACGAATGTAAACAGTGACATATGTCTTGTACATTAGCTGCAATAGGTGGAACCCTGGATACATTGGGAATGTACCAGATAATGACCTATTGACTTGATTGATCTTTCTGGGCCTTCCTTATCTCTACATACAATAAGTTGAGAGTTGAATCCATTTCTGTCAGTCAGTTTGGAACCAAACACAACATATTAAAAAGAAATTAAAATAAAACTCTTGGCGTATTTCATCCTAACTGGTAGAAATCTCAATAAGGCACACATTACACACTCTTTCTTTCCCCATTTTACTTCAACAAATAACAGTGCTCGGCAGCCTAGTACATGAATCTGTATGTACAGTATATTACATCATAATGTGAATGACTTATAGTGCAAGCAGGTCAAGTACCTTTACATTAGCCTTTTTAAACAAAGCTGCCCGTTATGTAAGGTTGTGCACTCAGGAGTTATGGTGTGGTTTGCACACGTTGCAGATGGTGCAGAGCTCAAAAGCTGGTCGTCCAAGGAGCCCGTCCTCGGAGTTAACGCCAGTCTTACTTACTCAAGTTGATGGCTTTAGAAGTCTTTCTCCTCCAGAATTGCTGCAGTACAATAAGAGTCCACACCTGTTTCATTCCTCTGCCTCTATATGGATCCACGAGGAGCCATCAAACCTGGAGGACATCAGCAGAAGTTAGCCTCTTAGTGGTTTTGTTTGTTCTAGTTTTGTGATAGGTTTGAGTTTATGTGTAACGTACTTAAAATAAGACCCTGTCTAGATTGAGTTGCAATGATATAAATATGAGACCACCAACATTAAAAATCAAAATGCAAATCATAGCTATAGTAAGTGTACAGATGAAGAGGTGTGTGTGTGTGTGTGTGTGTGTGTGTGTGTGTGTGTGTGTGTGTGTGTGTGTGTGTGTGTGTGTGTGTGTGTGTGTGTGTGTGTGTGTGTGTGTGTGTGTGCATGCATATAAATCACTTACCCTTGGTGTGTGTGCAGTGTTGTCCATCAGGCTCTGTCTCAGCAAGCTTGTCACCACCTCAAGCTCCTGCTCAGCTTCCCGAATGTTTGGGTCCAGCTGGAGGACTTCCTGGAGGTCACTGCTGGCTGACAGATAGTCCTAGGTTTGGGGTCACATACATGCAGATATACACACACACACATAGAAGAAGAAAACAAGAGATAATTAGATGCACAAACCCTTCTAATCCAAAATCTTCAAAGAAATGAACCAGCATATTTGTAATCGGGGATGATAGGCACCTGTAAACCTTTATAAGCCAGTGCTCGCCTGTAGAAGGCTTTCTTGTTTCCCGGCTCCAGCTGCAGAGCAGAGTCACAGTCCTGTTTGGCCTCTTTAAAGTGATTCAGTTTCAGGAAGCAAATGGCTCTGGAGGATAGTGAAGAAAAAGAAAGGAGTCAAAAAGTGCAACATGTCAGGATTCTGCTACTGGTAATGATATTAAGGACCAATCTGCTCCATTACTGTTGAAATATCTTATTTTAACAGTAATGGAGGTTAGAGGACAGAAAATCTATATCTTAACAACTCATTTTTATTGAGTCAGAAATGCTCTTAAAACAAGAGAAAAATTCTGCCAGTGCAGTGACATTATTTCAGTCCACTTCTATAACAACTTGTTTCAAGAATCGTTCTAAAACGAAGTACCATTCTGGATTAAAATCAGGAATGTGCATTATCTTATCATCAACCTTTAGAAAACCCTTGAAATAAATTGTGATGAAGATTTGAAATCATCTTACTGCACTGGCAGATTTTTCAGCCTCAAAACAGACAAAATTTACTTTTTACAATGTTGAATAATATTTGATCTGGTATCAAGACACCTTCTACCTGTCCAACCTCGATACATCTTTGTTTTATTTATATGCTTCTCTATTATTAATGCCCCAACTAATCAGCTTCTCTTTATTTGCAGCCATAGACTGAAATCTTATGATAATATTATTTAACTTATACTATTTGTTATAAAACTGATAGTGGCTGCCCTTGTTCTCATAAGCAAGATTACATTTGATCTTAGCCACAATGAGATTTAATAGACTGAAGTTGACACCTGGATGATTATGTGGTGCCCTCTACTGTTTTTTTAAGAATTAGCATTTTATTACACCCTCAGCTTTGGGACAGTCCATGTGTCTGTCACATAAAAAATATGTGAACATGTAATCTGGAATCTGGTGCTACCGTTTGACCGAAAACTGGTTGAGAAAAAGGTAAAGATGAGCAAGGGAGGACTGCTGGAGGACACACACTGCACAGTGTTTATTTCCCAGTTTAATTCAGGGATGATTCAACATGTGGAAATTCCCAGATCAAACAGTCCTGCTCAGGGTGTGTGCAAGTAAGGCTTCAAGTTGCACGCAGTAGGGTTGTTTCATACCTGTTTGTGTAGAGAGCACATTCGTCAGGTTTTATGGTGAGACATTCACTGTACTTCTCCAGAGCCTCCTGGAACTGGCCCTTCTTGACCAGATCATTGCCTTTCTGTTTCAGTAAAGTAAACTGGGCCTCTTTTCTTCTGACTGTTGACAGAAAAATGTAATTTACCCAAAATTCAACACTGAAACAAGTGAAGGAAAATGTAGCAATACAATGTTACTGCCGTTAAGAAAACTGTCAATATCCTTTTGATAGGTCAAAACAAGTGGCAATATGATTGAACTAGATTTCGTTCTTCATTACAGGTTATACATGTCAGGGGCCGACTGTATTAAATGTGTGTTTGTTTGGTGCACAAACTTTTTCAGGAGTGATGAATAAATCCATCAGTCTACCAGCAGCAGTCAGAGGAGATGGGTGAACTCCTGCTTACTGAGCTCTCTGCTGTGCTGAGAAAGCCACTATGTCTAATGACTTGGGGAAAACACTCACACACACACACACGGGCACTTAAACACATCCATAGGCTTGTCAATACGTACATACACACACACACACACACACACACACACAATCCTGGCCTGGCCTTTATCAGAAAACCCAAGTATTGATATAAAGTCTAAATTATTTATCCAGTGAGAGAAGACAACTGACTGAACTTGGCGTCAAAGTAACATGTTTGCTGAAAGGTCATTCTTCTTCTGGCTGAGATGTCTGGTTAGTGGTACCTGCCACTCTGACAGTAACAATGACAGTAACAACGCCTGTTATTGGTCAAGACTTTCTATTCCTTTATAACTGAGAGAATAAATTGTTTAATAAAACACGGATTCTAGTTCATTCACCACTGCAAATGTTAAAAATGGAAAATAGAACCAAAACAACCAATCAGTCTATCAGGGTCGGTCTTTCCATCGTTTGCCTGTTTATGGATATGAACTGATAAAACCATGCACTAGTGGCATGTGGAATATTTGTCTGTGGAATGAGCCCTTTGCTTTGGCAATGGGAAGCAAGAACAGTTGCAAGAATCAGGAGAGCCATATGATTTTTTTAATTCAGTATCAACAACAGCTCAACCACAGTGCAGCACTCAATTATCTGTAGCTATTTAAAGCACTTTTGTAAATGAACAATTCATTCTTCAGTTCATTTTTTATCTTATCTTTTATCTGCCTCAATTTGTTTGAATGGATTCTTTATCATATAGAATTAAGGTTTATGTTGTTTTTATCTATGGTTTTAGTTTGTGGGTAATTATTTCCTATGCTTTCTTAATCAGCCTTAGTTGATTAAGATGGGAGCATTGTAACTTAACTGAATTACTTAATCACTTAAATGAATTCAAAATACCTACATCCAGTTGATTTTGCATTTATTAACATGGGCTGAGACTGCATTGACTTACTAGCCTGGTTTCAGCCTGAATCCAATATCTTCAAGAAACACCTTATATTAGGTGGTGAAATCCTATTTTGTCACTGCAAATATGCACCATTTAATATAAGATACAGACTTCTGCAATTCTGACGATCTGTCTACCCAGCAACAGCAATGTGCTATTCTGAGCTCTGCTCTGTCTATGTGCTATAGTCATGAAGTGTTTATGCCTATGTGTGTGTGTGTGTGTGTCTGTATATGATCAGTCTTTTATCAGTGTAAGGTGTTTGTAAATACAAATAAAGCAATGTATTTTCTAGTGTATGTGTGTGTTTTTATAGCTGTATACAACACTGCATATGTTTAAATATATTTGAATGTATGAAACGTGTGGAGTCTTCAGGTCTGTGTGAGCAGGAGCAGCCTACAGGAAACCTGACCTGGATTGTTCCATTACAGCAGCGCTACACTCTGTGTAGATCACATTCCCCTATGCATTATTGATTGATAGTCCACCCAGACCCACACACACACACACACACACACACACACACACACGCACACACACACACACACACACACACACACACACACACACACACACACACATACACATACACACACTGTCTCTCAGCAGGAGTTCCTCACTGAATCCCTGACCGACTTCTGCTTTATGTTTCCATAATTCAAGGGTATAATTTCAAATTTTAACGACCACAATTCATTACGCAATATTTCAAAAATTAAACTATTTGGTCCAGGAAAGAATAATATTAACACATACACATATTTTTATGTCAAAAAAAGAGAACGCATGTCCTAATTGGATACCACTTTTTGAAAACCATGAAATCACAGTTACACATAGTGATTGCTATAACTGTGCGTGCCGTGTGATGTGCGTGTGCTTGTGAATGATTTACAAAAAAATAGGAGGCTAAAAAACCTTAACACATTTACCTTTAAAATGTATGTTAATGTAGTTCACATAACTTCTCACTAAGCTCAGAGGAAGTGATTTCACTCACCTTCATCCTGTGCAGCTCTAGCGGCTCGGGCCTGGGCCTGCTCGATGCTGATCGGTTTCTGTCTGTGTTGCACCTGGACGGACAGAGGGACGACGGGGATCTCTGGAAGTTTCTCCCTCCACTCAGGTCCGTCCTGCTCGATCAGCATCTTGGTGATCCTGGAAGTAAACATGGAGAGTGTAAAACATGAACACGTGAATGGCAAAAGGGTTTTAAAAGTGCATGTGTTGTATTAGTTATATTAACACTGCAGCCACTACAGGGTTCGTAGGCTCTACTTTATGAGATGTTACTACTATTCTACATGGTACTGAACGTGTTGTCTTAACCCACTGTTTAAAAGTGATGTCTTAGGTTTGAATATTTCACTCAACGTAGATATAATATAAATACATTAAATTAAATAAAGTGCAAGCTGATACAGAATGTGACATTAATCATATGGTTTGGGAAAAACACAACAGCCATTGAATGAACCCTGAAAGTGCAATGCCTAAACAGCTCTCATTCTTTCTAAAAGTTACAGCAGCTACATGAGAGCAGCTGTAGTTTGGTATGTTTAGCTAAGCTGAGCTGACCTGTGGACGCTGTCATGAGCCGCCTGCACCCCGGTGTCAATCTGCAGGACAGTCTTATAATCCACGTAGGCCATTCTGTAGCGCTCCAGTGACTCATAGGCCATAGCTCTGCGCAACAGGGGCTTCAAGGAGTAGGGCTGCAGCTCCAAAGCCCTAAGAGGATCAGAGAGACGTAGAGACAGAGGATCAAACCCTCTACACCTGCACACTGTGTCACACGAGTAACTGGGCTGATCTGAAGCTCTCCATTCAAAAACATGTGAGGGAGTATTTGTTTTAGACAGAGAGATTCCTGCAGCCTCCTGAACCAACAATGAAAACCAAACCCCGTGCATCCAAAACTGCTTTTCCATTGGCGATCTCTATATATGACTCTATAAAAGATTTTGTGGGAAAGCTGAGCAATCTACTGTCTGAGCTTGTAGCTGTGTACTAAGCTGTGACAATCCAACTGAGGGCCTTATGGGCAAATTACAAAGCAAATGTGCTTTTTCAACTAATCCCTCCTGTCTGCTATGGATGCAGTGTATAGAAAAGCATATTTTCATTTATTGTAAGTATTCTATTCTATTTTCTTGTAAAGATGAAGTGCTGTGAATGATGAGTTCAGCTAAACAGAAGGGTCCAAATGAAAACTATCCAGGACAGCGTAATCATTAGGATATCCTGTGAAAGGATAATACATTGCCAACTATCACGTAATGTGTTTATAGTTAAGGCTTAATCTAAGGTTAAGCTGATGTCTACCTCCAAAAGTAACTAAACAAGCATTAGAGTGAAATGTTTTAAATTAATTTCAGATAAGTTTTTAGAATAATGCTAATAATGAACTCCATAATGAAATCCACATTATACCTTTCCAAACACAGTTTTCTATCACCTCTGAATGTAAACAGACTAATTACAGCCAGTTTGCCTCATACAAGCTCAACTGTTGAAATACTAAGAATATAAATAACATAAAAAACATAAGTTACAGCAGTAACAGTACATTCAATTGGAGTCAAAGGGAAATGCAATACCCGCAAACACCACCTTGAAGAAGAACTCAATTTTACATATCCAAGTCAATTTAAAGGTGTTGCAGAGAACTACGCATGTGTCAGAATAGTAGTATAAAGCTTTTTTGTGACTCAAGATGGAGCTGAAATCTGATAAACTGTCTCAGGTGATGTCCCTTGAGTCAGTGTAGGTTGGGGCTGAAGACTCCAACTTACCAGACCTCTTGGCCCGCTCCTCAACTCTATTAGCATAACACACCCAAATCTCTGCTCCAACTTACAGCAGGCGAGTTACATTGTGGATAATGTAGGCGCAAGTTTTGACAAGGAACAAGAAAGTATGGAATACAAAAGACATTTTGTACAATGCTAAATCGGTGGAGTACTTTAAATCTGACAAAAACTACACTGAAGTGGATACAAACAAGCGCAAAATAAATGTCTGAATGTGCAAATGAACACATACAGCCAGATGCGCACACAGTTCTGACACTGATCACGTACTTGGTGCAGTCCTGTATGCAGTCTGTGCTGTTTCCATCCTTCAGGTAACAGGCAGCTCTGTTGGAGTAGAGAATACACAGGTCTTCTGGACTGTCAATGCCTGCAGGGGAACAACCATAACTCATCTGAAAGAACAGACACTGAAAGAACACTCCAGTCATCTTTGAGCTCAGTATAAAACACGATCAATACAATAGTTTTACTCCTGTGAAAATAAGATGGTACGCTCAGCGGTTTGGACTGAGAGCTATAGACCAAAGAGAAATCATGATAACACAAACAGTTCAATTTAAAGTCATTACACTATCCAGAGATGCTGAGGGGGGGTCAATGGTAGACGAAGGCAGGTAGATGAATGGATGTGTTATCAGTCACTCTGGTAGAGTAATTTTCTACTCTGTCCTTTCTCCTCTGAGCCTCCAGTTCACAACCCTCTAGCAGACCATCAGTTATTATACACTGCTTCACTTCCCTTAAAACTACTGTCAGCAGTCTTCATACCCATCTACACCTGTGTGATCTCTCTACAATATTAAAAAAAGACATCATGACACATTGTTGTCAGTCCGTCATTCAGTCAGTCAGTCAGTCTCAAAGTATCCTTCTGTTAAGTCTGCTATGATAATAAGTCTACTCAAATCATTTTAAGTCTATCTCCAGTGCTGCAGAAAAAGCAAATGACTCTTGCCAACTACGTGAGTAAAAGTTGGCTGAGTGCTCTTTAAGTTGGAGCATGACATTCAATCTTACCTAAAAGCCCCATGCACCAGCACATGACTTCTATCTACGGTCAGTCGCACTGCCTTGCGCCAACACTCGGCTGCATTTACAAGTCAACTCCTCATTTCTCAGATACTGTTTGTGAATGTGTGTAAAAACTAATAGGTAACAGTAATAACTGACAGGTGACATGTCTGAAAAGTGACCTGCACTCATCCTGCACTTCAATTATAATGTGGGGTGGAGAGCATGTGCATGCAGATTGGGTAGACAGAGGAAATTATGCAGCATGGCAAGCACAGGCATAATGCATTCATAACTGACATGAGATACTTTGGATTATGGGGCCAAATGACACTGAGTCAATTTCCCTTTCCTTACAATAGCTAATACACAGGTGTTAGAGGTGACATTTTGTCTGTCACTGTGCCACCCATCTCTTGTTCTTTCTACCTCAGTCACTTGTTAGAGAATTAAGTATTTATACTATTAAGATCATTTAGAAACTAAGTATGAATAAAGTATAAGGTCAAGTATGCAGCTGCGAAATTAAGCTAAATAATTACTTGATGAATCTATTAGTCGATCAAAAGAGCGTTAATCAACAATTTTGATAACTGTCTAAAATAAGATTCCACAAATTCACAGGCCCTAGTTTTTATAAGTCCTCTGTGATTGTAAATGGAATATTTTTTTGGTTGTGGCCTGTTAGTTGGACCAAACAAATATTATGAATACATTAATTTGGGTTTTAGAGAATCATTTCAAACAATTAATTGATTAATATTGTGTATGACAGGTTTTACAATACAGAATTTCTTTTACCAGATATGTCTGAGAGTAAAACATGTTTTGCTACCTAAATTTGTAATCAACAGACACGTTTTCCTTTGAATGAAATTCTGTATCTGAGGTGATCACTCTTGGAAAATAAACAAACAGCTCATATCTTCCCCACCTGCTTCAGCACATCCATCAATGGCCTGGGTATACTTCTCCAAGGCATCTCCAAACTGGCCATGTTTGAAGAGATGGTTTCCCTCATTCTTGAGCCGAGCCAGGTGAGGAGGAAGGGCCCCAGCAGGGGCGTCCAGGTAACTTGTGTCCACTGCAGGGCTGTCCTGCTCCTGTTGTCCACCTGCAGGGCTGCTTTCCCTCTGTGTGCCATTGGCCACCCCCTTCTCTGGAGCTCCCTGAGTGTGGGGCTTTTTCACGCTGCCTCCACCCCGGCTTCTCGTCCCGCTCCCTGCTGTGGCCTGATCTAATCTAGCTGCCCCTCCTCCGCTGCCCGAGGGTTTCTCCTGCGTGTTCCCCATAGCTGCACTCCCTCTGCAGTGTGTTCAAACTCTTCCTGCCTCCCTGCCTCTCCCTCAGAGCTGCAGCTACATCTGTGCCTGGCTGGGGATTTCTGATAGACACGCCCCCTGGATGAAACGTCAGAAGTGATGTCACAGAGGGGGGAAGTGCAACAAAGATGCAGTGCTGCAGTAGGACAGCACTGATGGGAGAGCCTCAGATTAGACTTCACAGCAAATGACTCTGGGGAGAGAATGCCTTCTTGTCAATCTGTCTTTTCACTGTAAAATAAAACTTTGGGTTTTTCGATAACCCTTATAACAGAGGACATTTTAACATATAACAGGAAAAGGACACCTGTAGATAATAAAATGAATTAGCTGCTTCAGTTTCAGCGTCCTGGTAGTGTACATGCTTGCTCACTGTCACCCTATCATGGCTTACTGGACACTTAAATAGAATAGAGCATTGTAAATGTTAAAAATAATAATACCTTTGCTATTCCTACTATTACTATTACTATCCCGTGAATACAGCCAATTGCTGAATCATAAAGCAACATGATGAAACTAATTTGGGCTCTACCTTGTGATGGGTATTTGTCAATGAGATTATTTTTCAATTTTTATAGATTTAAAATTTTTATTCTATATAGTAGTCAAAAAAGAATTAGGCTACCATAATGATGTCACTTAAAGAACTAGTCCCACACTGTACGCTAATTCTCTTTCTTGCCAATAATAAGATGTAATAACTGACACTATATTCTCATGTCTTTATGGTAAATAGCATAGTTGAAGCCAGCAGCTGGTTACTTTAGCCTAGCATAACGAATGAAAACAGCTGCGTCCAAAAGTGGCTACATTCAGAGCGGACATTTTAACTTGTCTCATATATTAACACGTTACTGATTGTTTGTGTAATCTCTACAAAAACAGCAAACTACTGTAATAACTACTATTCACAGTTGAGGCCTCTATTGGTTGCCTGGCAACTACTCCCAGCCAGAAAATAGTCCAGCACTTATACTGTTAGTCTGTGGTCCAACACATAAAGTAAAAGTTTGCATATCCCCCAGTAAAAGATTAGTTGACCTGTGTTGTGTAGTTTACTTTTTGTCCAAATTTAACATTATATAGTATTAATTAGTTTACTTTTAGAAGGGAAGCGGTTTTACCCTGGTTCGAGCCTTCGTGCTACGCTAAGCTAACTGGCTACAGGTTGGCTTATATTTACCTTACATATCCCTGCATTGAATCCATCTTCTCATCAAACCAATCCTTGTAGGTGCAGATTCCACGGGCATGGCTCGCCATCTGGCGACCTGTGTCAGCCACGCATACAACGTTGAAGAGCCAATTTCATGTGAAATGTTTTAGTCCCTTTTAGAGGTGTATGTTACTTAGCCTCCCCTCACTGATTTAAATGACGTGGACCAAATAATAGAAACAACTTTCCGTACAAAATGACCAAGAATTGAATCAGCACCTCTCTAAAACAGTTCAACACAAACTGAAACTATATAACTTACCCAAAAAAGAGAGAAATTAGTATTTAAAAAGCAAAATTTCTCAATTTGCGTTCCTGTATCCACCTAATTGTTACCATTCAAATATGATAATGAATATGAAAAAAACAGTGAAAACAGTTAAAGTGAGTAAAAATCATGTTTTTTAATAAACCAAAACTTTCATCCATCACTTGAAAAGTCACTCAAAAAAAGAAAAAGAAAAAGTAAAACAGTACTGTTTGTGTTGACATGAAAATGATGGGCTTTGACCATAATTCAGAAGTATGGAGTCAGGTCTGAAAGTCTATTTATTTACATGGTCATACACTAGAAAAATAGCACACAACAATAACAATCATAACAGCTGCTCTCCTCTTCTTCATCTGGCATCAAAGACAACCACTGAAATCAAATAGTCAAGGAATGTATAGGTATCATAGTATTCACTTCAAACATATGGTTTAATAAATATGAAAAATGTTTTCCATCCAAATGTGTGCATTTGTTCAAAACCTTACACATCTGTTCCCTTTTTAATAAATTCTCACAAGGGGTAGTCAGTCAAGAAATGTTCCATGTTTTCAGCATGAACATGAAACCACAGTAAATATAACATGGTCTTTGACATGTCTTCTCTATAATCTAAAATCCAAAATCCCCATCATAAAAATTTCGATCCATTGATTTCGAGGTGTGTTATCATTCCAAAATCTGATAGTTCTTTCAATCAGATTATCAGTGCTGGAAAACAAATTGTAGCTCAATGATAAGTTCCCTGTATGGTTTCACTCTGTCTCTCTCTCACACACATGCAAAGACATTTAAAGGATACATCTCTTTGTTCTCTTCTTGTACATGATCCTGTAGCCGCACTCTCTGCATCGGATTGGATCACGGGCTTTAATTTCATTTTCAGTGTGACATTCTGCAATTAAAGACAGAAAAAATGTAACAAAAAATACCCTTACATGAAGACTGATACAGTTTGTAGAACTATGTTAAAGAACTCGTCAGTCAACAGAAAATAAATCTGCAATTATTTTGATCCTGAAATATATCCTGAAATCTACTGGTCTACAGACATTTAAACATACCATGTAATGGTTACTTATGCTAACTCTGTCTCAAATGTGTGAAAGAGGAGGCAAGACGGACTGGTTTAGATTCTTGGGTGAGAATTATACAATATTAGCCCTTTACTTGATATTAATTATGTTGTAGACATGATGGACTCTTTGTAGTATCACTTGGAAACGTATGGACTGCACTCTAGATCTGGTTTATATTAAATTGTGGTTTCTTTGGACCCAGTGCACTCTAGGCAGAGCTGTGTAAATGACACAAATAAAAAAAATCATTGTATAAAACTGGATTGTATCGACCTCAAGGATCTCATTTAATGTCCTTAAGTACTAAGTGCTATATGTATAGCACTGATGTATCAGTTCTACTAGAACCGTAGTTATTTTATAGTATGACGTAAGAGAAACACCCAAGACAGAAGAAGTTGTATTAGTACTAACAGTGATAATAGATGCATTAGAAAACAGGTCTGGTAGTATCGTTAGCTTAAGTAACGGTTGTAGTGGCAATAACATTAACACAACAGTAGAAATGCACCTCCACATATGTAGATCATAGGCTGCTGCTTGGGTGGTTGCAAATCTTTCTGTGTATCCATTTTGATCCTTTAAGATAGAGAGAGAGGTGTTAAGATCATCACATCTGTATCGTTTTAGCATGCTAACACAGAAACAGCATGGTGCTGCCGATAGGATTAGCCAAAACCGTCATAACCGGTGGACGTAGTGAACCGCAAAGGTCTTTGAGAAATCTCAAAATGGAGTATTTATATAGTAAATATGAAATACACCGAAGGAATAGAGACAAATAAGAGATCTTACCGTTTAAAGACACTAACTGTTAGCTGTTTACCTCTCTTTTCATCTCACACTGGTGTCTTCGCGCACATGCGTACAACTGTCCAATTCGCCTCAAAGCAAGGTGTATTGTGATTGGTCAGAAGATACTCTGTCATATTTGGCTTATTTTTGATTTTACGAATAATACAAATGTATAACGAATTCCAAAGTATGTAATAGCCTTAAAGGTTTGTATTTTACATTATCCACGGTTTCTAACTTTGTAGAGACAAAAGTTGTGGTGTTTTTGTTTTGCACTCCGGCTCACCAGGGGGCGCTATGGTAAAAAATTATATCCCCAAACGGTCAATCATCTGACGGACACTCAGCTGGCCCTCCACTAGTTTTTGACAACAACGACTCTGTCGACAATGTTCACATCGTGACTATTGGCCCCAAAACTGACATAACTTACTATTTGTCCGTTGCCTTTTTATTCTTTGAAGCTATACATCATGGAGCCGTCTGCGCCCAAAAGGTTTGTGTACATTCTGCTGGTTTGAATCGTTGTTTCAAGCTATTAACTAGCGAGCAAAAGGCTAACGTTGGCGGTAGCTGCCGCTTAGCGAGCTAGCTAATGCTAATTTAGTTAGCTTTACCAGTTTTCTTTCAAACTTTCTCTCCAGTTAAGACGAATTAACGGGTTTAATGATCACTCTTGATCAAAATCACACGCACTGTGTTAAACCTTCTGGTGGGTTTGAGGCCTGTCTCGTGGTTGGGCTAACAATTTTAACGAGTGCCTTTTAGAGAGCAGTTTGACATGTGTTACTATTTTAACATGAAATACAAATTAATTGGTTGTGTGTGAGTTGAGACAATCTCACACCTCTGTGGAGCATCAATGGTACCCGTTTAGTTCATTGGCCTCGGTCCATTGTGTACACTGGTAGTTCAAACTTAACACCACAGGGGCTGATTTCACTAAAGAGGAAATAAGAGCTGGGCGATATTGCAACAGTAACATGATATATCTTAAATGTCGTTTCCCTGCTCTGAAAGGCAACATTTCAGTTAGGCATTATCTGTAAAATTAGAGCTTCAACTGTAGGCTATCATATGCAACCGTAAAACTGTAATTTACCTTTTAGTTGTTTTGAAAATCGACCATCTCTATTTCCAAGACCCTGTGTTAAGGCTTCAAGATGCTTGTTTTGTTCGACCACCAGTTAAAAACCTACATATGACAAATTCTTATTTCGTTTACATAATGAAACAAATAATCAATCAGTTGATTAACAGAAAATTAATTATCCACAATTTTAATAATTGTATAATTTATCGAGGTAAAATTCTAAATATTTGCTGGTTCCAGCTTCTCAAATGTAAGAATTCTTTTTTATTTAATTTTACAGTATTGTAAACTAAATATCTTCCAGTTTTGAACTGTTAGACAAAACTAGACATCTGAAGATGTCACCTTGGACTCTGTAAGATTGACCCATTGACTAATGATTTCACTGTCCCAACTGGTGACTTATTTATGTCTGTAACTTTAACTGATTTGAAATGCTTCTATTGTACAATGTTTTAGTTTGGTTTCTATTCTTGTCTTCAGTTACACATTTATACTGAGATTACAAATGATTTATTCCATTTTCACAGCAAGCTGAAAAAGCTGAGTGAGGACAGTCTAACCAAACAACCAGAGGAAGTGTTTGATGTTCTAGAGAAGCTTGGTGAAGGGTAAGAACTTCATCTCTGCTCCTTTGACTGAAAATATTTTAAGTCCATCAGATACAATAGTCAGCACTTTCTGAGATGGACCTCTTTTGTTGTGTAATACATTAAGTGGTTAATATTTTTAACTATAAAATGCAGTTTATACATATTGGGACTTAGCTTTTGTGTCTGTGTTTAGTTCCTATGGCAGTGTGTTCAAAGCCATCCATAAGGAGTCAGGCCAGGTGGTGGCCATAAAGCAGGTCCCTGTGGAGTCTGATCTGCAGGAAATCATCAAGGAGATTTCCATCATGCAACAGTGTGACAGGTGGGGAAACAATGTAGATTTCCTGAAATCTTCACATTTACTACATAGATGAAATTAGAAACGCTGAAAAAACCTTTATTGTCCTCAAAGTATTATTTTAGCTACCATAGATCACTGTACTAGGTAGGTTTGATTTAACAATCATACTAGTATCTCCTGCTGCCCGTACTATCCATTGTCTTGATGTATGAAGTTTTCTCACTTCTGCTCTTTTAGTTTGAAACGGAACTTTGTCCTCTCTTTTGATAACCACTCTGTTTTGCGTTTCCTCTTAGCCCTTATGTAGTGAAGTACTATGGCAGCTACTTCAAGAACACAGACCTGTGGATTG
Source organism: Seriola dumerili (assembly GCF_002260705.1). Lineage (NCBI taxonomy): Eukaryota > Metazoa > Chordata > Actinopteri > Carangiformes > Carangidae > Seriola > Seriola dumerili. Next base: position 7,211,110 of record NW_019174365.1, on the reverse strand, counting down.
TCATGGAGTACTGCGGCGCTGGGTCTGTCTCTGACATTATCAGGCTGCGCAATAAAACGGTGGGTATTTACAGAGGGTTACAACTTCCTGTGTGGGCTAGTCTAAAAATTTAGGGATTCCCAGAATTTATATTTTCTGTGATGTTTTTCTTAGAAAAAGCAGATTAAGTTATTTATATTATATATCCTAGACTGATACACTTTACCAACAAATAGTATTGAAGTTTTGTTCAATAGTTATACACTTCTGAGGTTGTCTATTGATGTAACACAGACGTTAACACAATATTTCTTATTGATATGATGGTGAGAAAGCCACAGTGTCCTCATGACTATTTTTACAGACATGAGCATGGTTTTTATATTGTTATTACCAAACAGTGGTGTGTATAATAAAGCAGAAAGGAGAGATTTTTAAGTAGGTTCTAAGTTGTAGACACTCAGGACTGAACTGTCAAAACTAATGATTGCATAAAAAATACAATAATTCATACTTTACTCTTCGTTACACGTTATTATTTCTTTATTCACTCATGGATCTCATTTTGTCCCTGCGTTTTCTTTTTCCTTCCCACCTCAGCTGACAGAGGATGAGATTGCTACCATCCTGAAGTCCACATTGAAGGGTCTTGAATACCTCCACTTCATGAGAAAGATCCATCGGGACATCAAGGCAGGAAACATCCTTCTCAACACTGAGGGACATGCCAAACTGGCAGATTTCGGAGTAGCTGGACAACTAACGGTAACATTATAATTGATGTTGGAGTTCTTGTGACAACAAAGTGAATGGTCTCATCAGTCCTCCACATGGAATACTCAGTCTTTCGCTGATTTTGTGAATCCATTTGAATGGATTTAAAACGTAGTGCTCAATGATGAGACCAGCATATATTTTCTCTCTGAAGGACACCATGGCAAAGAGAAACACTGTGATCGGTACTCCATTCTGGATGGCCCCAGAGGTGATTCAGGAGATTGGCTACAACTGTGTGGCTGACATCTGGTCCCTGGGCATCACTTCTATAGAGATGGCAGAAGGAAAACCTCCCTACGCTGACATCCATCCCATGAGAGTGAGTGTAAACATGTTGGGTACTAAACCTAGCCACTTTGCTCTTATCAAAGTCTCTGACTCTGTTTTGTATCTTCTCTATGTTCCTCCAGGCGATCTTCATGATCCCCACCAACCCTCCTCCAACATTCAGAAAGCCCGAGCTTTGGTCCGACGAATTCACAGACTTTGTCAAGAAGTGTCTGGTGAAGAATCCAGAGCAGAGAGCGACTGCCACCCAGCTCCTACAGGTTGGAAGGAAGGAGGGAGACATACACACAAGCACATGCACACACAAGCAGCCGCATTTAGATATAAACATATTACAGCAGAAGTAACAAGCTTATGTGCACACACTCAAAGACTTGATGCTGTAGAAACACATTCATAAAACACAAGATGTAAAAGATGCATAGATATAATTTACCACACAGTGGTAAAATAGAGTGCGCACAACAATCTTTTTTTTCTGCTTAACATCCAGCACCCATTCATCAGCCAGGCCAAGCCAGTCACAATTTTGAGAGACCTGATAACTGAAGCCATGGAGATGAAAGCCAAAAGGCAGCAGGAGCAGCAGCGAGAACTGGAGGAGGAGGACGACAACTCTGTACGTATGCTGAGACGTTGTTCCATTCAAAGCAACCACCAGACAGCTCTATGTTAAGGCTTTATGTCTCATTGTCTTGTGTCATTCAGGAGGAAGAGACTGAGGTGGACTCTCATACTATGGTGAAGTCGGGCTCAGAGGGCGCAGGGACCATGAGGGCCACCAGCACCATGAGTGACGGAGCACAGACCATGATCGAACACAGCAGCACCATGTTAGAGTCAGACCTGGGCACTATGGTCATCAACAGTGATGATGAAGAGGAAGAGGAAGACCAGGGATCCATGAGGAGTGAGCACATATGTGTTGTTAAGCAAATTATAGGGAATAAGGTGATGGTAGCAGACAGGAGAACAGAAAAGAGGAGCGAGTGCTTAAGAAATATTATATTTACAAAGGATTATTTGTAATCACATTGACACTGGTATTTTTATGGAGACACACAGTCTAACACCACGGAGCCCCAAGCAGTCACTGGGTGCGAAAAAATCGTGTGACTGAAAGCAAAGTGCTAGAGAAGGGCTGGATCCAACAAAGGTCTCACAGAGTAGCCATGTTGCCATGTTCATGTCATACGAGATGGATGGTATAGTTGTTTATGTTTACAACTTGCAAGTGTTCACATGATCAAGCTTTTTATATGTTGACACTTGGTGGTGTGAGAAATAAAATATAGTGCATTGACAGTATAACACCATATCCATTAGATCCTGGTTTAGTTACACTGAACGGCAGTCTCTGGCTGATTTGAGGCATTAATATTTGTTTAGTTGCCAAGTCAGATGTATCAGAGCTTTCAGAAAAATACGAGATTTTCAGTGGTAATATTGACTTAGATGTTGACGTGAATGGTGTGTGCTAATTGGAACTCGTATTTCCCATAATTGCAATATGACTTGAACACAACATAAGTTACCACTAGACAGATGGGGTAAGTTGCCTGTGGTCCTTTGAACAGAACGTTCTAAGTGATAATAAATGTTATATCCGTGTTATTTAATGGGTGGTAATATTGTCCAGAGTATGAGGAGTGTCCCTTTAAAATCTCAACAATCATAAATTTCCAACATGCTTTAATACACTCGTAGATTGTCTCCAAGAAAGCATATCTTAGATAAGTCATGATCCTCTTCCTCCTCCACAGGGCACGCCACCCCCCAGCAGCCCATACGTCCATCTTTCATGGACTATTTTGACAAGCAGGACTCCAACAAGGCAGCCCAGCAGCAGGAGAACTACAACCACAACCAGCCACAGGAGCAGCCCGGCTACCACATCCAGTCCAAGAACGTCTTCCCTGACAACTGGAAGGTCCCACAGGACGGGGACTTTGACTTTGTGAGTAACATCTTCCACAATTCTGTGATGCTACCGCTGTAATGAATGGGGTTATTCATGGTGGAAATTATTATACACTAGTCCTTCAGTGGTTAAAAATATAAAAACAGAAGACACTAAATATGAATCATCTCTTTCTCATCCTCATTTGTCTGTGTTTGTACTTGTGTGCTATCACCCAGTTGAAGAACCTAGACTTTGAGGAGCTACAGATGCGCCTGAGTGCCTTGGATCCCATGATGGAGCGGGAGATCGAGGAGCTCAGACAGCGCTACACTGCCAAGAGGCAGCCCATCCTGGATGCAATGGATGCGAAGAAGAGAAGACAACAGAACTTCTAAGTGATCCTCCCTGTCGCCCTCATGCCCTGGTCTGGGTTTCAAAGCCACTATTACCACAAACCCTATGTCCTAATGACTCAGAGGAACTAGAATGACCTTATTGTCTTTGTTGGAAGTCGACTGGAAGTCTGACTGACTGCTAACTGGCCTCTGTCTGAAGAGAGATGCTTCTTTTCCTGGGTAACATCCATTTTGGCTCCTGGAATCCACAATTACAAGCCTTGTTTCTACACAATTTAAACCTTAAATTTGATTCTACTGTTCCTGTAAAGTTCCTTCTCCACAAATGTTGTTCAAGACTGCGGCCAAAGAGAGAACCGAGCCTTGGTGATTGCACATCTGAAAGTCGCAAAATTAACTTCCTCTCTTCCAAATGAAATTCCCCTCACATAGAAAGACCCTCTGGGAATCACCGTCAAAACATAAGGAAGGACATCTACCATGACAACCAGGCCAGCATTTCACCTAGTTTCTGGAAGCAGCAGTGTGGTCAATGATAAGTGGTCTTTTTTCCCTCAGACATTTTTAGTTTCACTGTAAATATAATATAGAGCCTAGTTTGGAAATACCTGCAACAAAAAGCTGTGGAGGTTCGTCCATGACCAAAGACAATCAAAGTGACGTAGATTCAGTTGAGAATGCCTTAAAAATATTTGAAACCTGGTTTTCAAAATAAGCAATGTAATAAAACAACCAAGTTGTCAGAGGGTTAAATCCCTCCTCACTTGGAGAGATGAGTTGGACTGTGGAAAGCTGCAAGTGTTTGTCAGAGTGGACAGATTGGATGGTGAAGAGTGGATCCTGCATGTTTTCAATTGTTTGTGGACCAGAAAATTCTACACTCATTTCTCTAGTCTTTATTCTCATTTATTTAATTTTGTTGTTTCCAAATATGATGTTCTGGGCTTCTTGATATTTCCAATGTACTGTCCATATCGACAGACACCATGCATCTTAGTGCCTCATAACACACACCTGTCCCTCACTGAGCATGCACTCGCCCACTCCTGAGCCACTTTTTCTTTTCAATGCAATAGTTGTCACAGAAATTCATTCCCAAAGCAAAAGCATTCCTAAATACTGAATGACTATTATTTTAATCTCTCTGTGGTCTTTAAAAACCCTGTATGACTTTCTGAAACGTCTAAGCCAGATGTCGAGCCGTATCAATTCAGGGCTCCGTGAAGAAAGTAGCCAGGTATTACTTGCCATATTGACTGTTCATAGCTGTAGTTCACTTCAGGAGATAAAAGACTTAAGTGATTGACTGATACTGTTCACTTAAGTAAAGCAAAGCCGCTGCATCAGCCACACATCTTTAGATAATTATTTTGTATTGCATTAAAATCTCTTTTCAGCAAATTACCCTGCAGCTTATATATATATATATATGTATATATATGTATATATATATACACTCACGTGTTGTTGCTTTCCATTTCCTGACATTTAGAGTGTGATGTTATTGGTGAAGGAATGAAAATGTACTTTGTGCTCTGCGTGTTTTGGGACACAAACTCATTATTAACAGTTCAAAACTGTATTTACACAAAATTATTGAGCCCAGTGAGGAATGTGTGGTGTGAAATTGCTCCTTCTTTGTGAAAGTGAAGGTTAGTAAGGTGTTTTTATTCAAATTTCTGCACTGAAGGTAACTGTCAGCACCAGCGTATGTAATGGCCAGTAGGTAACAAGAAATCTTATTACAGAAATGTTAACGATATCTTTGCAATGGGCTGAGAAACTGTAATTAAGAATGGAGAGAGTTGACAGGTTTATTATTTAACTGTAAAAGATCCGGTTCAGCATCTGTATCGGCCGTAATTCTTAAATAACCAAATTCAAGGGATCTTATCAAATGGTTGTTTATCCTTAAAAAAATATTTTTTCCTACTATCAGATTTTTCTCAGCTGTTAAATATTGATATCGGTCTCTGACTCAAAAATCCAGTTTGGGCTGTAGTTCACAGGTTTGAGTGCTGAATCGAAAACCCTTACTAACAAGCCCATGACATACAGTGTGTGTCATACACATGTGATGTCTGCATGAAGGAAACAAACTGCTCTTGTCTTATAATTTAGTTTTGTGTCGATGTTTTGAGTTTGATCTGTCATGTGCTAATAACGACCCTTTGAATGAATCCAGACTGTCCTTATACTGAATACACCTGCAGTATGTCTGCACGTTGCTGTTACATATGAAAGTTAATATGCAGTCTTGATGGTGTGGTTCAGCCCATACTTACTGCATATTATGTGACATTTTACAAATAGGATAATCTTATACATCGACCTGTTACACTATCTTACTGTGTGTCTCATCTGACGGATAATGTGGCCAAAACGAGACGACATTTTAAACACAAATTCAAATTTCAATCAGCACCATCTCAATGTCTGAATGATCATGTTTGTACGTATGATTGATTGTTTTATTTTTCTACATGAAGATGAACCTGTTCTTTCACAGAAATCATTAACATTCTTGCCATGAAATGTTTTCATAAATTAAGTCTGCAGTGCATTTAGCAACTTACACACAAGCATTCACACTCTATTTATTAAATGCTTAAACTTCTTTCTTTTGGTGACACTGGTTTAAATATAAAAGCTGATCTGGCTGTTAATATTTTAGCCCCTTGTCAAATATATTTGGCTTGATTTCTGCTTGTGTTGGACTATGCATGTTTATAATTCTGTTTGCTCTGTAGTGGAATGCTCTTATATTAACTGCACAGGTAAGAGTATTGTTAATATGGAGGATGGATTATTTTCAGCTTTTAATGAAAACTGCTCTGTACAGTTTTAAAAAGCCCAGTTTGAAATATGACGTTGTTCAGAATCGGCCATACTATGTACAGTTATCTGAAATCACGTTTTGATATATAGCAGTATGATTTTGTCTTCATTTATTTCCGCTATATAATAACTTTTGAGGGTGTTGGGTGGAATGTGAGCATTTATGTTTGAACCACTTAATTTATTATCTTTGTTTGTAATACTTTATAAAGTTTTGAAAACGTGCAAGAAATAATAAAAGTTACTTATAGTTAACCTTAACTGCAGTGGGATGCTTTATATCTTATCTCTGATCTCACTTGTGGAGACTTCAACCTCTGAGCTGGACTCAGTTGTACCGTAACTCTTCTACTATTAACGCCACTGTTTTCAGTTCGCATGCTGTTTCCTAAAGAAGCGCCTCCTAAAATGCAGCTTGCTCTTGTTGGCAGAGATTACGGTAGACTTAACGGGGGCAACTGTTCCTTTTTATCGCCCCCCTAAGTTGTTGCACAGCCATTTCACAGCCAGTCTGCAGTGAAGAAAGTTTGGAGGAAATAGAAGAAATAAAAAAATCAGGAAAACATGGCTGCACTCCACAGAAAGATCATCAACACTCCATCGGCCCCGGCGGCCATCGGTCCATACAGGTAAGGCAAGTTTAAACTCAGAAATATGCATCATAATCTATTTATAGCGACACGTGGTTTGCAGAAGTCAGTGCATTAAATGAATGAGTGGGAATCACACACACAGTCCAGCGTTTGACCAGGGGCGGGTCTTCGTGTTCAATGAACTCACCTGTTTGACTTGACCCCATAAAAGAAAGTGCCGAAGTTAAACTTTGAGCAGAGCAGAAGAAGCAGAGCAGAGCAGAAATATCTCTGAATCACACAGGCAACAGAGTCATGGCAACTATTCATCGACAGATTCCTTACACACCTAAAGCCCCTGTCAGACAGGGAATATACAGGTAAGCATCAATGTGCTGTGAAATACTGCAACTTGAACCTCAAATAGCTCTAGCCTTAAGAAATTAAAAAAAAAAAAAAGGTGCCGTTTTTGTTTGTGATAACTCGACTAAAACATATTTCAGTGATCAGAAGTCATGAAATTGCCTCACTAATTTCCTGTTTTCTTTGATTCAATGTGTGTACTTGCTCAGATTGAGGGGTGTTCCTGGTCTGACCAATCGGCTGTCAGTGGGCGGAGTTAGTTTAGACAGAATGGACTCTGCTCATGATCTTGTTTTCGAGCAAAAATCCACATTCAGTCGATTCACTACTACTGCACTAACATGCACCGTGCATCTAAGATACTGTAACACTAATTGATATTTAGGCAAATAAAACAGGTTACAAGGTTAAAGCAAAACATACATTACGTCACTGAACATCACAGACTCATGTAAATGAAATACTGCAGTAAAATAGAGCCGTCAGAGTTTTATCATATGACTTTATCTGGATTACTCCTTTTAAAAGATTAACAGCTTGTTTGCATCTTATTTTTCACCATTTCTCCCAAATGCTTGGTTGATTATCAGTCACATTAATTAACTATTGTGTGTGTGTGTGTGTGTGTGTGTGTGTGTGTGTGTGTGTGTGTGTATGTGTGTGTGTGTGTCCTCTGTATTATCCTCAGTCAGGCGGTGGTTGCGGACAGAACCATGTATATCTCCGGTCAGCTGGGGCTCGATGTGGCCTCTGGTCAGCTGGTAGATGGAGGAGTCCAGGCCCAGGCCAAACAGGTGAAGCGGATAATGATGATGATGGTTGACTATGTTTGAACACCACAAGATGGCAGGACATTTACTGTCCAGTTATTTCTAGTGGCTGAGAGGTTTATCAGTGTAAACCAGAGCCACTGTGCCTCAACTTTACTCCATTTCTATAGTAACTCTGTTTCCATAAGTAATTTACATCTAAGATCATCAAGAAGCACAGCTCTGAGTCACATGCCTTTGACCAAACAACTGAGGCTCAAAGTATTCAGTAAGCTATTTTCTTTAAATGACAAATGTTGCATGCTAAGATGATGGACGTACAAGCATTAAAGCTACAGTGACTTGACTTAGGTAAATGTGTATTTTTGCTTTTCAATTTAAATTTCAAGTGTTAAGAACCTAATAAAAACAACAATATGAATAGATAAAAACACAAAATTCAACAAACTAAAGCAACAGTGTCTACACTGACACTGATTAATTCAAATAACAGTATGTTTCCCAGGCTTCGTCCTTTTGGCTATTACATTTAAAGGTCTGAGCAACATAAATAAAAAACAGAAACATAACAGGTCACCTCTCATTCCACAGGCTCTCGTCAATATGGGGGAGATCCTTAAAGCTGCTGGCTGTGACTACACCAATGGTAAGATCTGACTGTTGTCAGACTCATATGCTCTGTGTGTGTGTGTGTGTGTGTGTATGTGTGTGTGTGTGTGTGTGTGTGTGTGTCAACAAACTAAAGAAAATAAAAAATAAAATCTTTTGTTTCAGTGGTGAAGACGACCGTGCTGCTCTCAGATATAAATGACTTCAACAGTGTCAATGAGGTCTACAAGACATGTAAGTACACATGTAAATACTTAATTGTTTCCATATTTCAATACACGTTGCCTAACATTTTATGCAAGAAAGTGAAGAATGTGCAATTAACTTATTAATTTCTAATGGTATTGTCAAAATGTACTTTGTGTTCTTCCCTCAAAGTTATAATCTATTAAGAAAAGCAGCCACATGGGGGCAGGTTTTAACCAGGTCAGAACTGCTGTCACCTGGTCGATCTGCCTGCACAAACACCTGAGTCACTGTTTGGATAGTGGGTTCATTTAATCAAGGCTGTCAGTATACTATCTGCCAGCTCCAACAGTGTTGATTTGTAGAACATTTCTCACATCACTTGACTTTCAGTGCAGATATGATTTGAGAAATTAAACAGGTTCTTGTTTTTCCTGACGGTTATGTTTATATGCTCCTGTGTCTGGAGCCTGAAGAATTCAACCTGAATAATTATAGGCTTTAATGTAATCATTTAGTGAATTGATCAGTTCTAAAAAGGTATAATTTGATTCTATTAAATTTGCATCAAAACAATGCATCATAAAACTAAAAGTTAAGAAAGTAATAAAAACTTCACTAAATTTGACAATACTACTTCCTTGTTCTGACTTCAAATTATGGCTTCTTTTTTTCATTTTAAAATAGATTTGCAAAATAGATTTTAAAAATGTTTTTCCATTGAACTTTTTGTCACTGCAGTTGCTATGTGTATGCATCTCATATTCCATCTCACACTACATTTGATCCCTGGTTTAACATGTACAGTTTCCATTTCATGATTGTTTTAAATTACAGGCAGCTTGCTCTAATTTAAAGATATCTAAGTGGTGTCCCACCTCAAAATTAAATGAAATCCAGTTCACAATCTACTATTATATTACACTTAAACAGTGTAAAAGTCTGTAATCAGTCCAGTGGCACACTCCTGCCTCTGTACCTGTGTGGTCATGAGGAGATACAGTGGCTCATATTTCACTGACATCTCTCAGAAAGTGACTGCTGGCAGGTTTAGCAGCTGCCTGACAGACAGACTCACTCTGCTCTTCCTCTGCTGCATGAAAGCAGCCTCCTCATACAGGCCGCTCAGTCTGGGCATTTCCTTCTGGATCACAACAGACAGGTGTAATGGAAGCTGCACTGCCCAGTGAGCTGTAAATGGACACCTGCTGTGCAGGCACACGGGTGTAACCCAACCCCTCCCTGCAAGCTTTGCTGCGCACACCATTGACTGTGGTACAGGCCTGAGCTCCCTCCCACCTCCAGACTCTACTCAACCCTAAACACAAGCAGGCAACTTTCCCTGACCTTGACAGAGAAAGGCGAGGACGTGTGTCCAGTTGATCCAAAGTCGAGTGAATTTGAACTTTTCAGGCAGCAGGTGAAAACTCTCACTTTATAGTACATTTCCGCCAGCAGCCAATGTTTTGACTGCGTCTGATAAATCTGGTTATTCGAATTATCAGCTATAAAAGATTTGTTTTTCTCATACAGCTGTTTTTGTCTTGTAAAAAAAACTCAACAGCTATAACTCCTTGTGTGGGCACCCATAAATGTTAATGATTTATGAAAGAGTAATAAGCCATTCATATTTCCATGTTAAAAAACCTGTTTCATTTATGTGTATCCTCCCCCAACCAGCTCTTAAATTCATCAAGGAGATTCAGCCAATGGTCAGTTAGACCACGTAAGGGACCCTTCAAGACAAACATATTATACACCAGCCAAATGGATTTTTTCAAACCTAGCAACCAAATAGTTGCACTTTATGTCTCATTATTTCTCATTAATAAATCATCTTTTAGCATCAATAGACCCTTGGTTTATAAACCTTCTCATTCATTAAAAGAGCTTCCCAGAAATGAAATGATGTGTTTATAGTTAGAGTCGTCAAGCTGGTGGCTTTTTGATATGCTTTTCTTATACTGTACATGTCATGTTTGTTTTCTCTCCAGTTTTCAGCAGTAACTTTCCTGCCAGAGCTGCCTACCAAGTCGCTGCTCTACCTAGAGTAAGTACAGACAAAACCTTTACACCATTTTAGAACCGCAGTTCCCCATGGTACATGGTTCATATACATCAATACATATGGGGTGGTGGAAAAGAGCATGGTAGCTAGGTGCATGCTCAGTCATGCATGTCATGCATTTCCTATCAACCATGTTGACTTTTAAATGCTCAGCTGCTTGGAGTTAAAAGTTGTACATGTCCTTTTCTTGATCAGTAGCTCTTTTACATTCCCCCTTGTCCTCAATGTTTCTCTGTCTGCTTCTTTTTCACCTCAGGGTGGACTGGTGGAGATTGAGGCGGTTGCTGTCCTCGGTCCTCTCTCAGACTCCTGACAAGCCGACCACATCACAAACAAGTTATAGCCTAACCACCAAACGGCCGTATAGTTGTGCTGTGGAAGCCTTATTATATTTCCAGATGACAAATGAAAGACCAAACTAGGATCTTGTTCAATTTCCTTTTCCGTACTGTCAGGTTTTAGCATGAAATAGTTTCTCTTCTGTTCACTGTGGCTGGTTGATGGCACTGCTGAACTATTTTCAGGATTGTACTACTGGAAAACCACCTTTAAACTAACAAAAGAGAAGCACTTAACTGACCAGCATTTAGTTTGTGACTAAAGGTAATTTCATACCTGACATACTCCATGAAGCAGATTGTGATCATAATACCATTTCCTCATTCCGACAGAAATCAGCCTTCTTTTGTGCCGTCTCTGGTTTCATAACTCATCTTCTGTTTTTCTCCTGAATAAAAAAAACTGACACACATTTGAAAAGAGAAGCTCTCACTAATAAATAAATGCAGTAAAACCCCTAAAATGTCTCATCCAACATATGTATTCATCCTTGCTTTAAGATATCAAAGAAACTCTATTAGATGTCATCTTTAAGGTGGCCCTTTTAATTTCTTGACAGTTAATAGCTTATTACAGATTTCAGGTTTTCCTTCCAGAGAGAAATCATGACACATCAGAAGCAAACAAAAAAAAACTCACTCTCATATTTACTCTTATCTCATTGGTTCTCATCAGGAACTCATTGATTTTTAAAATCAGACCTCAGTAAACCTGCAGTGGACCAGCTCTTCATTTTCATCACAAACATAGTTGTACAATCAAAGCCAGCTACCCAAACAGAATAACATCTCATAAATCAAATATATTTTGGCTTTGGTTTCCTTAGAATCATGATTTTGTAGAAAACTACAGAATGAACTCTTAGGTTAAAGTTAGATTAAAGACATCTACTATTATACATTTCTATGCACTGAATAAATAGAAGTGATTAGTAATTTAAGATATTTTGAAATGATTGCTTCCTCTGAAGATCAACACACCCACTAAGTGCTGTAGAACTCTGTCAATGTGCAGTTCTCAAGCAGAAAATGCAGCCACACACCATCATGAGGGGAAGAAGGCACAGTGATGACCGAGGAACCCTGATCGAAAGTGGATATCACAGGGTCTGCATCTTGGCAACAAGGTGATGTCTGTTTCACACACACACACGGACGTACTTTCACTCACGCATACAGACAAGCTCAGACGCTTCCAGTTAATCTGTGCAGTCATTCACGTTGCACTTCACTCGCTTGGAGCTGGAAACAAAGAGGGAAACATATTAGGACTGCACTGATGGTGTTATGTGGATGTGACAATGTGGAAACTACAGCTGTGCTCACCTGGTGTCTCCTCTGGTTTGGGCTCTGAATCATCTGCTTTTTCTGTTTTGAATGAAAGACAAAAAGATTTGAACAACAAACGTGGTCACGTTTAAAAGTTCGGTTCACTCGGGACGACCCTGGCGGCGTGGAGGTTAGATTAATCACATCACCTCCAGTTAGTTAGTTAGTAAACGTTAATTATTCAACCTGTTACACATTTTGGTTGTGAAATCCCAACAATGCTGAAAAAAAGTACAAAAACTTGCATCTCACATTCAATTGGATGTTTCACATTCAGTTTTCCCTCAAAGGCTTGTGATTGCAGATTAATCCCAAAAGGCCAGTCCCAACCCCTGACCACTGACAGGTACAGAAGTGTTTGAGCTGCCATGTCCGGTGTGTTAATGAGACACTTGATCCTCTCTCTTCATTGGCTGTGAAATGGAGGCAGGGAGGCTCAGCGCGCCTGACATCATTCATCGCCAGTGGCAGCCCTGTATGTGTTGGCATGCTCTAGTTTCTCTGTGGATTCCAGTTGCACCTTAATGAGACCACGGTGACAACAAAGTGTTCACAACAAACACACACACACACACACACACACACACACACACACACACACACACACACACACATACACACACAGGACTGTGGTCAAGCTTGAACTGAGGGTGAGTGAGGTTGGAGACCAAAGGGGGGTCAAGATCAAGTGAGGACAAAGATCAAGGAGAGTCCTGACTATTTTTTGAATGCATTGCATGGTTTAACCTTGCAAGTATCCATCCCTTAAAATCCGATCTGTTTTAACTCTTTTTAACTTACACAAATCAGGATCTGATCCTGGGCTGACTGGTAAGAAATCATAAATGACAGCTGCTTGGAGGCTTAAAACTTAATTTGTTACTGAATTGTTACTGTCTTCTTTTTTGGTCTGCAGCCCTTAATAAGAGTTCCTCAAAACATCACACTTTATATATCTTACATGTGTAAACAACCAGGAGGGAAAACGTTTCATGAAGCGGATCTTAGAGAATACTCAATCAACTAAACATCAAGGAAAATGTAATTCATAAACCAATGAAAACGGCTTGGATCGGTAAAGTGAGTACAAGTGTGATTTATTGAGACAGGTCCTCTAATACTAACTAAATAATCAGATGTGTGACTTATAAACACATTCCTGTGGCCACCCCGGTGTGTTCATTAAAAGCCAAAGTCATGTCTGTGTGTTGTTGGATACTGCCTGGTTACCACCGTTGCTGTTGGGACTGGGGAGGGTCTAGGGAAAGACGGAAGGGACATTATGTACCTGGATGCCGAGGCAGCCTGTGTTCATTGGGTCACTACGCAGGAGGCGGAGCAGTGCTCAGGTTATTGCAGGTCAGTGGAAGCAATTGTCCAATTTGTCTATAATAAGTTTCTCTTCCCTCAATGGGACACAAATATTGTGACTATTGTTTTCTCCCTTATGTGGTAACAGCTTTTAAGGGCCTGTTTCACAGATGAAGATTAAAATATCAAGAGAAAAATGCCCAAACCTCGAGAGGTTTGAATGAATCTACGCTGAAGCTTCCTCACACACTTCAAGAACGATGTCTCGTTAGAGAAAATAGTAGTAGCGGTGGTTAATGAGGCATAAGTATATAGTATATATACCAAAATGGACACACAGGTATGCAGCTCCATCCTTATCAACTTTACAACTTAGTGAGGTGTTCAGTCAGTCTGATACACGTCACAGTGTTAGGGAGATAAGTCATGCTGTAGAAGACAAATGTTTAATTTGCATTGAAAATTGTATAAAATGAATAGGTGCTTGGAATTTAGCTGATAGCTTGAAGCAATTCATTTTGCCACGACAAATGGGCTTGTTCATGTGAGGATGATGAGGAAAGTCTTTAAGTTAAGTATGATTTTCCATGGTTGACAGTCCACTAAAATATTTAGTAATCCCCCAAAATCTACATTGGTATAGTTCTTTATGGGATTAGAAGAAGTTTGGGATTGAAATTCCCATACAAGCCCTATATACCTTGAACACTTCTGGATCTGTTAATGGTCAGGGTTGAGGTTGGCCATGTGGGATGAAGAGAGAAGACACTGCTTTTTCTTTTTTACTCCAACCTACCCTGGTCTGCAGCTGCAGCTTCCGAGGAGCTTGCTGCTGCCTCAGTGGTGCTGTCTGCTGCCGCTGCCTCTCCGTCTGCAGGCGGACTGGCTTCTGCAGGCTGAGGCTCCTCCCCTGCTGGTGGAGCTGCAGCGGTGCTGTCTGCAGATGTGGCAGCTGCAGCAGGTTCATCTGCAGGTTTAACATCGCCATCAGCGGGTGTTTGGTCCGGAAGAGTTTCGCTGTCCTCAGCTACTTTGCCAGTTTCGTTGGCCGCCCCTGTCAGGGACACAGGGTTAAGCACGTGCATTTGTTAGCTCATGTTAAAAATGCCCCCAAAAATACCTTAAAGAAATCTCCCATTTAATGTCATGCCGACTCTTGACACTGGCAGTACTGATGTGATGTCTGAAGGCTGACACAAACAAAACACACAAACACTGACCCTGTCAGGTAAGAAAACAGGAACTAGACTTTCGTCATTTAAATGTGAGACAGTTTAGGATATCAGTACTGTGCTCTTAGGTTCCACTAGTTTTAGTTTCCTTTACGTTTGTGTTGCTTATGTGAGCTATTGAGTTAATCCAAAACCAGAGGGACCAGTCTGCATAACTAATATTGTTATGGGCCCCAAGCAACAGTGAAAACATTTTCTGTAATCTCATGAACTTTCTGAAGTTCTGCAGGCTTTGTCTGCAGCATGTTAGACTGTATGACACAGATGTTTTCATCTTGTGATGAATTGCATTGTGCTTCATAATTAAAGATTGGGAGTACTGTGAAAATAAGAATCTGACTCCTGTTAACTCCAGTCTCTGACCATGGGACTTTGCAAAGCCACCAGTTTCACCCAAATAGACAAGAGCAATAACAATGCGATCAATTCCTTGAAAACAGAACTATACCTGATCAACTGTTCCTCCTTCAAATAACTTAGTAAAGAATAAAACGAATGCTGCTGCTACTTGCAACAGATCAGAAAGTTTTAAAAAATGGCATAAAGAGACCTCCACCTACACATAACAGGAGCCACAAAGAGTTAATGATTATGCAGATTGTTGTTAATGAACAGGAACAGCATAGCTCTATGAACAGGTTGCTGTGTGTTTTGTGATGTTACATATCACTTCCTTGTAGAACTTTTTCTTCTGGGGGATTTGCATTGCAAATATTTGCATGGATCATCAAAGTCTTGACCATCAAACTTCTGTTTTCAAAGTTGCTTGAAGCAATTAAACAAAGTGCTCCTCGAAACAGAGGTGATATCATTAAGAGCCTGGGACATGATATTTGTTAACACTGTTCCCATCCTGTCAATATTCAACATCATTATGATAAATACTTTCTCTGTTGTAATTGTGAAGAATAAGAAGTAAGTCAGTATGTCAGATGGAGGGTGCTGCTGGGTAAAGACTGGCACTATCGGAGTGTTAAACTGACATGTCTTTAAATGGATAAACCTTGGGGTAATAAACGTAACCCTTTTTGGGAACGACAAGTAGCATCAAGGAAAGGAAATGAGCCACATGCAAAAATAAGAAAACATCTTGACAAATTTCCATTTGACCTCTGAGACGATGTTCACTGTCATTTGGCTGATAAAGCTTTGCCATCCTCATCATCCAACAACAATGACATGATTATTTATTAAGAGTTGTAGTGGAAGCTCTCCTTTCATTTGTCACCTTTTGGGGGGGGTCAGAGGTCAGGATCAGCTGCATGATACAGGTTTAAACACATTTAATCAGCCTCAGTGGCAGTTTCTCAGCTCAATACCTCAATGCAAGTAGATGCATTCAAGCTCGGTAACTTATGTGAGCGTGCGTGTATGTGCTTCCATGTGTTTTATGGCAATAATAGGCCTGTATATCTCTTTAAGAAGTGCAAAAAGAGAGTGAGAACAAGTGACACTTGCTCAGAGGTGGTCCCACTCAGTGAATCTTTTACTAGTTTTCACCTACTTATTCTTTGAAGTGTCAAGTAATGCTTGTGCTGGCAGAACTGCAAAAAAAGTCACATTTACTACAGTCAGACACAAAGCATTTGTCCCTCGCATATTTATAAGTTCCCACTCTTCCTTAACACTGCTAAATGCAAACGCAGCATCCAGTGTTGATGTTTTACCTTGAAAGGTGTGCTAGTTTGCACCACAGCCCGGGCCATCTCTGACCCACTACAACAGAGGAGTGTCCAAAGTGGCTTCTCCATTTCCTATTGAAACTGTAGACTGTCACCAAATCTGCTTTCATGCCACTGTCTCTCCCTCTCAGGGAGGACAGAGCCAGAAGCCACTGTTAAATAATGACAATAAACTTTCCCATCCTGTCACTGTGGAGCTCTGGCTCAGTAAAAATAAAGAAACCAGATACTGTACCCAGAGAAATACACTGGTGTTCATTTGCATGCAGACTGTGCTGTTCCTTATCAGGACAGTGCTCCCTATATTATAACTGAATGGATGATGCAACTCTATATGGACACAGCAGTGAGCTTCCATGATGACACCATTTTCACTGACATGTCACAAGGTTATTCATAGTATCTACTGAAATAAAATAACTATTGGAAGTGCTTTAATTAATACGTTGACGTCATTAAGCATTTATAGACATAACCTGAGTGATATCATTGTAGTAAATTGATATTTACAGTTATGTTAAGGCCATCGACATCTCTACTACTCTCTACTACTATAATTTCAGACTATGCAAAAATATACATTATTTAACATACAAATTATGAAACTACAGTATGTCAAATTTAGTTTTTGGATAGGAAATGTAGCTGTATGTACATTACATTTGTTATTTGCTTTTTCCACACACCTCTTAAACATATTATTATACATAGAAGCATAAAGCTTTCTGCATCACCTGTAGTGCTGGCTCCGTTGCTCTCCTCGGGCTTAGCACTGGGTCGAGTCGTGTCTACCGCTGAAGTTTGGGAACTGGTGGAGCATCCCATCCTGTCCTGTGCACATAGAGGACTAGAAGGTGAAGTTCAAAGTGAAGAGGTGAGGCTGGAGCTGCCCTGATGACGTCGTGCATAGATATCAGTAAGTGGAGAGGACTCAAAACTTTGCAGAGAGAATCCCCTGGAGGAGAAACAAAAAGCCAGGCTGGACGTCAAATTCCTCTACTCCCGTGCGTAATTGCGCACCAGGGTACTTCCTCCAGTAAATGCGTTCAGCTCCTGGTGTCGTGGTCACACGTTTCTAAAAACAGTTGGACCCGCAGATGAAATGTAGGCTTTTGTTGTGTACTGTAACTTAGGCTGTTTCCAAGAGGCTGGCGCAGGGACAAAAATACATTATTCAGTCAGTGTGCAGCGGCCACCTCTTGGGGCGGGGAAAGCCAGGCCAAAAACTAGGCCCACTGCCAATGTGCCTTTGAGCAAATATCTTAATCCAAAGTTAATCTACTGGGGCAGCGTAATGGCCAGTGGAACTACCACACACCCTATACTGTCAAACTACTCCTTTACAATGAAGAGTCCTGCATTCATAATTTCACTTAAGTGCAAAATATTGGCAGAAAAATGTACTTGAATTATTAAAATTAATAAGAGCTGCATTAGACAGCAGAAAGGCTCCTAGTAGAGAGTAATAACTGAGTTCAAAGCAAAAATTATATCTGTAAAAATAAATGTAGTGGATTAAAAAGTAGGCCTATAGACACAAAAACCTAAAAGTTGTAGCCTACTTACTTTTGAGATTTACATTTTACATTTAAAACACATGATCAATTTATAAAAATATCATCATAGATTATGCTACCCAACAGTGTGCATAATAAAACAGCCTCTGACTGCTGCTCTATCTGTACTTCTATTTGAATAAGGTTTTGAATGCAGGACTTTTATTTATAATGGAGTATTTTTTACAGTTATTTTGTATGGCTGGAATAACTATATACCCATATAGTATGTTATGTATGAAATGGATGGCTTTTAAGAATTGATTATTGATTCATTTCTTCTAAAAAAAAAAAGAACTATAAACCATCTGTAGTGAGTAACCTGCGCAGTTCTTTTCTGCGCAGGCCCTCCGAAAAGATAGCAGCGCAGTGCACCATGGGCCTTCCTTTCTCTCCGAGGCCATATTGGAGGCATCTCACAGTAAGAAGAGCTCCGAGTTTTCTAAATAAAACCTAACGTTTTCTTGACATTTTCACATTTAATTTCTATTCAGACCCTAACGAAACTATTTTCCTCCCCTCCTGTCGCTCGCAGGTTGGCCGGTCAGGACTAAATCGCAAACATGGTGGCCGCAAAGAAGACGGTGAGTGCGGTGGGGTCGGGCTGGGACGCACGCCGCTTCACGTGGAGACGTGTGTCTCTCAGGGCCTGCTAGCTAACACCGCGGCTGCCCTTATGAACTTATTGTTAGCACTCAACATGTAAATTGAAGAGCTGAATTATTTCGGACGTAATGGTGTAAAGTCACCCGTGTCTGCTCTTTCTCTCTTTATTGCTGTTTATCCGTCTGTTTGTCTGACGACGGCTAACCTGCTAATGCTAATTTGCTAAATCCAACAACAGCGAAATGTTATAAAAGTAGCAACAGTTCCTGCAAATGTACGTGAAAAACATACTTAACATGTTGACCTCATTGTGTCCATTTTGATGAATGTCATTATTTCCACAATGTTGCTTTGGCTTTTTGAGAGCACAACGATGGTGAAAGTTAGCTGTGTAGCTCAATGTGGTGTCACTGACTGTAGAAATGTGTATCGGTGTTTGTATAGAAAAAGTCCATGGAGTCCATTAACTCCCGTCTCCAGCTGGTGATGAAGAGTGGAAAATACGTCCTGGGCTACAAACAGTCCCAGAAGATGATCCGTCAGGGAAAAGCCAAGCTGGTTATCCTGGCCAACAACTGCCCTGCTCTTAGGTATGTGATGATGGTCTCCAGTCTGCACCATTAAGGTTTGAGTTTGACGTATGAAACTTGAGTCGCTTTATTTAATAAGAAAATATGGTATGACAAATATAATTTGTGATTGAAATCATGTGCCAATGGATTGTTTAACATCAGACAGCACTGTAAACAGGAGTTTTGTGAACTCACAGTGAACTGGGAAATTAAGGGAGAATGTGGTCCTTATACTATAATACCAATAATTTTGTTATCCTGAATGCTTATTGCAGAAGGAATATTTATTGTCATCTAAAGTGAAAACTCAATTTGGAAATTGCATTGCTTTTCTGTTTGCAGGAAGTTATAAGCAGACAATAGAAATACGGTCAAAAGCTTGGTAATCACCCTGTTTTATCCAATGGGAAGTGTAGATATTTGGCATTGGTCAATTAATGAAAAGCCCAAGACAATGCAGATATGACACAACTTACCCCTGACCTGCTCCATGTTTCTGTAGTGGTCTAAAGTAAAAGCTTAGCATTTAGGTTTAAAAAAATTTTGATAGTACTGTGTATTGAGTTGTGTTGTGCAACATGCATGTCAGGGTCTTAATTTTTTTTTATTGGCATGTCACACGATGACTACGGAATAAAAATTCCAATTATAAATAGTATATAGTATATGTAAAACTATTCAAACTAGTCATAGATAACATTTCTTCGTAAAGATTTCAGTTGTTAAAATCTTAACATTTAGATTGTTATAAATTGGTTACACCCTGATTATTGGAATTATTGTGTTGAGACAAATTAAATACAATGATCCAAGTGTCTGTCAGAGTTTCTAGGGTAGTGTGGCTTGTCTGCACCTTTTTTTTTTTCTTTTTTTTTTTTAAATGCATTTGTTAAATTGTACTTCCTGTCTTCTGTCAAATTTACTTGGTTTAATGGTGTATTTGCTGCTTTGACTCACATATTTCTTTTGCCTGTCTGCTGTGTTCAGGAAATCTGAGATCGAGTACTATGCCATGCTGGCCAAGACTGGTGTCCACCACTACAGTGGAAACAACATTGAGCTTGGCACAGCCTGTGGCAAATACTACAGGGTGTGCACACTGGCGATCATTGACCCTGGTGAGTACCTGTATTGGTATTGGACAGCATCTGCTACTATATTAAATGGACTAATGGGATGTTTCCGACACAAGCTTGTGCCAGTCACTGTCTGGTTCAAAATTGATGAATTGACATTTGCCAGGGGCAGACTGGTCCCAGTGAGCCTGTTTGACATGAGTGAACAGAACAGCAGCAGCAAAGAGGCTCTGTTAACACAAACCGAAGTTTTCAAGCACATCACAACGTTTCAGTGATTCATTCTAGAATATGCATATCTCTTCAATGAATCTGTTCACCCAGAAATACTGTATATTAGTCTATTACTAACAGTTTAATTGAGATAATATACACGCATTAACATGGGGAGCAACTAAAGTCAATGTCAAAGCATCCTTTTTCAAATTATTTCTAACACAAGCTCACTTCAGCTCAACAAATAAGATCCAAATTGGTCAAGATTTATTTAAAATAGTTTGGAGCATTGTTTACATGGAGGTCTATTAAAACTGTTATACAGACGCATGTTGTTGTTTTTTCCTGACACTTGGTTTCCTCTGCGAATTTTTGCGCCTGTTGGACTTGTTCACCAAAGTGGTCCAGTTCAGGACTAGTGGTTCGCTAGATGAAAGCCGGTCGGAGTGCTCAGCTGAGCTGCCAGTGCTTTCTTGCCAGTTCATGAATGCTCCGTTGGTCACACTTATCCTCATAATGTCAACTTTGGTCATTTATTTTTTTGGGGGTATTAAAATTATCTGTTAATGCTAGGGATATAATTGGATGTCTTTGTACTGCATATGTGACAAGTTTTAATTTCAGTTCACTGACTCTTCGTTCATCTTTTCCTCTTCAGGCGATTCTGACATCATCAGGAGCATGCCAGATCAGCAGCAGCAGCCTCAGTAGAGCTGTTCCCCCACCCCGTTGTTATAAATAAAGTTGGAGTTAACAGTTCATGCTACTGTCATGTCATTTTTGTTCAATATGAACTTGCTGTCCAGACATGGTGTTAGTCCTGCAAGTGTCCACCAGAGAGCAGCATCCTGCTCTTTGGATTTCTCATTCTACCCACCACCCTCCTGCTTAACATTGTATGTTCCCTATGAGGGATTTCCTCTTCTCTCTGCAGAGTTGTTTACATCATGAGGCTGTCAGCAGATTTGTTTACATTATGAGGCTGTCAGAAGAAAACACAATGATGGAAACCAAATTTAAGTGGCAAAGCTTTCTTCAGAGACTTGTGTAACAGCATGGTGACAGGATTATCAGTTTCTGTGTAAATCATCATCCTCCCAACTGACTGCTTATCACATTGATGTCAAAATTACGCAACTGCTGATATTTGAGGATGTTTTTTTTTCCCTCACTTACATAAACCTTGGGAATAACTGTCTGCTGTATTAGCTGCAGCCTGTTGACTGTAATCGAGTAAGGACACTCTCCTTTCAGAGGTATTAAAAGCTTTACAGGGTGATGGTCACCTCTGATGTCCTCCAACTTGTAAACAGCTGAGTTTTAAAAATGTCTCAGTGAATCAACTCTATAAAGAAATGTTAAGCATCTACTACTATCTACTGTCCCATGACAACTGAGGAAAAAAACATATCCACTGATTATGACCCTGTGATTTAGTCAAAAGCTCCAGAAGAACTGAATAAGTGCCAACTGCTGTTTCTAAGGGCTAGAATATATAAAATGGGCCACTCTCTCAAAACATATTAGAAGTATATGGCCCATGTAAAAGGGACATGCCATAGGTTTTACACACTGATAATTTTACTTGCCATGTTTGATATAGCTCAGTCAGATTTTTGAGAATTTTCTGAGAAAGTAACACTGATGTCATAGTGATGTGATGAGAGTCACCTCAGCTTGGGCTTGCAAACAATTAGCCTCTGTTACAAACTGGAGGTATGGAGTTAAAAGGACACTAGTGTTTATCAAGCAGGGAGGATTGAAGCTGTCCATCAAGTAATTTGGCCCAGTTTTTCCACTCATTGCTTCCCTAATGTGCTATTGTATAGCACATTAGGAATAAACTTGCCCGATAAAGTACCCTATCAAGTTGCATTATGAGAGATGTAGGAATCTGTTTTTGTAGCTTGACCCATACTAAAGATCAAAAGGCAAAGCAACTTGTCATGTGGTGCAGCAACAACCACCTCTCCTCGAATGTGGAGAAGACAAAGGAGATGGTAGTCGACTACAGGAAAGGTCGCAGTGTGCAAGGCTTTGCTGTAGAAAAAGTCAGTAGTACTACGTTCTTGGGGGTTCACATAACTGATCTGACCTGGTCCATCAACACCACAGACCTCACCAAAAAAGGCCAAGTAACGCCTCTACTTCCTGCAGAGACAAAAAAGCGAATTCTCCCTCATCCATCATGAACACTTTCTACAGAGGAACCATCAAAAGCATCCTGACACATGGCATCACCTTCTGGTACATGAACTGCACAACTGCTGAGCAGAAGTCCCTGCAAAGAATAGTGAGAGCGGCAGAGAAGATCTCAGGTGTCTCTCTCCCCTCAGTGGTAAACATCCACACAGACGGGTGTGTCAGGAAGGTCACCAACATACTGTCTGACCCCTCCCACCAACTCTTTGCACTCTTGCCATGTGAAGGAGGCTCCACACCCATGCAAGATCGTCCAGATTGTACAATGTCTTTTTTCCACCAGCCATCAGAACTATGAACTTCCTCAAAATGCTGGCCCCATCCCTGTCTCCAACACCAGAGGGTGACATGCAAAAAAAATGCACCAGCATTTTAAGTGTGCACTGGACATGACTGTTTATTAAGGACACTTGTTTGCATCAGCACCTTTTTATATATTGTCTTGAGCTGCTCTTATAAAAAGTTTTTAAAACTGCTCTCTTTGTCACATGTATACTGTATCTAACATGTATTTTGTTGTTTTTAAATGTGACCTGCACCCTGATCTATGGAGTACGGTATTTCACTTCCATGTATGCTGAAATGCATTTTATGGTAAAATCATACACAAACATATAGAATTTTAATAAGCATGAAGTTGCATTTCACTGTGAGTATTTTATATGTGTTATAAACTTATATCTTCATACATCCAGAGTATGTGTCTGTCATTATAATATATCCTCTTATATGTGACACATATGGTAACATCAATCTTGAATTAAGGGACATATACTGTATGTCACACATATGTCATTGGTCATAGTATACTAAGGAATAAAAACATCAAAGTATAGTCATAGAAAAGTCATAGAATGAAAAGGCACAAAAAACCATAGTATAGTGAGCCATAAAAATGTCGGCATAGTAAGGCATAAAAAATGTCATAGTATATTAAGGAAGAAAAACATCATAGTATAGTAGGGCAGAAAAACGTAAAAAAAAACGTCATTCTTTAATAAGGCATTTAAACGTACGTACGTCAGGAACAAGCATGATGACGCCAAAAATGTCATAGTATATAATATGGCAGAAAAACGTCATAGAATAGTTAGGCATAAAAATGTCATAAAAAATAAATAGTATAGTAGGGCATAAAAAAAAATCATAGTATAGTAAGGCATAAAAAACACCATAGTATAGTAAAGCATAAAAAATGTCATAAAAAATAAATAGTATAGTAGGGCATAAAAAAAAATCATAGTATAGTAATGCATAAAAAACACCATAGTATAGTAATGCATAAAAAACACCTTAGTATAGTAAGGCATAAAAAATGGCATAGTATAGTAAGGCATAAAAAACGTCAAAAACGCCATAGTATAGTAAGGCATAAAAAATGCCATAATTTAGTAAGGCATAAAAACGTCAAAAAACGTCATAGTATAGTATGGCATAAAAACATCAAAAAATGTCATAGTTTAGTAAGGCATAAAAAACTATATAGTATAGTAAGGCATAAAAAATATCATAGTATAGTAAGACAAAAAAAACGTGAAAAAAAGCCATAGTATAGTAAGGCATAAAAAACGTCATAGAATAGTAAGGCATGAAAACGTGATAAAATGTCATAGTGTAATAAGGCATAAAAATGTCATGGTATAGTAAGGCATAAAAAACGCCGTAGTATAGTAAGGCATAAAAACATCAAAAAATGTCATACTATAGTAAGGCATAAAAAATGGCATAGTATAGTAAGGCATAAAAACGTGAAAAAACGTCATAGTATAGTAAGGCATAAAAACGTGAAAAAACGCCATAGTATAGTAAGGCATAAAAAACACCATAGTATAGTAAGGCATAAAAAATATCATAGTATAGTAAGACAAAAAAATGTCAAAAAACGTCATAGTATAGTAAGGCATAAAAAACGTCAAAAAACGCCATAGTATAGTAAGGCATAAAAATGTCAAAAAAGTCATAGTATAGTAAGGCATAAAAAACGCCGTAGTATAGTAAGGCCTAAAAACATCAAAAAACGCCATAGTATAGTGAGGCATAAAAAACATCAAAAAACGTCATAGTATAGTAAGGCCTAAAAACATCAAAATACGCCATAGTATAGTAAGGCCTAAAAACATCAAAATACGCCATAGTATAGTAAGGCCTAAAAACATCAAAATACGCCATAGTATAGTAAGGCCTAAAAACATCAAAATACGCCATAGTATAGTAAGGCCTAAAAACATCAAAATACGCCATAGTATAGTAAGGCCTAAAAACATCAAAATACGCCATAGTATAGTAAGGCCTAAAAACATCAAAAAACGTCATAGTATAGTAAGGCATAAAAACGTCAAAAAATTCATAGTATAGTAAGGCATAAAAAACATTAAAAAAAACGTCATAGTATAGTAAGGCATCAAAAATGGCATAGTATAGTAAGGCATAAAAACGTCAAAAAATTCATAGTATAGTAAGGCATAAAAAACATTAAAAAAAACGTCATAGTATAGTAAGGCATCAAAAATGGCATAGTATAGTAAGGCATAAAAACGTCAAAAAATTCATAGTATAGTAAGGCATAAAAAACATTAAAAAAAACGTCATAGTATAGTAAGGCATCAAAAATGGCATAGTATAGTAAGGCATAAAAACGTCAAAAAATTCATAGTATAGTAAGGCATAAAAAACATTAAAAAAAACGTCATAGTATAGTAAGGCATCAAAAATGGCATAGTATAGTAAGGCATAAAAACGTCAAAAAATTCATAGTATAGTAAGGCATAAAAAACATTAAAAAAAACGTCATAGTATAGTAAGGCATCAAAAATGGCATAGTATAGTAAGGCATAAAAACGTCAAAAAATTCATAGTATAGTAAGGCATAAAAAACATTAAAAAAAACGTCATAGTATAGTAAGGCATCAAAAATGGCATAGTATAGTAAGGCATAAAAACGTCAAAAAATTCATAGTATAGTAAGGCATAAAAAACATTAAAAAAAACGTCATAGTATAGTAAGGCATCAAAAATGGCATAGTATAGTAAGGCATAAAAACGTCAAAAAATTCATAGTATAGTAAGGCATAAAAAACATTAAAAAAAACGTCATAGTATAGTAAGGCATCAAAAATGGCATAGTATAGTAAGGCATAAAAACGTCAAAAAATTCATAGTATAGTAAGGCATAAAAAACATTAAAAAAAACGTCATAGTATAGTAAGGCATCAAAAATGGCATAGTATAGTAAGGCATAAAAACGTCAAAAAATTCATAGTATAGTAAGGCATAAAAAACATTAAAAAAAACGTCATAGTATAGTAAGGCATCAAAAATGGCATAGTATAGTAAGGCATAAAAACGTCAAAAAATTCATAGTATAGTAAGGCATAAAAAACATTAAAAAAAACGTCATAGTATAGTAAGGCATCAAAAATGGCATAGTATAGTAAGGCATAAAAACGTCAAAAAATTCATAGTATAGTAAGGCATAAAAAACATTAAAAAAAACGTCATAGTATAGTAAGGCATCAAAAATGGCATAGTATAGTAAGGCATAAAAACGTCAAAAAATTCATAGTATAGTAAGGCATAAAAAACATTAAAAAAAACGTCATAGTATAGTAAGGCATCAAAAATGGCATAGTATAGTAAGGCATAAAAACGTCAAAAAATTCATAGTATAGTAAGGCATAAAAAACATTAAAAAAAACGTCATAGTATAGTAAGGCATCAAAAATGGCATAGTATAGTAAGGCATAAAAACGTCAAAAAATTCATAGTATAGTAAGGCATAAAAAACATTAAAAAAAACGTCATAGTATAGTAAGGCATCAAAAATGGCATAGTATAGTAAGGCATAAAAACGTCAAAAAATTCATAGTATAGTAAGGCATAAAAAACATTAAAAAAAACGTCATAGTATAGTAAGGCATCAAAAATGGCATAGTATAGTAAGGCATAAAAACGTCAAAAAATTCATAGTATAGTAAGGCATAAAAAACATTAAAAAAAACGTCATAGTATAGTAAGGCATCAAAAATGGCATAGTATAGTAAGGCATAAAAACGTCAAAAAATTCATAGTATAGTAAGGCATAAAAAACATTAAAAAAAACGTCATAGTATAGTAAGGCATCAAAAATGGCATAGTATAGTAAGGCATAAAAACGTCAAAAAATTCATAGTATAGTAAGGCATAAAAAACATTAAAAAAAACGTCATAGTATAGTAAGGCATCAAAAATGGCATAGTATAGTAAGGCATAAAAACGTCAAAAAATTCATAGTATAGTAAGGCATAAAAAACATTAAAAAAAACGTCATAGTATAGTAAGGCATCAAAAATGGCATAGTATAGTAAGGCATAAAAACGTCAAAAAACGCCATAGTATAGTAAGGCATAAAAACGTGAAAAAACGTCATAGTATAGTAAGGCATAAAAATGTCATAGTATAGTAAGGCATAAAAAACGCCGTAGTATAATAAGGCATAAAAACGTCAAAAAATGTCATACTATAGTAAGGGATAAAAAATGCCATAGTATAATAAGGCATAAAAACGTCAAAAAACGCCATAGTATAGTAAGGCATAAAAACTTCAAAAAATTCATAGTATAGTAAGGCATAAACAACGTAAAAAACGCCATAGTACAGTAAAGCATAAAAAATGACATAGTATAGTAAGGCATAAAAAACGTCAAAAAACGTCATAGTATAGTAAGGCATAAAAAATGGCATAGTATAGTAAGGCATAAAAACGTCAAAAAACGCCATAGTATAGTAAGGCATAAAAACGTCAAAAAACGTCATAGTATAGTAAGGCATAAAAACATCAAAAAATGTCATAGTATAGTAAGGCATAAAAAACACCATAGTATAGTAAGGCATAAAAAACATCAAAAAACGTCATAGTATAGTAAGGCATAAAAACATCAAAAAATGTCCTACTATAGTAAGGCATAAAAAATGCCATAGTATAGTAAGGCAT